>NC_133328.1:214160966-214466216 GCF_042186555.1 Aquarana catesbeiana | reverse complement strand
GTGATTTGAACTGTTTTACTGAAGCAGTGCTAGTCAGCTTGACTCTGTTGCTATGGAGTCTTATAGAGACTATACTAAGCAGCCACGTGTTATCCTGATTGAGTCAGAGACATTGTTGTGAATAGTTTGGATATGTGCAGCTTTCATATATCTGAACAACTTTCTTTATTCTGCAGCGTATATATGTTTTTGTCATCCTGAACCCCTTTTTCATTATTGCTTCTAAGGCCTTGTTCCCACAAATTGTACAATACCATATGCCCGTGCAGGGCTGTGTTTTTCTGAACAGGGATGCACAGGTGTTCTGTGCATCCACATACAGAAAGTACCATTGAAGTCTGTTGAGACACATAGGCTGCATGGACACAGCCACTGTGTCCTAATATGACCTCTGTAGGTGAAGGCGGATTTTGTCCCTGAACTCACCCTGTGTGCATTCAGGGACACAGACCCACCCACAAGGATGTCATTTGGGGGACACAGCAGCTGTGCCCGTGCAGCCACTGTGTCCCTATAGACTGGAAAGGAACTTCCTGCACAGAACACCTGTGCATCCTCGTTCAGGAAACCATGGCCCTGCACAGGCATAGAGTATTTTATTTCCTGTGTGACTGAGGCCTTATTTTGCATCTGTTTAGTAAACTGCCAGTTACAGTTGGTCCCTATTTGATCATTTAGCTGATTACCTATTAAGTTGAATATGTTATTCTTTTAAATTCTGCAGAGAAATATTAATTTCAGGTGTTGTAGAATAGCATTTTTACTTTATCTGTTTTAATCCCTGTTGGATGCCTGCTCCTGTAGGGTGCTATACTTAGTAGAGGCTCTGCCAGGGAATTTCTGTTGGTTTTAATACTCTTATATAAGTTAATATTTTTTTGTGCTGCTGATTATTATTATTAGAACTTTTATAGTTTTGGTCATGCTTTCCTTATGGATATTATGAATGTCTTTGACAGCATTCATAACACGGGTCCTTACAGTTGAGTGTCAAAGGGTTTTCTAAGTGTCTGTGGGTAATCCACTCAGGAATTGTAGAGGAATTTTGGAACCAAGATGTGTTCTTTTCCATGTCATAAGACACCAAGAACCATAATCATTCTGGGATAATAAAGTTTTACATCATCTGGCTGCCAAATGCAATGAAATATGTGACAGCGAGTAGACAGTTTGATTAGCTTGTTCATGGTCAGATTTACAAAATTAAATAAAAGGGATTATAAAGGCACATAGGACATTAATTTTAATATGTAAACATAGAAAATATTGTGAACTGCAAGAACATCTATCTTGAAGTTAAAAAAAATTGATTGCTGTTATTACAATATGATGCCTAAAATGACCTAATTAAGGGTCAGTGTTTTCAAGGGCTAACATATGCAATAAGGAACATATAAGCATTAATTGTTTAATGATCCCTTTGTTGTGTATAAAGTGAAGTTAGGCAGGCCATACCACGGGGTGCAGGAAAGAAATTCACAATTCTCTCATCATCACTGACAGTGCTGACAGGGGAATCCCTCTTGCCAAGCAATTGTGTTCTCCCGGCAGGGGGTAGGGGGTAGGTGGGGGAAGCCGACCCCGCCGGGACAAGACAGTAATAATTGCTAGCAGCTATAGCAACCGCTAACGACAATCGCAAGTAAATCCGACAGGCTGGTTGTATTGAATATCAGTCAGTTCCTGCTGAACCGGCCGATATTTGAACCGTCCATAACCGGCCTAGGTTTGCTAAACTGGGTAAAATATGAAAAAAAAATAGATTTAGTGGTACAGCAAAGGACATAAAAAAATGTTAGATAATCTCCAAAAATCATGCCAACCCACCTAAATAGGTGTGGTCACTGCATCCTAAATAATAAGCAATAGAAAAAACCCCCCAGAAAAACCATAGTAACTATTGCCAGTGTACAGAGTGGCTGCTTCATAGACATACGTGGCTATACTTTAGACTTAAGACTATACTTTATTGAATATCAAAAATTACATAAAAAATGTAACGATACCCTCCCTACCTTATAGATAAAAATGTTGTTATTACTATGTTGTTTTTCAAAAATACCTACAATGACATCGCCCAAATCTGGAAGATTTGTAGAAGCAAGGATGAATCATTAAGGACCCATATAGATGCAATTGAGTGTATATAATGTATTACAGTGAAATCACCATCAAACCAAATATGACAACACTAAATAACAGCATGCAGTAGACGATATTGCATGCTGAAGCCACTGGTGTGTCCAAGGACTGGAAGAAAACACTGGACAATAGCTAAATTAATTGGAAGTAACTGTGGAAGTCTCCTGCAGTCCTTTGCAGCAGGAGAGAAATTAGTGAATGCTTTTTAAATTGGAGAATGATGGATATGGCTATTGTGTTAAAGTCACTCTTTAAATGTTGTGTAGCCCAAACTGAGACCATATCACTATTGATGACTCACTTTGGTACTGCTATCAGTGATATAGTAGCATAATTATGTATGCCAAAGAAATATTTTTCTTAGTGAAAGCTCTGTTTATGTATATCCAAGCTAAAAGTCTAAGATAGAAAGCCAGAAAAGTTATCGCTCATAAATAGAGGATGAATCTCTATAACAGGGGCACAGACAGCAATAAAAACTGACAAGTGTTCTAATCCATATCCACTCAATCTAAAACTAAACAAAAAAAAATTGCCTTTAGTTATACTTTAAACCACAAGTAAAATATATCTAAAACCCAAACTTTCTCTTTATTTTGGACAAAGTGTGGAAAGGTTCATCCTCTGTCAATTTTTAGTGCTGTATGGGTCTGGGGAGATTCTACTCTGTATTTGTCCTGTTGACAGAAAGTGATGGGAAATCCAAAATATCAGGGCTATCACCAGAACACTTTGGATAGATTTCTTCGAACTCCATGTTGTTTCTACAGATCAGGACTTGATAGGAAGCCCCCCCCCCAAAGGGACATAAACAGCAAAAAAAAAAAAAAAATGACAGGCGTTTTAATCATTCCTCCCATTTGCCCAAAAATAAATTTAAAAAATGTTGCCTTTAGATATTAGATAGAAACTTGCACATTGATCTGTAGTATCTAAATTAGGGAAGATTAGCATTTTATATTCAATGTGTTGTTTTTATTTTAAAGATGAATCCTGTGTAATTGTTTTAATCTTCTTCTCAAAATAAAAAAATACCAATATTTTTGCAGTAGCAATTTAAAACACAGATATACAAACTTGGCAAAGTGATGGCTAATGTTTTCATTGGAAAAAAAAACATTTTTTGTTTGACAAGGACCTCATGTTGTCCTGTTTTTACAGGGATATCAAATGTTATGTATTCAGGTATTGCAGGGGATGCTAGCAAAAACTAGGTTTGTTAATTAGTCCTTTGTATATTTTGATTTTCTATATATTTTCAGTTGTTACAATTGCCAGACTGGTGCCATGCTGAAGGAAGATGTAGAGATAAGGTAAGGATGTTTTAGGACAGGCTTAATTGGATGTGCTTGTATATTTTTTACTGTTGCTGTTTGCTAAGTGAGTCAGTGTTCTCTGGAGTTTCACAAGTTGTACTGTTTATGTACTCACATCAGCAAATGTTTGAAATCCTGTGGTTGAAGCTCTTCTTGTTACTAGAAATATGCAGATCTGTGCCTGCTCTATGTCATACACAAGCAAATGTGACTAGTGCTGGTTAAACACAGTAGCTACAAATCACTTTGTTTTATTTTTGCTGAGCTACAAAAAAAACATAGATTTTTTATTATGCATGCAGCACAAACTATTTAATGCTGTGAACTTCTGATTCAAAGGGACAACGTCATGAAATATAATACCTGTTTATAAAGCCTCTGATGAAGGTGGACGGTCTTCATCTGCCAGTCCAGTACATGTTCTTGGGCAGGTAAGATGGATCTGTTCTTGTCTCAATTAATTATGATGATATCGAGCCACCAACACCGAGACTCCAATATTCCCCAAAAATATAGACCAGGTAAACAACAAAATTACATTTATATTATTAAATTGCTTCAGTAATTACTTCATATACCTTTGTCAGTCACAGAAACATGGAATTTCTTATATTTCTCATATAGGATGAAACACAAGGACCCCGTTTATTGGTTCATTTGAAGGTGCTGAAATCTTTTTCTATATTAATATTTAAAAATAATAAAGAAGAAATCTCATCAAACCACAAAGATATGGCTTGTAAAACAGATTGCAAAGCAAGATTTGGAGGATGGTCAGCAGAGTGGTCTATTATTTCTTGTTTCACACACGGTCATGGTGAGCACACAAGAAACCATGACGGTTGATTCCCAACTATTAGCAGAAACCTTCAACTGTCAGTGAGAGCTATTTATAACAGCTAGGAGCAGGGCTGGACTGGAACAAAAATTTGGCCCTGAACTTCATCCAGATCGGCTCACTTCAATAAACTATATGCAATTGAATATATGCAAAAAAAAAAGTAAAAACATTCCAATGTAAGTAAAAACAGCTTCTTTTTTTTAACTCTTTATTTAGAGAAAAAGATGCATTCCAACATGAGTGGAGCTGGATGGGAATGGAAATAGTGATGATATCAATGCAGATTGGGATAGATAGGAATGGATATAGATGGGATTAGGGGCTCCTCTACTGAACACGAAATATCATTTTAATCATCAAAAAAAATGTAATCATTTAACTGCTTCCAGACCGCCTCACGCAGATATACTGTGGCAGAACGGCACGGACAGGCAGATTAACGTACCTGTACGTGGCCTTTTAAGGGGCGGCTTGCGGGCGCGCACATGCCCGATGGGACCTCCGTGATCATGATACCTGCGATCGACTCATGGTGAGGAAGAATGGGGAGATACTAATGTAAACAAGCATCTCCCCGTTCTGCCTAATGACACGGTCACTGATCACCGCTCCCTGTAATCGGGAGCGGTGATCAGTGTACTGTCACACATAGCCCCCCCACAGTTAGAATCACTCCCTAGGACACACTTAACCCCTACAGTGCCACCTAGTGGTTAACCCCTTCACTGCCAATCACATTTACACAGTAATCAATGCATTTTTAATCGCACTGATCGCTGTATAAATGTGAATGGTCCCAAAATCACGCCAAAAGTGTCCGATGTGTCTGCCATAATGTTGCAGTCACAATAAAAATCACTGATCGCCGCCATTACTAGTAAAAAAAAAAATATCAATAAAAATGCCTGCCATAAAACTATCCCCTATTTTGTAGACGCTATAACTTTTGTGCAAACCAATCAATAAACGCTTATTGCGATTTTTTTTACCAAAAATATGTAGAATACGTATCGGCCTAAACTGAGGAAAAAAAATGTTTTTTTTTATATATTTTTGGGGATACTTATTATAGCAAAAAGTAAAAAATAATGCATTTTTTTCAAAATTGTTGCTATTTTTTTGTTTATAGCGCAAAAAATAAAAAATGAAGAGGTGATCAAATACCACCAAATGAAAGCTCTATGTGGGAAAAAAAGGACAGCAATTTAGTTTGGGAGCCACGTTGCATGACCACGCGATTGTCAGTTAAAGCAACGCAGTGCCGAATCACAAAAAGTGCTCTGGTCTTTGGCCAGCCAAATGGTCCGGGGCTTCAGTGGTTAAAAAAAACAAATAAACACTGATATGAACTCAAATGTTCAAGAACTGCAGCGTTTTCCTTTGTAATTGTATAAAAGGTGTTGGACATAGGACAGAACATATATCTGTCCTCCAAGTTTTAAAAAATTTATTTTTCTGTATGAAAATGTATTAACTGAAAATATACTCTAACTCCTCACCCACCTCTTTTATTATTTCACTTATCCTCCTCTGTATTTTTCTCCTCCTTCTCACATCACTGCGTGAAGTGGGAGGGCTAACGTCATGCAGGTACATTGCTACAGTCTCATTGGCTAGAAATTCAGAACTTGGCATTGCTGCACAGCCATCGACTGCCTTTCATCAATGTAGTGGCGCTGAGGCTGAGCACTATGAAGTAAGGTGATGGGCGAGTGTGGATTCCGAGCTCAGCACAGGACGTCGGGACTACCCTGCATGGATCCGGGACTCTGCCAGCGCTCCCAGCATGGTCCTTCTCTATACCGCGGGTGACATGTGCTCAGTGCTGGGCTGAGGTCACAGAGCTCCCGTCCAATCAGATTCCCCCTGATGAAGGCACGTGGTCCCGGTGCCGAACACGCGTAGGGGAGGGGCCTGGACGGAGCTGTCAGCAGAGAAGGAGAAGGAGAGTTTCGATACACACACCGCATCGCACTCCACACCGCGAGATTGTCCGTTCTTTGTTTGTTAAGGATGGTGCACTCACGCACCCACAGTATGTGAGTACCCCAGCAAGGGGAGAGAACTTTTTATTAAAATCCTTTTATTACACCTTGCAATATTGCGCTATGGAGTTTTTTTCTTTTGCATATATTATCTTCATTTGAGAGCATTGGAGGTCTGCACAGCTGGTTCCAAAAGAGCACAGGAGTGGCTCCAAAGCTTTGTTTGACATAGTTTTATCACTGTGTCACACACAGGAAGGTGAGCATATATACCTGTGGGGGTGGCTGGAAGACACTACAGCATGTTTCTTGGTGACACACTTTTGGAAGGAAGGATATGCGGATTTCACTAAATCTTCGGACTACGTTTTTTCTGAGCACTCTTATATTTCTTGATATATACTGTTTTGGACTTTATTTCATTCACTAGTAGTTATATCCCTTTATATTTCATTTGATTCAATATTTATATGTTTTTTGATTGACCACTCACATTGTGCGTTTTATATAGCACCATGCACTTTATACTTTAGCACTTAGGGGTATTTTCACTCAAGTGTACTATTTGTTAATACCTATGTTGTTTATGTTTATTATTGCTGCACTTTTGATTGATGTGATTTTTTTTTTTTTTTTTTTTTCCAGCGCAGACACATTATTTTATTTTTACGAGTGTGGATGACAGGTCTCTCCCATACCAACTGGCCAAACCTGCCCCCCCACCGGCCAGCCGGCCAACCCAGATGGCCACCCAAGCCCCCCCTTTACTGACCATTAGCCATTCTACTTTATTTCTATTATAGGCAGTACAGCGGTGCTCAAATTAATGGCTGTGCGAGCTGCCATTACTTTGTTACTTTGACAGGCTGTCACTGAAACCGGCCCACTGAGCCATCAGCCCAATGGGAAACTCCCATACACTAACCTACAAACCTCTATATATAGCAGTTTTTGGGTAAGCCACTAAAGTAAAAATATACAAATATTTTACTCATTCTACCTCTCTTCTTTACCATTATTCAGAGAAGATATGAACTGCACACAATGTATTGTTTTCAGTGCATCAGAGATATGACAGACTTGCATTGCAAGAAAGAGTAGTAAACTCCAACCATTGTGTATCACTGCAAAGTATGAAACAGTTCCTACAAATTTAATGAGTAGGGATGAGCCTCGGGTTTGGGTCAAGCATAGGATCAAGGTTAACCCATCTCATTTACAATTTAAAGAAATGCTGAACTTATGAGTGATTTCACAATGGCAACAAATTACCAATAGTGAATTTTCTTTTCCTGGCTTTTGAACTTAGGCAGGCCATAGGCAGTGCAAATTTATTTTCTGAAACCACGGGTTGCAGGGGGATGGGGTAAGACAGTGATTATTGCTAGCGGCTATAGCAGCCACTTGCGATTCACAAGTAATTCCAGCTGGTTGGTTGTACAGCAAGCTTTGGCAGGGATGCTTCATATCCTTCAAAGCACCCAGGGGCATTTTGCTGGTGAATGGAAAGGATGCAGGATGTGGCACACCGTTGGAGCTTGTGGTGAGTCATGTCTTGTACCTTGGCGCTAGTAATAATACAGTAATCTGTACCCCTCATTATCTGACTCCTCAAAAAATGCCAGTTCCTTGTCAATCACTCCAAAGCCAATGCACAAATACAGTCAAATTGCTATTTTGAAGCTGGTATGCCCTGGGGGACAGAATTCACACTGAGCCAGGAATTCTGGCAGCTCTCCAGGGTCAGGCTGAGAAGTAGCTCCATCTTACGCTAGGCAAGGTTGTGTGTATGTCAACAGAACCAACCTACTAGTTACCCTTCAGTAGTGAAAGCTCACACACATACCTTGCCAGGCACATGTTCTCAATCTAGTGGTGCAACAGTTCCTAGTTAAGTATGGTGGCTTAGAGGAGGTCCTTCGTTAGGCTTGAAGAGTGTGCAGCCTCAACACTGGCCATGCGGCAAAGACTGCAAAAGTGGTAGTATATTGGTGAGTATAGTATTACAATAGGTCTGAGTGAGCTGGAATTATTATTATTAGATCTGGTGAGCTGGAATTATTTTTACTGTGTCAATGTCTCATGATTCAGGATTGCAGCATCTTTTAAATTTTCAAAGAAGAGATAAGGGTGGTGAGCTGTAATGAGATGGGGATTAGTGACACAATCTCTCTTGTGTTCTTCTAGGAGCACACACTGTATGGTATCATAGTTGGGGTACTGGAGGAACAGCTGCAGAAGAAAAAGGATGACTTCCTGCTGTCTCAGACCCAGCAGGATCCTTTTCCCACTGCCTCCATCCCCATGAGGCAGAGGTAGCATGTAGGCAGCTGTGGTGCAGGGCAGCCTAGTTGGCTGCAAGAGGTAGTTGGTTAGCAAGTGTATATTCTCACTTTCAATGCCTCTTTTATATGTTTATGTTTACATATGTTCAGAGCTGTTTGGCCTCTATAATTGTCTCCAGCACCATTTTGGAGAAGCCTGGTGTCCTGATAGGACAAACAAATCTTGAGAGATTTGGTCGGCCATTTTTGGGTGGATACTTTATATAAGGAAGCCCAACCATGTTTTAATTCAGTTCACGTGTGTACACAGACAGGGTGCGTTAACCTGCTTGTCAGGGAGAGTTAGGAGAAGATAGGGAGAGTGTTCCTGCCTGTGAGGGATAACTCAGGGTTCCTACGGAGTCCTGCATCAACAGTCCTGGTCGGATGAAAGACTCCCCATTGCGGATAATAAATCCTGTGTCCTCGCTGTGAGGAAGGGACAAGTGTATCAGATGCCTATATCCATCTGCTGAAGGAATACCGCTGTTACCGGGTAACGTGTGTGAATATTAGCCTCTACAGATATGCATTGTGTGCTTGGGTTTATACTGTGTCAGTCAATGGAAAGTGACTATAGTGCTGACAAATACAACTACTGCTTTCATCAGAAGTGACTGTGCTGTGTATCTATGCCTCCATGCTTGGAGTGAAACTACTTGCATTACTGCTGTAAATACTCTTTCTGCTACCACCTCTCCGGTAATAAACGTTGCCTGGTTTACAAAGTCAGTACGTGTGATTCCCTCTGTGAAGCCGCTACACCCTACACCCGCTTACAAGCAGTACGCAGAGGAGGAGTACAATAAGGAGGGGGAGGGTTGGGGTTATGGTGGTAAGGAGGAATTAAGGCAGGCTTTAAAGGAGACATTTCCCCTGTCCCTAACCGGAGCAGCAACTGGAAGTTTGGCCAGGTGAACTTGTCAAATCTGGTCATTTCATTCAGCCATTCTGAGAACTTCAAACAGCTTGGGTTTGGGTCAAACACATAAATGACCTGAAGCTGATTCCTACTCTTGATCTTTTCCAATGTTCTGACACTGTAAAGGTGCCACAAATCTTATTGCTCACACTGCAGCTGGACTTTGACTGAAAACTTTGTAATGTTTCCTGCAGAGTAAATCTTGCATTGTTTTTCAAAGTTTTCTGCCTATTCCCGTGCTCTGGCACTGTTAAGATGCCCCAAATTGTTTCTGCACTTATTGCTCAGCTGCCAAATTTATAAAGTTTGCTATAGGGTAATTCATGCTTTGTGTCTCCAAGTTTGCTGTCTATTCTAGTGTTCCAGCATTGGAATGGTGCCACACAATGGGGTTGATTTACTTAAACTGGAGAATGCAAAATCTGTTGGAACTGTGCATGGTAACCAATCAACTTCTAACTTCAGCTTGTTCAGTATTGACAAAAAAAAACTGGAAGCTGATTGGTTTCTTTACAGAGCTGCACCCGATTTTGCACTCTCCAGTTTTAGTAAATCAACTCTAATGCTTCTGCAGCTTGATCTCAGCTGCCGAATTTTGAAAGTGTGCTGCAGTGTAAACCATGCTCTGTATGGCCTTTTCCAGTGCCCCAGTCCTTTAATAATGCCACACATTGTTTCCTCAGCTGGATCCCAGCTGCCAAATTTCAGATTTTTGCTACAGGGTATAATCTGATTTGTGTCAGTAAGTTTACAGCCTATTCTAGTGTTCCTGCACTGTGAAGTTGCCATACATTGTTTTCATAGCTGGATCTCAGCTTCCAAATTTCTAATGTTAGCAGCAGGGTTAAGCTTGCTTCCAATCTACAAGTTTGTAGTCTTTTTAAAAATAGTTGCGGCTATTATGTTTTAGATAATACACTCTAATGTTTATTTCATGGCAAAACTGTCCTCATAACTTTCTGTTACTTTGCAGCCTAACCAAGCTGCTTACATACTGTCTAGCTACTCTACAAATTTTGTAGATTTTATCTCTGAAATAGTACTTAAATACTGTTCAGACACTGTACAATATTTTTGCGATTTGTCACTGAACAAAACACTAAGACTAGGTTCACACTTGAGCGGCTCTGCAAACAGCATCTCACGCTGCATTTTGAGGAGGCACAGCAACCCACGGGCTGCTGTGCCTCCTGAAAATGCAGGGAAAAGGTCCCTACACCTTTTCTGAAAATGCATCCTGCAAAGAAACAGCAATTCCAGGGCAGTTCCCAGTGCAGGGAAACTGCACTATGGTTTCCAGTGCAGGGGGTGCCATTGGGTTTAATGGCACCCCCACGCATCTTCTAAATTGCAGCACATTTTTTGCCGGTGGGTGCCAGCATGAGTGGGAACCTAGCCTGATTTTTATTTCAGAATAACATCTGCCTTGTCTCTCCCCCTTATATTGCATCCTAACCAAATTTCTTGTAAAATGCCCAGCCACTAAACAATATTTGTTGCTATTGTCTCTCTTTTAATAAACTTTAGTTTTTATTTTAAAATCTGCCAATTCAAGTGCAAGTGTACTGTTCTGATGCTAACCCATTTCTACCAAACACATTGAGATAGAAGCAAGTTCAAGAGATGTGGGATTAGAAGAAGATCCAGACAGCTGCACATTCTAATGCTGGTAGGTTAATTGGCTTCTGGCTAAATTGGCCCTAGTATATGGATGTGAGTTGGGGACCTTAGATTGTAAGCTCCTTGAGGGTAGGAACTGATGTGAATGTACAATGTATATGTAAAGCGTGTGTAAATTGACGGCGCTATATAAGTACCTTAAATAATAATAATAATAATAATTCTGAGAATCACCTTTAATATTAAAGTGGTTGTAAAGTTAGAAGGTTTTTTTTTTATCTTAATGCATTCTATGCATTAAGATAAAAAGCCTTCTGTGTGCAGCAGCCCCCCTCAGCCCCCCCTAATACTTACCTGAGTCCCCTCTCGGCCGTCCAGATTGGCTGAGACACAGCTGTTATCAATCAAAGTTAGTTAGCCAATGAGGAGAGAGATGGGGCGGGGCCGAACAGTGGCTTGGTCTGAATGGACACACGGAGCTGCGGCTCAGGTGCCTCCATAGCAAACTGCTTGCTGTGGGGGCACTCGACAGGAGGGAGGGGTCAGGAGGACCAAAAAGGGACCCGAGAAGGAGGATCTGGGCTGCTCTGTGCAAAACCATTACATAGAGCAGGTAAGTATAACTTTATTTATATGTGTCATATCACATTGGTTACTTTAATATAGTGCAACACTTTTCATCTGTTATTGTTTTAATTTGCCAGCACAATGGACAATTTATATAATATATGTTATTATGTTTGTTTTTATACTGTCAGGTCCATAAATATTGGGACATCGACACAATTCTAATCTTTTTGGCTCTATACACCACCACAATGGATTTAAAATGAAATTAACAAGATATGCTTTAACTGAAGACTTTCAGCTTTAATCTGGTTCTCTTGTATTTATTGATGATGTAATTGCTGACAAAAGCAGCAGGATGAATTCTGAAGTGTTTCGGGCAATATTATCTGCTCATATTCAGCAAAATGCTTCAGAACTCATTGGACAGCGCTTCACAGTGCAGATGGACAATGACCCAAAGCATACTGCGAAAGCAACCAAAGAGTTTTTTAATGGAAAGAAGTGGAATGTTATGCAATGGCCAAGTCAATCACCTGACCTGAATCCGATTGAGCATGCATTTCACTTGCTGAAGACAAAACTGAAGGGAAGATGCCCCAAGAACAAGCAGGAACTGAAGACAGTTGCAGTAGAGGCCTGGCAGAGCATCACCAGGGATGAAACCCAGCATCTGGTGATGTCTATGCATTCCAGACTTCAGGCTGTAATTGACTGCAAAGGATTTACAACCAAGTATTAAAAAGTGAAAGTTTGATGGATGATTGTTAATTTGTCCCATTACTTTTGGTCCCTTAAAAAGTGGGAGGCACATATACAAACTGTTGTAATTCCTACACCGTTCACCTGATTTGGATGTAAACACCCTCAAATTAAAGCTGAAAGTCTGCAGTTAAAGCACATCTTGTTTGTTTCATTTCAAATCCATTGTGGTGGTATATAGAGCCAAAAAGATTAGAATTGTGTCGATGTCCCAATATTTATGGACATGATTGTATATTTGTGCACTTATGAGATTGCAATCAGTGCCAGCAGCTGTATCAATTAAGAAGGTTCTGAGTCATTAGCTTGGTTTGCTTGCAAGCTTATTCAGTTTATCACCTTATACTTATTTCATACACTTGCTAGTAGCAACCATGCATGTATTGTCATTTTTTGAAAATAGGAACCTAGATCTGGAGGATCTTTTCTCTGAGACATGTAATAAGGATAATGATAGTACCCATTTATTTAGAAAATTAAGTCATAATTTGGACAAGAAGAGAAATATACGGTGGGATTTATCCACCATGGAGAAACATTTAAAAGACAATATGGTTCCAAGGAAACTTAGGTGGGATGTTCCCATCAATGGTGGTCTAATGGGAGAGCATGATATTGAAGAATGGTACATTTTTTTTATGAGAAGGGGAAAGAAGTTATCAAATTTTTAATAAAAAGGAAGCAGAGAAAGATGAGAATTATAGATAGTCAGATAAAAGAGCTCATGGATAAGATTAAGCCTCTTAAAGAAACCACTGAATACATTATACAGATGGGGGAGCTTCATAAAACCATGTAAAAAAAAGATTTGGAAAATAAGAACATAAAGAAAAAGAAATATAATCAGGATTTAAGTGACTACCAGAAGAAACAGGTTTTTAGATGGCAGACCAATATCGCCACGACTAGCACTGTTGCCCCACAGCAATCCCCACAGAAGGATGGCCATGTAATAGGAGATAAAAATGTCAGTTTTAAAACTCCCAATCGCACACCCCCCGACAGAACACACACCTCCAGCAGAGCAATTCAACAGCCCTTAGGGATTACCCACAACCAACCTACCCTAAAAGGGAATCAGGGGACACACTGGGATTCCCATATAACAACAGAAAACCTTTTCATTATCAATATGACAACAGAGGTCAGTTCAATGGAGGTGGGAGACCGCCCTATTATCATGGTCATCAACATAATAGAGGGAACATGGAATAGAGGATATTCAAACAATTATTCTTACAATAGAGGAAATCAACAGGGATCAGCCCCTTACCATAGAGGTCCCCAACAGGAAGGGTATTATCAACAAGGGTATCAACAAAGGACACCACAGCGTGGTGGACCGCCACAATATAGGGGCCCCCTGCAGGGATACTATCCACCCCAGGGAGGGCCACCCTAGTGTGCCCAATCAGGGGGGTCATCGTTATTATTCACCAAAAGTCACAGCGATCCAGATTTAACAGACCCCCACCAGACACATATAAAGTACCTACCTACAACAGATATGACCCATTGTATGAAGATCAACAGGATAACCAATATAGGAACCCTTTTTAGATAAGGGGTGGGTGAATCCCATGAAAGAAGGAAGAAATATAGAAAAAGGGGAGGAAGGACAGGGAGAAGAATTTAACAGAAAAAGAAGACGGGAAAGTTAGGTGAAGGGATATACAACTTGAATGGATCTATCCTGACGAGGGAAGAGATCATGACCCTAGATAGGGGGATAAAGTATGCACCAAAAAAGGGACTTAATACATTTGACACATACGTAGGATTACAGAAAGTTACACGTAATCTAAATACATTATGCCCTAAACCCAGTGGAGGGACAGAAATTGAGTGCAATCATACCACATTGAAGAATAACTCTGTCTTTAACACTATAGTTGCAAATAATAAATATGTGGACATGTTTAAAAGGCTGGTAACAGTGGACTAGGAGCAATTTCCCCTAAAAAAGGTGCATGAACAAAAAAATGACATCAAAGAGGGCATAAAGTCATTAGAGAGTAGAAAGGACATTGTAATTCATCCGGTGGACAAAGGGGGGGGGGGTTGTGGTGTTGTCAACAGAGCAAAATAAGCAAGAAATGTCCTGTATTTTGAAGATAGGTATACGTATAAAATATTAAATTCTAACCCTACTAAAACAGTTGGATTCATTGATTCAATATGGGGGGAAAAAAGAAATTTTGAATAAAAAGGAAGAACAATTTTTAGTACCCAGTGCCTGTAGGATTCCTGTTATTTACTATATACCCAAGATCTACAGAGATAAAGTAAATCCTTCAGGGAGACCCATAATTATGGGTCCCTATCTTCTAGGCTTGGTGAATACATCGACTTATATTTGCAGCCTCTAGTGAAGGACATGAAAGCTTATCTTAAGGACACGAAACACGTATTACAGTTAGTAAAAGACTGATGGA
Organism: Aquarana catesbeiana; assembly: GCF_042186555.1. NCBI lineage: Eukaryota > Metazoa > Chordata > Amphibia > Anura > Ranidae > Aquarana > Aquarana catesbeiana. Next base: position 214,451,302 of record NC_133328.1, on the reverse strand, counting down.
TGACAGGATATGGTGATGGCCACAGCCGATGCGACATCATTACATACTATAATTGACCACCAGGGGGCCAGGAAAGCAGTCAAGTGGGCATTAAAACAGAGTACCAATATACATCGTAGACACCGGAAATTTATTTTAAAATGTTTGGATTTTTGTTTGCAGCATAATTATTTTTGGCATAATGGTGTTTATTATTTGCGATGGATGCAAAATTTGCACCTAGCGTCGCAAATTTGTATATGGCACAGTGGGGGGAGGAGGGGATATTGTCACACCCTGACCCAAGACTTGTGATATATAAATGCTTCATTGATGATTTAATTCTCATGTGGAGGGGCAACAGGGATGAAATGGAATCTTTGATTCTATCTATGAACAATAATGATCGCAATGTTGTTTTAACATGGGATGTAAACAGAGATCACATTCATTTTTTGGATTCAGAGGTTTTTAATACTACCCAAGGTATGGTAACAAAAATGTTTTTTTAAGAGACAGATCGTAATTCATATATTCCCACTACTAGCTGCCACTTCAAACCCTGGATAACTAATATTCCTAAAGGACAATACATGCGCATAAAGATAAATTGTACACGAGAGGATGATTTTGAAGCACAAACAGACCAAATAACTAAAATGTTCAGGGACAAAGGGTATCAGAGGGCATTTTTGGAACAAGAACGAAGTAAGATCAGAGATCTAGACAGGTCTAGATTATTAGAATATAGGACTAGCAGTAGAGCTAATGATATGGATACGGGTACCTGTTTGGTTTTGGACTACAATGTACAAACCAAAGTTGTGGAGAAGATTGTTAGTAAATATTGGGAAGTTTTGAAACAAGATGTCTACCAGACAGAACCAAAATAGTATATAGAAGAGCACCAAACTTAAGAGACAAGTTAGTCCATAATGTCGTTGAATCACCACAACCTAAACCACTTATGTTTTGGGACTTAAAGGGATTCCATGGCTGTGGCAGATGTTACAGCTGTGTGAGAATCCCAAAGAACATAAAAAAAACTCACCAATCCCAAAACAAACCACACCTACACCATCAGGGATTTTATATCCTGTGATACAGTGGGTGTTGTGTATGCGATTAAGTGTCCATGCAACTTGATCTATGTAAGAAGAACTAAAAAGGCATTAAAGGTCGGGATGGAGGAGCATGTAAGGAACATCAAAAAAGGGTTTGACAAAAGTTATTTATCTATACACTTTAACCATTTCAGCCCCAGAAGGATTTACCCCCTTCCTGACCAGAGCACTTTTTACAATTTGGCACTGCGTCGCTTTAACTGCTAATTGCGCGGTCAAGCAATGCTGTATCCAAATGAAATTTGCGTCCTTTTATTCCCACAAATAGAGCTTTCTTTTGATGGTATTTGATCACCTCTGCGGTTTTAATTTTTTGCGCTATAAACGGAAAAAGACCGAAAATTTTGAAAAAAAACTATATTTTCTACTTTTTGTTATAAAAAAAATCCAATAAACTCAATTTTAGTCACACATTTAGGCCAAAATGTATTTGGCCACATGTCTTTGGTAAAAAAAATGTCAATAAGCATATATTTATTGGTTTGCGCAAAAGTTATAGCGTCAAACTAGGGTACATTTTCTGGAATTTACACAGCTTTTAGTTTATGACTGTCTATGTCATTTCTTGAGGTGCTAAAATGGCAGGGCAGTACAAAACCCCCCCAAATGACCCCATTTTGGAAAGTCGACACCCCAAGGAAATTGCTGAGAGGCATGTTGAGCCCATTGAATATTATTTTTTTTTGTCCCAAGTGATTGAATAATGACAAAAAAAAAATTTACAAAAAGTTGTCACTAAATGATATATTGCTCACACAGGCCATGGGCATATGTGGAATTGCACCCCAAAATACATTCAGCTGCTTCTCCTGAGTACGGGAATATCACATGTTTGGGACTTTTTGGGAGCCTAGCCACATACGGGGCCCCCGAAAACCAATCACCGCCTTCAGGATTTCTAAGGGCGTAAATTTTTGATTTCACTCCTCACTACCCATCACAGTTTTGAAGGCCATAAAATGCCCAGATGGCACAACCCTCCCCCAAATGACCCCATTTTGGAAAGTAGACACCCCAAGCTATTTGCTGAGAGTCATGTTGAGTCCATGGAATATTTTATATTTTGACACAAGTTGCGGGAAATTTTTTTTTTTTGCACAAAGTTGTCACTAAATGATTTATTGCTCACACAGGCCATGGGCATATGTGGAATTGCACCCCAAATACATTTAGCTGCTTCTCCTGAGTATAGGGATACCACATGTGTAGACATGTGTAGAGGCATGGTGAGTATTTTGCAGCTCTCATTTGTTTTTGAAAATGAAGAAAGACAAGAAAAAATTTTTGTTTTCTTTTTTCAATTTTCAAAACTTTGTGACAAAAAGTGAGGTCTGCAAAATACTCACTATACCTCTCAGCAAATAGCTTGGGGTGTCTACTTTCCAAAATAGGGTCATTTGGGGGGGGTTGTGCCACCTGGGCATTCCATGGCCTCCGAAACTGTGATAGGCAGTGAAGAGTGAAATCAAAAATTTACACCCTTAAAAAGCCTGAAGGCGGTGCTTGGTTTTCGGGGTTCCATACACGGCTAGGCTTCCAAAAAGTCTCACACATGTGGTATCCCCATACTGAGGAGAAGCAACAGAATGTATTTTGGGGTGTAATTTCACATATTCCCATGTTTGAGCAATATATCATTTAGTGACAACTTTGTACAAAAAAAAGTGTCTTTCCCGCAACTTGTGTCACAATATAAAATATTCCATGGACTTGGCATGCCTCTCAGCAAATAGCTTGAGGTGTCTACTTTCCAAAAATGGGGTAATTTGGGGGGGGGGGGTTGAACTGTCCTGGCATTTTATGCACAACATTTAGAAGCTAATGTCACACATCACCCACTCCTCTAACCACTTGAAGACAAAGCCCTTTCTGACACTTTTTGTTTACATGAAAAAATTATTTTTTTTTGCAAGAAAATTACTTTGACCCCCCAAACATTATACATATTTTTTAAAGCAAATGCCCTACAAATTAAAATGGTGGGTGTTCTCATTTTTTTTCACACAGTATTTGTGCTGCGATTTTTCAAACGCATTTTTTGGGGAAAAACACACTTTTTTAAATTTTAATGCACTAAAACACACTATATTGCCCAAATGTTTGATGAAATAAAAAAGATGATCTTAGGCTGAGTACATGGATACCAAACATGACATGCTTTAAAATTGCGCACAAACGTGCAGTGGCGACAAACTGAATACATTTTTAAAAGCTTTTAAAAGCCTTTACAGGTTACCACTTTAGATTTACAGAGGAGGTCTACTACTAAAATTACTGCCCTCGATCTGACTTTCGCGGTGATACCTCACATGCATGGTGCAATTGCTGTTTACATTTGACGCCAGAACGACGCTTGCGTTCGCCTTTGCGCGAGAGCAGGGGGGACAGGGGTGCTTTTTTTTTTTTCTTTATTCTTTTTTTCTTTTTTATCTTATTTTTAAACTGTTAATTTCATTTTTTTTTCATCATTTTTATTGTTATCTCAGGGAATGTAAATATCCCCTATGATAGCAATAGGTAGTGACAGGTACTCTTTTTTGAAAAAATTGGGGTCTATTAGACCCTAGATCTCTCCTCTGCCCTCAAATCATCTGACCACACCAAGATTGGTGTGATAAAATGCCTTCCCAATTTCCCAATGGCGCTGTTTACATCCGGCGAAATCTAAGTCATGAAATGCTCGTAGCTTACGGTTTCTTAGAGATGTTTGGAGCCACTCTGGTCTCTGATCAGCTCTATGGTCAGCTGGCTCAATCACCAGCTGCATTCCCAGGTTCCCTGTTGGGAAAGGAGAGCCAGAGAAAAACATGGAAGACGGTGGGGGGGGCATTCACTCCCACTGCTTGTAAAAGCAGTCTACAGGCTAATTGGCCACTAGGATTGCTTTTACATGAAAGCTGACCGCTGGCTAAAAAGAATGATACCAAGATGATACCTAAACCTGCAGACATCATTCTGGTATAACCACTCAAAGTCCAGCAACATACCAGTACATTGCTGGTCCTTGTTGGGCATATATTGTAATTTTCAAAAGAGATTGATTGGTGGGTATGCCCACCATTAGAATACCTCCCTTCATCCACCCACTTCTAATGATGGGCATACATGCACCATTTATATATGCCGAAGCATGGGGGCATCCTCCCGCAAAAGGTAGGAGCAAATTGCTCCTCCGCCCCTGCTGCCCCCATGCTTCGGCATATATCACCTCCTCTGGAGTCACAGCTTTATATATCGTGGGAGCAAACGCTTTTGCTGTCAAGATAAATAAATCCGCGCTGCAGCTGAATGACGTACCTGAAGACAAAAAAATGGTTCAAAACACTCACCAATGCAAAGACCAGGATTGTCAGGACAGGAGGGACAATAATAGCGGGTGTCACGCCTATATCCGCGCTTGCTGTAGACACAACATCTTTTTTGGGGGGGTTCGTTGGGTAGGGGTACTCGGGAGGACATAAAGAAAATGCCTCTCATGCAGCCGACTGCATTTGGTTGGGGATGTGAATGGGGGAAGTACAGGTGCTGCAGAAGTGATGGGTTCCCAATTAGGATTGGCAAATGCAGCAGGAAGGGCATTATGGGCACGACGGGCCTGTGTTTGTCTCCTTCTTGGTGGCAGCGAGACACTACTTGTGCTTGCTACCTCGCCAGCTTGAACTGCACTTATGGGACTCACCACGTCACCAAGTGTTACTGCAGTGCTGGTTTGACTACGACCGGGGTGTACTAGGCTGCTGGTGCTTGCCAGTTTACCAAAACGCTACCAAAAAACTGTTAGCGATCGCAGGGATCAGGCCTGACTCTGCAAATGCTGCAGTTATGCGTTTAGTGTTTTATAAGTGACAGTGATCAATCGATACTGCACTTGGGTGGGCTGGGCTGGGCTGGGCTGGGCGGAGGGGCAAAACGCAGGTGCTAGCAGGTATCTGGGCTGATCCCGCTAACACTGCATTTTTGGGAACCCTAAACTGCTGGGGACGCTAGTATAGATCTGATCGAAACAGATATTGATCCGTTCAGATACTATACCACTAAAGGAGGTGTACGGTGCGTGCGTGGGTGTTAGCGCTACTGGCACTAACCTGATGCTGCCTGGGGCTGGTGCTTGCCAGTTCACCAAAACGCTACCAGAAAAACTGTTAGCGATCGCAGGGATCAGGCCTGACTCTGCAAATGCTGCAGTTATGCGTTTAGTGTTTTGTAAGTGATAGTGATCGATTGATACTGCACTTGGGTGGGCTGGGCTGGGCTGGGCCGGGCGGAGGGGCAAAACGCAGGTGCTAGCAGGTATCTGGGCTGATCCCACTAACACTGTGTTTTTGGGAACCCTAAACTGCTGGGGACGGTAGTATAGATCTGATTGGATCAGATATTGATCCGTTCAGATAATATACCACTAAGGGAGGTGTATGCTGCGTGCATGGGTGTTAGCGGTACTAGTGCTAACCTGACGCTGCTTGGGGTGACGCAGACCCTATCTGACCCTAAAACCTAAGTTATATCACCGCCGGGCGATCAGGGGGCTAAACCTTTATTAGGTAATAAACGGCGGGTGCCCTGACACTATAAAAAATAAACTAACTAACCAGCGTCACCCGTAACAGTTATACGGTGATCACTGGTGAAAGGTTTAACTAGGGGGCAAGAAAGGGGTTAAAACCTTTATTAGGTAGTATATGGGGGTCCCTTACGCTATAAAAAGCTGACGGGGAACCTATATATTTACCTCCCTAACTAGCGTCACCAGTGACACTAATACAGCGATCAGAAAAATGATCGCTTAGCGACACTGGCGACGGGGGTGGTCAAGGAGGTTAAAACTTTATTAGGGGGGGTTAGGGGGTATCCTAGACCTAAAGGGAGCTAACACTAACTGCCCTACCACACTAACTGTCACAAACTGACACCAATGCAGTAATCAGAAAAAAAAACTGCTTGGTGTCACTGTGACAGGGGGGGGTGATTGGGGGGTGATCAGGGGGTGATCGGGGGGTGATGGGGGGTGTAAAGTATGCCTGTCATGTTCTACTGTGTGTGTGTTTTGCACTCACATTGATGTCCTCTCTCCTCGGCGTCGGAACGGAAAATGCCGAGCCGAGGAGAGATGACATCACTTCCTCTGCCGCTGTTTACTATACAGCAGCAGAGGAAGGATTTCATTGGCTGGGAGCGATTGCGAGGGGGGGGCCACAAATGGATGGCCTCCCCCTCACCTCTGATCGCTCGAGGACAGAAGCCGACCACCTCGGGCACTGGGGGGGTCCGATAGGACCCCCTGCTCGCGGGAGGCAGATCACGTACCAGGTACGTGATTTTGCCTGCCCATGCCATTCTGCAGCAGTATATCTGTGTGATGCGGTCGGCAAGTGGTTAAAGATAAGCATAATAAAAATACAGTGGGGATGCAACTTTGGGGGCTAGAGGCTCCAAAACCACACTAGAGGGGATCCAATTATATAAGAGATATTAGCAAATGTGAATCATGGTGGATATCTCCCTATCTCCGGGGGGGGTTGAACAAGAAGTTTGACCTCCGGTGTTTTCTGAGCAATCGGTAACACGGCACAGTTGGGGTCATCAAAAAGGGGGGGGGGAGCTGTGCATGACATTCTCCCCTAGGGTCTCTTTAAGTTGAATAAGCTGAATATAATGGAGAGGTGTGGCTACAGGTTGATTACACTAAGATTCCAATATTGTTATTTGTAGTGAAAGCAAAGTTTGGGGATTTTTTGTCTAAAGTTTTCTTTTAAATATTATTTAAATATTTTATTTTTATGTTTTTGTTTTCATTTTTATTATTATTATTATATTGTTTAATTAATTAATATATTGTTATTAAAATTAATATTTATTATTATTATTATTTTAACTCCCGGTGTTTTCCTTGGGGAAAAATGTTTTAGGATGAGAGTGTGTGCGTTTTGGGAAGGGGTTGGTTGTTGTGGTGTTTTTTTTTCTCTTTTTTTTTTCCTCTCTCTCTCTCCCCCTCTACCTTCCATCGTGGGGCTCTCATTAACCAATGTCATGTTGGGTTTAATATGTGGTCAAGATGAGCTATCATTTATTCTTGAAGATCCTGGCTATGTTTTTTTTCCTTTTTTTAGAGAAAGCAAAATGGAAATGCTATGTGTATTATATACCTCTTTTCTGATGGCTATAGGTATAACAGATGGGGATAATGGCTAATGAGTTAATATTAATATCCTGGAATGTGAGAGGATTGAAAGATCCGGTTAAAAAAGGGCTATTTTCTCCATTATGGAACAATATAATTCATCAATAGTCTGTCTGCAGGAAACTCATCTTACAAAAGATACTATCTCTCTATTACAAAACGCAAAGTTTTCTACTCAATATCATTTGGTGTTCTCTGCATTTTCAAGGGTGGTTAGTGTGTTAATATCAACAAGGATACAATTTTCCTGAAGACAGACAATGATAGATCCCCAGGGTAGATATGTCCTACTGGTATGCTCTTTATTTTCTACTAAATGTATAATAGGATCAGTGTATGTACCACCACCTTATAATTCAGAGATATTGCAGAGGATTAGTACATTTCTGGCTGAACACCCTGGCATTACAATAATGATAATGGGGGACTTTAATAATGTCTGTGACGTTAGTATGGATCATTATCCGGCGGGTCCAAAATCAGAGACCCTCTTTGCCAGACACCTGCAGGAGATAGGTCTGTGTAACATGTGTTTTTTTTTTCAATCCTGGAGTATATGCTTATACTTGTTGCTCCTATACTTATGGTACTTTATCCAGGATTGACTTGAGCATGGAACTAGCCCTTCCATTGGTCTCAGATATACGGTGTCTGGCAAGGGGGATCTTAGATCATTCTCCAGTTTTGATGACCATTAGAAAAATTATATTATAATATAATAAAAGTTATTGGCGTATGGATGCCTCGTAGCTACAGGTGTTGGCCCAGAGGGAGTCCATGCGACAATCACTAACTGATTTTTTCTTGATAATGCAGAATCAATGACTTCACAATTGGTATGGGATACTATGAAGGCCTTTTTAAGTGAGTTAATGATACAAGCTATAAGCAGATTTAAAAAGACAAATAATAAATAAATCAAGAGAAATCACCTAAGAGTTAATTCCCAGAAAAAACTCCTACCACATCTTATATTGTAACAATTTGGAAAAGAGGATGCCCTTAAAGGGATTGTACGGGTAGGAGTATGAGTAAGGGATAGAAGCAAAAAGTACTAGAGTATATAAAAAGAAACAAACACATTTTATTACAAAATGACAATTACAAAATACAATTAGATATTCCTAAAATCATAGAATAGGGTATATATGCATATACGGTTAAATAGCTGATTACTGAAACTAGTAAACATTGAAAAACCTGGAAACATCCCAGTCTAGGGTTTTTCAATGTTTACTAGTTTCAATGACCAGCTATTTAACTGGCTGAATTCCGTATCTCTGGCACAATACTGCTGTTTAAATATTTTTTAAGACCTTAGGCTCCGTCGCTCTTCAGTGTGGTTTGTGCACTATCCTACAACAGATATTGTAATTGTGAGTATATCTCTTATCCCATGTCCTGATTTGTTCTGCTATGCTTATACAATTGTTGCTATTTTAAGTAAATATACATATATACTCTCCATTGTATGTTTTATCATACTAAAATAAAATGTTTTCTCTTTATTAGACATATAACAGTTTGCTTCTATTTAAACCCCAGAGGAAGGAAATGAATATGTTTATCCCTATTTCCCTGTATTTCCGAAACATGTTGGGATTTTTTGTGATCATATCGTCTGCATGACCCCTTTTATGCAGTCCATATGTGATCCAAACAACAAGCAACTGTATATGCATATATATCCTATTCTATGATTTTAGGAATATCTAATTGTATTTTGTAATTGTCATTTTGTAATAAAATTTGTTTTTTTTTATATACTCTAGTACTTTTTGCTTCTATCCCTTACTCATACTCCTACCTGTACAATCCCTTTAAGGGCATCCTCTTTTCTAAAAAGACAGATGAGGAATGGGAAACTTCATTGGCAGTAGAAGTATGACAAAAAGAATTTCAATATGTTCAGAACCCTACACCTGTGAATCAAGCTATATGGAAGAATGTAGAAGTTCTATATAAAAGAACAGCTATGCAAAAAGCTGAAATGAAACAATCTCTAGCAAGGAGTAAGTATTTTGAGGAGGGAGAGAAAATGGGAAAATCTTAGCAGTTATTGTCAAATCCCAGTCTAATTTTATCTCCCTTATACTTATTGTATACCAAATGGAAATATTTCCCATAGTCAAGAGGATTTATTATCCTCATTTACTACTTTTTACAGGGATTTATATCAGAGTAAGGCCACCTATCATCTGAATGAACTCAGAGACTTTTTGCACCCTTTTACAATACCATCTATTTCCAGAGAGGAAAGAGAACATCTGGATGAACCTCTAACATTAGATTCATTAATTAGGGCAGTTTCAGACTCCCCTAATGGAAAAGCTTCTGGTCTAGATGGTTTACCATCGTAAATGTATAAAAGCTACACAGATATTTTGCTGCCAGAATTGTTGAAACTACTTAATCATGCACATGAATCATTTAAGCTACCGGAAACTATGAATGATGCTTGTATTATAGTATTACCCAAGCCAGATAAGGATCATCTATTGCCAAGAACCTTATCATCCAATTTCACAGTTAAATTCTGATGCTAAGATTCTGGCAAGGGTTTTGGCATGTAGACTAAATAAGGTTATACATAAGTTGGTGCATGTGGACCAAACAGGTTTTATACCTGGAAGATCCACAACAACGAATTCGCAAAGATTTTTTTTAAACTTACAGATACCATCAGATAATGTAGGGAAGAGAGTTATATTATCGCTAGACGCAGCCAAAGCATTTTACTGCGTCAAGTGGATATATTTATGGGAGGTTCTAGAGAAATTTGGGTTGGGTTGGGTAGAGGATTTGTAAAGCGGATCAAATTATTATTCACAGCACCACGAGCATGTATACAGATAAATGGTGCATTATCAGAGCATTTTTCTCTGACTAGAGGTACTAGGCAGGGGTGCTCGTTGTCACCGTTATTATTTGCAATGGCTATAGAACCATTGGCAATAGCAATTAGACAGACAACTACTATTAGGGGTTTTGAGAGAAGAGGAAGAGTGGATAAAATCTCTTTATACGCAGATGATGCTTTATTATTTTGGGGAGATACAGATCAATCCCTAACATCTGTGATAAAGTTGATTGAGACCTTTGGTAGATTTTCGGGGTTTGTTATAAATTGGAATAAATCAGTACTACTTCCGATTGATGATCTAACAGTGGTTTTAGCACAAACAGATAATAAAATACAGGTTGTTACAACCCTCAAATATCTAGGTATATGGTATATTAGATAAATTTAAGATGAAGAGTAAAGTATGGTCCAAATTAACTTTATCGGTGGTAGGGCGTGAGAACCTTAATAAAAATGGTCTTGGGCCCCACAGTTACTTTATGTTTTACATAATTCACAGATCTGGATATCACTTAAATGACTAGAATGAGCAATCGGTGAAATGGCCATGAAATGGCTAGAAAAGGATGGGAAAAAGACCTTGAAAAATGACAGATGAAACATGGCAGGGTATATTGGAATCTGTACAGTCTGTATCAGTATCTCTACAGCAATGCTTAACCCAATTATATATAATATATAGACCCTATAAGACACCAGATAAATTATACCAATGGGGGAGGTGGGACACATCTGAATGTCTGAGATGTTCAAGAGTATCTGCTGACTTAATGCATATGCTTTGGAACTGCCCTAAACTGTTCAGATATTAGCAGAATGTGGTAGAAACTATTAATCGGGTGTATTAAACCCAGATACAGATAGACCCAAAAACATGTTTGCTAGGACAATTAGAAAAAGAAGTATATACTCCGGCAATTAGACTACCCATTATTAGGACACTATTTATTGCAAGAAAATAGATAGCAATGAAATGGATATCCTCTAGACGTCCAACATATGAGGAATGGTGGATACAGGTGAATAATGCATTGCTAAAGGAATGGCAGGTATATAAGAATAGGGGTTTAGCAAATAAATTTAGTGAAATGTGGGAACCATGGCTGACTTTACAGGTTTAACACCATTTATCTTGTGATCAGATGGAAGCATATGGGTTAACAGATTATTTACCAGTTATAGAATAATTAAAGCATGATGACTCAAGAAGGTAGGAATGGTGTGGGGGTCTTTTAGCCGGGACGGATTGGAGGTGAGGGAGAGAGAATTTTTATGTCTTAGGGAGGGCTTGCTCTGGGTTTTTCCCTTTTATTTATTTATTTTTTTGGGGTTGATGTGTATAGAATGTAATGTGTTATTGTTGTATGTATTCTGGAATTACTTTTTTCCCATGATGTGTTTGTGATGAAGAAAAAAATATTAATAAACAAAGTATTGAACAAAAAAATAATATTTATTTTTAGTTTTGTTCCTTTTTTTTCAAATTAAATATTGGGCTATATAGGGATGTTATTTTAAACATTATTACAGGGAACAGATTGATCATCCTATCTATTGATTGAATGTCTCCTTTTAAGATTTACAAAACTGCGGGGTGTACAAATATATGATTAGATTTTGGCTTGTATGAGGCATTAAATTATGTTCAGATGTTTTGCTTGTTAGAGGCAGTTTGTCCATTCTACTGCACCTTCCAGCTGTTCATTTATTTAACATAGGATTTAGTTCAATGGGGATTCATTGCATGATAATGGGTCTATGATCACCAAAAAGATGGCGTGCCTTCGGACTACGAAAATATAGCCGCCGATACACTATATAAACCAGCATTAAGCACCGTCCAATTACAATCCCCCTGAGGAAGACACGTGACTGATCCCTGTATTGAACATGCATAGAGGAGGGGACAGGACGGTGCAGTAGGCAGCAGGTTTGAATGCTGTGAACGGACAAGCTCATCGTTTTTTTCTTTTATCTGCTATAGAGTGGTGCACTTCAGCACCTGGAAGATGTGAGTAACCAGATTGATGTTTTATAAATAAAATAGGTTTTTAAACAATAAAACACCATTTAGACTTTATTTTTATATATGGACGGAGAGACTTACTGCTGGACATCTCAGAATCCCAAAGAGCTTCATTCACATAGAACCCAGGGGTGGTTCACAGGCATTTCTTGACCAAACGTAGGGGTGCGGTCAAACGCCCTGAAGTGAGCAGATTCACATGGGGGAGCACAAGTTTGTTGTCACCTTGTTAACTTTGGAGCACCATCACAGAATTTTGCTTTGCCAGCACAATAGAAATGTTTTATTTTATTTCTTAACATGTTTGATATTATGCACGTTTTGAGCTAAGTCATTCATGCACTTTATTTATATGTGTCATATCACATTGGTTACTTCAATATAGTGTGACACTTTTCATCTGTTATTGTTTTAATTTGCCAGCTCAATGGACATTTTATATAATATATGTTATTATGATTAATATCATGCAAGGTTTGCACTAAGATGTTCATGCATTTTATATGTGTCATATCACATTGGTAATCTTAATAAAGCGCAGCATTTTACTTGTTTTTATAGGTAAGTATAACATGTTTGAAAGAAAACAAGTCTTTAATATCACTTTAAATATGATAAAACAGCAACACAGGCATCAAGCAGAGAGAACCCAGCTAGGGACTTTAAACTTTAGAGTATATTTTCCTATAGATTTTAGATCTGCTTTGGCTGCTATATCTGCTGGTCAGTTCAGGTGTATTACTGCTGCACAAAAAATAAAGTGTTGCAGCCAAAACTACCTAGTAGAGCCTTTTCTCAGGTTGTTTTGAATCAGATTTGGGTACTGCTGCTGTGTTAAAGACAATCAGTCATGTAAAAGTTAAAACCTCTATTACATCCAAAATATATGATACCAGCAAACTGTGTCACTGATGCTGTTTGTGACAACTGTACTGTTCTGTAACACTATGCACAGCTTAAAGGCATCTATCAAGAATGTAATTTAGAGGATTGGTATTTTTGTGTTTTTCTGTATTGCCAAGCCATTGCATTATAAGGAGGACCCTCTCCCTGCTGTATTGTAATTTGCACGTGTATATGCTTCTCATAAGATTATATGTATGTGTAGGTAACTTACCTGTACAAATCTTGCTTTAGAGGACATGCAAAAGCCCTAAGGCTTCTACTAGGTACTGCCATCTTGAATGTAATGTCAGCAGCCCCAGCAGACTCAGAGCTGCCACTAAAATGACAAGGAGGATTCCTCTGAGGAGCATTACTCTTTGGTCCTTCGCCAAAAACTACAGTTATTTAGGGCACTGAGGGGCTGGCAAGCACAGATAGTAAATAGACACTGCCACATGAAGAGAAGGCTATGACATGCAAGGAGGATGGAGGAGGAGGGAATTGACTCTTTCAGAAGCAGTTACATTTGCTGGCATTACATGTTAAACAATTGGTTATGGAAAGAAAAAATGCAAATACAGGATTTTTCTGTGCATTTACCTGCAAGTTAGTGGCAGTCTCTCTTTAAAGCAGCTCTATTTTATGTAATGCCAAGAGCAGTGATAGGATGTAGAGGTGCAACAGTAATAAATAAAATTAAGATTTTTTTTTTTTTAACTTCATGTTGATTCTTTTGTCCTTTTGTTCTTAGAACTTACACTACACTTCCACACTCTGTATGCAAAACAAAATAGATTGTGAGAGAAAGCACTCCTACATTCCTAAGTATATAAACAAATTGTTGTAAGGTGTTTTATAGGACACATTCCTTGTTCAAAACAGCAATATAAATACCCTTCTTCCAAAGAAAAATTACTTAAAGCTGAACTACAGGCAACCCACTAAATACACAGATATAATACATAAATAAGAGCTGTTTCAATTGTTAAAGAATTTGTATTTCAGTCAATCCAGTTCCCAATTTCACACAGCCTGGCCCCACTGCAAAGCTCTATACAGCAGTAGAGGAAACCTGATTTTGCTCTTAAGTTTAGCAGCTTTTACAGGTCTCTTCCCCAGCACCCCTATGACTAGGAAAGTAAAAGGAGAAACGGCAGACTGATGAGGTCACCCTTTTGTCACGCTGCTCTCTCTCCTCTTATTAGCATGTTTGCACTGCAGCACACTTGATTGGCTGCTTCTCCCTCCTCCAGTGTGAGTACTGCTATACAGGGACTGCTAGTGGCTAATACTAACTCTAATTCAGGTAATTACACTGAGTGTTTAAAGACACAACTCTGCCACACAGGAGAAATCAGTGAAGAAGACCTGATTTTATTATGCTGCAGTTCAGTAACATGGCACACATAGAAAAGCCATTAGTAAACAGGTGAAAGCGCCTCAACCAGCTTAATCCAAAGCTTTGGATGAAACTGGCTGAAGCTGCTTTCATCTGTTTACTAATAACTTTGCTAGGTGTGCGGTAATTGGGACCTTTCTCTATGCATATCCACAGTATATGAGGAGTTAGACGGACTCCTGCCCAGCCAGCACCCATTGGAGGAAACTCCGGATGGACTTACAGGAGCTTGAGTGGAGGGAGACCTTAAGTTTTATGAGGTTGCAGTTTGGTAAGACTTACAGGTCTTGTGTATCCTCTCTGCCTGTAACTGGACAGTGGAAAAGTACTGATAAGCTTATCTCTCTGGCACTCTCCTCATTTTAGCATGCATGTTTTTAGCACATGAGCATGGCAGCACAACTGATTGGTTCCTTGTTGCTGTACAGGGGTTGCAAGAGCTGATACTGAATTAAATTAAGGTACTTACGCTGCTTGCATTTAGATACATTTAATGACTTATTAATGAATACAAAGCTGCATTAGTCTGTGCCTTTTGTATCTTCCTAGAGTTCAGTTTTACAAAACTAAACTTAGTATAAGGGAAATTTAGGAGGGTGTCCCTTGGGCTCTAAGCAGGTGGACATTCCTTTTCCTTGCCCATTAGGTATGTTGCATTATAGTTCAGTAATTGTGAACTGTAGTCTGTGCTTTGGAAAATGTAGTCATTTTTTTTGTAAATCTTTTCCATGTATTCCCAGATTTGTGCACAGACATATGCAATGCACGTGCAGAATTGCTGTTTATCACTGTCATGTGTAATAACGACAATTCCAATGTCCCCTCATATTCATAAGTAATTTAATGTACATTGGAGAAAACTGCAGACAATTTAAGATAATGAAATAGATGATAATTAAGTGAAAGTGAGTTGTACCTTGGAACATTCCTCTGAATATTTTAACAAGTGAATCCACTAACTTAAAAATTTAAATACATTGCTATTTCTCAGGAGACATTTTCACAAGCCTTTAGGGCAATTCAGGATGCATATTAATTGGCCACTGGTGCATAAAACTCACATTTTGCGTGCAGTTTCTTTCCATTGGGTAAGTGTATTCTAATATTTATTTTTAACCCTTATGAGTGCAAACTGCTAACCTTGTATTTCCTTTTACCGTGTTAACATGTGAACCATACTGAATAGGATGACATTTAAAAAAAAAATGTAATTCCATTACCATTAATCTTTTTGAGCAAATATTTTACAATGTTCCCTTACATTAGAAAAGCTTAAAGCACATTTTTATCATCATATAATTTATATAGTCCTCAGTAACAGATGAGGTAATAAGGATTTTGATCCATTTAAAAAACACATGGTCAAGGTTTTGTCTTGTGAGAGTAGAGAGGCTGGTGAAGCCTGAGAAAATAGGTTTATTAAATTGGTTGCTACAACATAGATTTATCTCTCACTGTCCATAAGGAGACAGCCAGCAGATTTTAAAAAATCCTTAATACTTAGCATACTCCATTTATGCACCTTTGAGGATCCTTAGCACTTCAACAGTCATATCCGCAACAAAGTCTTAAAATTCAAAGGCCCAATATGGGACTATATCATTATGTCCTTGTCCTTCCTTGCAACCCTAACAGCATATTTTGAACTCCCTCTCTACACCTCTTGAAGCAGCACAAGAGAACACCTGTTTTGCTGTAATTTACTTAATGTGACTAGCCCAATAAAGAAGAAAAATAATAAGTAAGAAATTAGAAAAATAGGACCAGGGGAGACATAAATAAATGACACAAAGCTGTCATCACACCTTTCAACATCACATTTCACCCTCTCAGGAGACATCCACCTGTTTATAATTGTCCGCTATATTTTTTACCATAACAAGTTTATGGCCTACATAACAATCAAAAGATGGACTTTTGAAAGAGCCATAAGGAGAATAGGAAATAAAAAAAAAGGAAAAAGAAAGCATTAAAGAGGCATTGTACTGAAACTTACTTTGTAAAAATAGTACTAAAGATACATTTCACTAACATTAAACATTTTGTTTGTTTTGAAAATCAGTAAATCACATAACACTAATATTTTGCAGCTTGAGAAAATATCAACCAATACTATAATTTATATAGTTTGAGCCCTACAACCACTTTGTGTCCACATTCACACTGGATAATTATTAACAAGTACACAGTTAAAAGAAATGCGTTTAGTTGGAGACAGTGTGCCACATGCTTTTTTGTAGAGCATTTCTCTTTTTTTTGTCTTAGCAGCCCCCAAAAATTATAGTTGTTGCCCATGTAAAACCATTCAAGATTCATTGATTTATTTTTATATAATTAAAGTGAAAGTTGTTTTTGGTAACAACTATAATTTTGCTCAAATGTTCTTTAATCCACTTTTAATCCATTAGCTGCATAATTAAAGTATATTTGAGTTTTGATGTTGCCAGTTCCTCACCATGCTGTCTAGTACGATGGTAAAAACTGCCCCTTTAATGTCCTTTAACGTCCTTCTCTGTCAGCACCACTAAAAATTAAATCAAGGAAATTCTGGAACAATGTGCCCCTTGAACTAAACTGAGAAATTTGGGGCAGAGTTTAAACAGTAATCATCTTTTGGAAGCAGAATATTGCACATACAGTAGCAGCTAAAAGGGTGGCATAACATTTCGACTAGTTTATGTTGTTTTCAGGTGACAGCCAATTGTAGAGATTGCTGTCACAGTTAAAGGTGGCACTAGCCATCTGAATTGTCATTGTGCCTAAAGAGAAAGGCTCTTTAACAGAAGCAGTCAAAATGCTGCACCTTTAAATTTTAATTTACTAGTTGTTAAAGTGATATACCCACTGTTTTTTTAAAATAACTTTCTGTTTTTTTTTTTTACTTTATAATAAACAATAACATTGAATCCCAGTGTACCATATACAAACCTTTAATATCCTTCAAACAGTGGACAACATATTTAAGTAGACAAATTATTCAGTTATAATTAAGTTAAAGTGATTCTAAAGCTTCTTTAAAAAACAAAAAAAAAATGAAACGTGTCATACCTACCTGCTCTGTGGTTTTACACAGACCAGCCCCAAATCTCCTCTTCTGGGGGCCGCCGCCGGTACTCCTGGCTCCTCTTCTTAGGCAAGTGCCCCCATAGAAAGCTATTAGGGCATGCATGTGGGCTCAATCCCAAACCATGCTGCCTGCTTTCACAGACTCAGACAGTGTGGCTTAGCCCCGCCCCCACTCCCTCCTCACAGGATTGAGATTGGCTCCTGCTGCTGTCTCTCTGTCCTGTGAGGAGAGAGAGAGAGTGGAGAGAACCACTTTAAAGCCCATCCAAGGGCAAAGTTAAATACTCCTCCCAGACACTCATAATTTTTTTACATATGTAGCACCCTGATGTTTAGGCAGGGTTGCTATTAAATTTAGTTGCCAGGCTACAGTTGCCTTGGCCAATTGTTAGGAGGTCAATTAATTCCTCTCTAAATCTGGACTTATTGTACCCTTTCTTTTCTGTCACTGGGTGGCACTGTGCCAGTGACATTAGATAAGACAGGGGCTTTGCAAGCTTAGACATGAATGGATGGGGTGTCCTTTGGTCCCTTGGCCTGTTGGGAGAGCCTATTTATTTGGGTGCAGTCAGGTGATTGGGGTTTCTGTGCCACCTGAATGGCTGTCTGGTTGGACGTGTGTTATGCTGCTCCGGGCTGCTAGGCCAGAAGCCTGAGGCCTATCTGGCTGCTAGGCTGTCTGATGCCTATCCAGAAGCAGGAGAGCAGTGTAGGGTTGGGACTGCTGGCTTACAGTCCAACCAGAAGTAGCGGTTCAGTCAGACGGGGGAACCAGCTGTGGTCGGAGGTAGAAGGGACCATCCACTTTGTTACCGGAGACCGCTGTGAATAATCTGAAGTCAGTACCTGAGCAGTCTTCTCACTAGCCGGGGACAGTGAAGAAGTGGGAAAGCTTCAGTGAGTGCCAAGTCAGGGACCCAGCGGGACAGCAGAGGTGACGCCTGCGGAGCATCAGTGGGTGCCAAGCAAGGGACCTAGTGGGTCAGCAGGGGTGACACTTGAAGAGTATATGTGAGTGCCAAGCCAGGGACCCAGCAGGGAAGTGAGGGTGAAGCTTGAGGAAGATACTGAGTTCTAAAAGTGGAGGAACTCAGGGGATCCAGAATTCTAGAGAAAGATTGGAAGTTCATTGAGTGAAGATCCACAGTGAGTGATTGTGGAGTAAACAGAGAACTGTTTGTGTTGCCAATAGTTGTATAAATTACCATTAGTAACTACTACAAGACTGTTGCCATAGGAGACAGCGGTCCTACCTATACAGAAGTGGTGTTCAGCTGGAGGCCTTCACCAGTATAGTTGTCTTCCTATAGAAGTCTCGGAGTCTGATAATTATCATTGCATCTACTTAAGGGTGTCCTGACCCTTACCCTCTCTCCCACAGTTCTGTTCAAGAGACAATAAATCTATTTGCATTCAAAAAGTGTCTGGCGCCCACCATCTCATCTTGCATTACACCCACTATACCTTGCAACTCACTCTACACAGAAGGATGTCAGCTGCCCCTAACACTGGAGGTCACCATTAGGCCTTTGGAGGTCTCGGACCTTGCTACACATACAACTTTAAAACTCCTTTTTGCTCACTGATGTCATATGTCTTTTGCTGGTGCATTTTTTTTGAGAGGAGAAACTGGTGATTCAACACTGAGGACTGTGCCTGATGCTGCCTGGTCTCCTTGTTGAGATGGCACTACAGCACTGCAGTCTTATGAAACCTGTGAGAAAATCAAAGAAGGACTTACCCACTCTCAGTCTAGAAAAAAGAAGGCACAGAACCCAATGAGTCACATGACTACAAATCTGGGTAGGTAAAAGGTTCTTTTATATTAAGTTGTTATTTTTTTAACTAACATGACGTTTAGTTAAGTTATGAGGATTAAAGAGTAGGGGTGGGGTAAGTTGCTTGCTGCTTGCTGTGGGGGCACTCGGCAGGAGGGAGGGGCCAGGGGCTCCAGCAAGGGACCCAAGAAAAGGAGGATCCAGGCTGCTCTGTGCAAAACCATTACACAGAGCAGGTAAGTATAACATGTTTGTTATTTAAAAAAAAAAAAAACAAGACTTTAATATCACTTTAAGATTGGCTGTGTGTAGTAAAGGATATGCAACATGGAACAGTTTATTTTATTAAAATGAGTGTATTAAGGTCTGTACTGTCTGTTACATATTTGCTTGTGGCACAGTCACTAAACCAAATGGCCATTTAAGCCCCTCCCACTGTTGATGCAATCTGACCACAGCCACAGTTTTGGCATGGCACCGCTATATTGCCACATACCATTTTTCTTGGGGGGGGGGGGGTTAAAAAAATGACCAGCGGGGGGCAGGAGGCGGAGCCTAGCAGAGCAGACATGCATTGTTAGAGCTCCACACCGCTGAGGAGAGAAGAGAAGGACAAAGCGGAGCCTGCAGGCTCAAAAGGTATCCATTTGAACCTTTTTGCCCCAGGGAACAAACTGTGAAAGTTTGGGCAGGAAATATGGTACTGGGAGGAAACCGTGGCAGAAATAAAAATCACATCACAAAAAGCTCACAGGCACTCACTGCAGCTGAAGCAGCTCCAGTCACCTCACAAGATACAGCATCAGGGCGCTCTCACAGACAGAAAATGTCACAGCAAGACTCTCCATTTGAGTCAGATACAGAACAAATCCTCTCACAAACTTCTCCACAAGCCTCCTCAGTATCCCCAGTAATATTATTACAATTTGAAAAGATGCTTCATAAGGCTTTAAAACAAACCTCAGACCAAATAACAAAAAGCCTAACCAAAGAAATAAGAGAGCTGGGAAACCGCACCGCAGCCTTAGAAATAAAAATGGATGAAATTGAAATTACAACCCAAGAAAATATAACAGAATTGGAACAATTAAAAAAAGAGAATTTAATACTTCAAACTAAGCTCGAAGATTACGAAAATAGAGCCAGACGTTCAAACTTGCGCATAAGGGGAATACCTGAAACTGTGACAGACCTGCAATCTACTATTACTGCTCTATTACAAGAACTAAAGCCAGATATCCCTATTGAACGTTTAGAACTGGACAGAGTACACAGAGCCCTCACAGCCAAAAAGAAAGATGGACCCCCACGTGATATAATCACAAAATTTCATTATTACAGAACGAAGGAACAAATACTAATTGCTGCAAGAGAAAAAAAGGAACTTAATTTTCAAGGATACAATTATCAAATTTTTGCTGACCTATCCCAACTTACTATTACTAAAAGACGATCCATGAAACCCCAACTAATGGAACTGCAACGCCACAACATTATGTATCAATGGGGCTTCCCCTTTTCAGTCAGATTTAACTACCAAGGTACAATTTACAGAAGCAGATCAGCAGATGAACTACAACAAACCCTTTTAAAATTAAATCTGACAGAACCCACAAGCAGCAACACTCCCACACGCAGAAGAATGGCGTCATCTTCACCTTCAGGCAGCACCCAGAAAATTTCAGAACAAAATGGGAATCATCATTCTCACAAAAGAGGCCGTTATGCCACATCATCCATGGACCAAGAAGATTCAATGGACTGACATCCTAATTCCTGATATCTCTTCATTTATTATACCAAGAGATGGTTCTCTATAAAAAACCTATATTTATAACTGAATGTAACTGCATTCTGATAGTCACACACTGTGTGGGATCATGTTACATTCCAGTTATATTTCTTATTACTTCTGATTCATATAGCCTTAGAATATATAAGTGAAATAAGGAAATTCTTGTTCAGTTATATATTATCAGGTAATAACAATAGATTTATTACTTTTTAGGACAAATATGTTCAATAATCCAGAAGTAATGGAAGCTTTTTCTTTCTTTTCTTAAAACAAATATATTATTACCTAACTAGTTCGTAGAATTATGTTTTTGTTTATTCTAATCTGAAGCAATACAACCTCAATTTTACGAGTTAACATATCTAAACAGTTACATATGAATAAAATATGTAATTGTTTACTCTAAAAGGGTTAAAATCCCAAAATAATTCAAACTATCTTCATCAATACCAAAGTTATTAACAGTACCTTTCTAACTGAATTATTTAGCCTAGGGCAAGACTAACCATATACAACCACCCTGGAATAAATAATTTCAACAAAAACTATATTCTGCACTCCAATTAATGAAACATCATTTTGATGTCTTTTGACATAGCACTTCTCTCCTGTAAGCGGAAGATCCGTGTACCCCCATTAGCCCTCCTCATTCTCCCAACCATATTATGTGGGAGTGTGACGAAGGCACTTATTCCCCTGAGAGAGATATTTATTCTCTTTCACGGGTAAATTGTGATTACTTGCAAAAAATAATTTATACAATGTATCATCTAATCTCATATGTTTTTTGTTTACTCTTTACTCCAGAATTCACTGGTTTCTTTTCTATCTATTCATCTCTTCAGTCCACACAGGTTGATCTGCGCAGTCAGCTCTGCATAACAAAAAGTAAGTCAAAACTATTTGATCTATTGCCATGGCACCACTGAATATACTTTCCCTGAATGTTCAGGGAATAAATGTCCCTCAAAAAAGGACCAAAGCCTTCCGTACTTTCCATAACAAGAAGGCTCACATAGTATGCCTCCAAGAAACACACTTCACCAAAGATTCTACTCCAAAATATATTTCTCCTTTTTATCAACAAATTTACACGGCTTCTGCCTGTACCAAGCAAAGGGGAACTCTAATTGCATTTCACCGATCCACACCATTCACTTTATCATCAGAAATTAAAGACCTAGAAGGTAGATACCTGATACTCATGGGTTATATAATGGATACAGCAATCACGGTGATTTCCTACTACGCTCCTAACAAACAACCTACACCATTCCTCTCACATATATTACAAGTGATTAATACACACAAAATAGGAACAGTGATAATGTGTGGGGATTCGAACCAGGTCCTCCTCCCATTTCTAGATAAATCACCTTTTACACCATCCAAAATAACCTCTAGATTACCTTTTTCTCAACTTCTTTCCAAATACAATCTGGTAGATTCATGGAGAGAAAGTAACCCAATGAAAAAGAAATTCACTTATTTCTCACACCCTCATCAAACCTTCACCAGAATAGATCATATTTTTCTAACAATAGGAATGATACCAGAAATTATTGCATCAGATATAATTCCGATTCCGTGGTCTGACCATAATGCAGTATACACTACTATAGCCTCAGCCATACCAAAAGCACATGACCCAACGTGGTACTTACCAGACATAATGCTCAAACACCCACTACATCAGATGGCCATTGAACAAGCTTTAAAGGAATACATATCAATTAATAATACAACAGACATCTCCCCAATAACACTGTGGGAAGCTCATAAGCCTGTCTTGCGTGGTACAATACAAAGACAAATGGCACTATTTAAACGGGAACGCAAAAATCTAGCAAAAAAACTAGAACTCAATTTTAATGCAGCCTACATATCATTTCAAGATAATCCATCTCAGAGTACAAAATCTCATCTGGAAAAATCTAGATTGGAATACGATCTATTTCTCACTGAATCAGTTGATAAATCCCTCAAACGCTCCAAACACAATTTCTACATGAATACAAACAAACCAGGTACATATTTGGCTCGGGCATTAAATTCAACTAACAAATCTTTCAAACCAATACGTTTGAAATTATCAAAAAATGTTTACACTTGTAATCCAGTTAAAATAGTCCATAAATTTCACTCACATCTCGCAACTTTATACAAGACAAACAATGAATTTAATCCTACAGAAGCTGAATCCTTCTTCTCAAAAATAACCTTACCTGAGTTATCTCAGAATCAAAAAAGCAGTTTGGATGAGCCTATAACTATAGATGAAGTTGCTAACGCCATAAAAGACCTAAAACTTAACAAAAGACCAGGCCCAGACGGCTACTCGGCTTTATACTATAAAACATTCTCAGAAATACTCTCTCCCATTCTCACTGAAACTTTTAACAAACTTCTAGATGGACATTCTTTTCGGCAAGAAACACTAATGGCAATTGTTTGTATGATCCCAAAACCCCTTTCTGATGATACTTCCTGTGTGAATTATAGGCCTATCTCACTGTTAAACCTCGATATTAAATTATTAGCAAAAATAATAGCAAAACGCCTCAATAGCATTATAGGAAAATTAATACATAGAGATCAAGTAGGCTTCATGCCAAATAGACAGGCAGGCGATAATATACGCAGGGCAGTGTTATTGGCACATATTGCTAAAAAACGGAAAATCCCTTTATGTTTTCTATCTCTCGATATTAAGAGGGCATTTGACACAGTATCCTGGCAATATATGCAATATTCATTACAAAAATGGGGTTTTGGACCCCACTTTTTAACATGGATCAAAGCATTATATAATAAACCCAAAGCCTATATAAAATATGCTGGATACAAATCTGAAGCCTTTAATATCGAAAGAGGTACCCGACAGGGTTGCCCATTATCTCCCTTATTATTTGCCCTTATACTCGAACCCATGGCCCAATACATCAGAACAAACCAAACTATAACTGGCATTGAAGTAGGAGGTATTACACACAAATTATGTATATTTGCAGATGATATATTACTTTTTCTATCATCACCACAGGTCTCTGGTCCTAACTTAATACCAGCTCTTGATGGATTTGCAGCCCTATCCGGCCTTATGATTAATCCTAAGAAATGCCTAGTGCTTAATATTTCTCTCACAAACATGGAATTGATCCCGGCTAGGGCTGCACTCCCATTCACATGGGCAGAAAAATCAATCCCATATCTTGGAATTCATTTAACAGCATCTCATTCTGACTTATTCTCAACCAATTATCCTTCTGTATTAAGACAGATCACAAATCTAATAAAACAATGGTCGCAACTTCCTTTATCCTGGATAGGGAAGATTAATGCAATCAAAATGACTATTCTACCCAAATTGCTTTATCTATTCAGAGTCCTCCCTATTCCAATTCCTTCCTATTTTTTGAGAATAGTACAAAAAAGAGCAACTTCGTTTATATGGGGCTCTTCTAAACCACGTATACCTATACACACACTACATCTTCCCAAAAATAAAGGAGGCCTGGGATACCCTAATTTTACTAACTACTACAGAGCAGCACATTTGGCCAGTCTGTCCAAATACCATGCAAAACAGGAAATCCCATTATGGGTATTTATAGAGGCTTCAGAAAATGACCCTCTATTAATATCAAATTTATTATGGCTTGATCCTAAAGACCGCTTTAAAATTCATAATCCCATAACTAAACACTTCTTATCTCTCTGGGATAAACTAAAAACCAAATATCAGTTACAATCTCCACACAATCCTCTCCTTTCTTTTATCAGAAATCCGGCCTTTTATCCGGCATGGATCTACCCAAATTCTTTTAAAGCTTGGACAACATCAGGCATTCAGACACTAAATGACTTCATAGCATCTAAATCATTCCTTTTATTCCCATCGCTTAGAGAAAAATATGATCTACCAAACTCTGAGATATTTAGATATCTATCTCCAAATCAAAAATTTCTATACACCATTCCTAAAGGGGGATACACCATTATCCCAATTATCCATTTTTGAATCAATCTGTACAAAAGATACATTTGCTAAAGGTACAATTTCATCACTTTATAATCAATTATATGGAGTAGCAAATCTTAATAGACCCTCTTACGTTCAAAGGTGGGAGGAGGACCTGGGACGAACTTTAGAAGACACGGACTGGTCTAACATATGGCTCACATCTAAGTCATCTTCACCCAACATCTTAGCACTGGAGACAAATTATAAAGTCCTAACTCGCTGGTACCTTGTACCCGCTAGAGTGGCAAAATATTCACCTAATACCTCAACTCTTTGTTTTCGAGGATGCCCAGAAATAGGCACATATTTACACATATGGTGGACGTGCCCAGTAATCCAAACCTTCTGGAAGGAAGTCTTCGTGATTGCATCTAAAATATTTAAAAAAATAATACAACCAGATCCATATTTAACTTTGCTTAATCTAAAACCGGAATGGTTAACACTCTCTCAATTCAAACTTATGATCCAACTAATAACGGCTGCAAAACAAACAGTGGCCAAGGCATGGAAATCTCCTACATTGGTACTAGCAGAAACAATTCACAGAATGAATAATACAATGTCCCATGCTAAGATGGTAGCCATCGATCAAAATCAAATTCCAAAATTTGAAAAACTTTGGCATCCTTGGATAAAACAACAGTTCCTGTCAAACTTCAATGACTCTGTCCTGTTGCCATGGTAACAGATTAAATGACTTACAGAGACACCCATTCTAAGGCTTCAAAGAGAACTAAAAAGAATAATAAACTGACGAGCGGGACAACCTTGTGGACCATACCTCTACCTTTCAACCCTTTTTCTTCTTTCTCTTTCCTTTTCTCCACCTTACGATTAAAGCTCATTATCAGAATTTATTTGACCTATATACACTCTACTTGTAAACAATATGTATAGTAGGTATAAATCATTTAAATACCTACAAAAGTAACTAAGGAAATGATATATATCTTTAATTTAGGTTTACGTGAACCCAATGTTTAATATTTGAAATTTCATGATATTTACCTATATAAACCCTACTGTAAAACAATGAGCTTACTTTATAGATCCTTGTAAACTTACTTTATGTATCTTTATAACATTGTATACTCAATAAACTTCTTTTGACAAGGAAAAAAATGACCAGCCCCGGGTGCCAGATGTGATAGCTACACCACAGCATGGTGATCATATCCCCCTTAATCTTAAGTATTTTACTAGCTTTAGAAACTGCAGCTTGGCATCGCATGCTAATATTAAATCAATGATCTACCAGAACACCCAGATCCTTCTCAACCATCAAATCCCCCTGCTGTTCTCCTCCTAGAATGTATGATGGATGCATGTAGCCCTCAAGTGCTTTACATTTATCAACATTAAACCTCCTTTGCCACATAAATGTCCAATTAACCACTTCAATACAGGGCACTTATACACCTTCCTGCCCAGATCAATTTTTAGCTTTCAGCGCTGTGGCACTTTGAATGACAATTGTACGGTCATACAACACTGTACCCAAACTAAATTTTTATCATTTTGTTCCCACAAATAGAGCTTTCTTTAGGTGGTATTTTATCACCTCTGGGATTTTTATTTTCTGCTAAACAAATAAAAAAAGACCGAAAATTTTGAAATAAGTTTTCTCCTTCACTGATGGACACTGATGGGGATGCACTGATGGCCACTGATAAGGTGGCCTTGATGGGCACCAATGAGGTGGCACCAATGAGGTGGCACTGATGGGGCACTGATAAGCAGCACTCATGGGCACTGATAGGTGGCACTGATATGCAGCACTGATGGGTACACATAGGTGGCACTGATGGGCACTGAAAGGCGGCACAGATGGGCACTGATAGACGGCATGGATGGGCACTGATAGGTGGCACAGATGGGCATGGATGGGCACTGATAGGTGGCACTAATGTCAAATTGATGGTACGGATGGAGCCAATCAGTGCCAAACAATGCCAGCCAATGATGCCAATTGTGGGCACTGATTGGCATCCATTGTGGGCACTGATTGGCATCCCTGGTGGTCTAGGGTGGCATACCTGGTGGTGACATCCCTGGTGGTCTTAGTGGCATCCCTGGTGGTCCAGTGTTGGCATCCTTGGGGGGGCTGTGCTGATAATCAATCAGCACAGACCCCCCCATCAGAGGAGCAGCCGATCGGCTCCCCTCTACTCGCGTCTGACAGACGCGAGTGAGGAAAAGCTGATCAAGGTTCTTCCTGTTTACACTGTGATTAGCCATGATTGGACATGGCTGATCACATGGTAAAGAGTCTCATTCAGAGCTAGATCGGTATTACGGTGTGTCAGACTGACACACCGCAACAACGATCGCCACAATGAGCGCCATCATATGACGTCCGGTCAGGATATTGAAACCACTTTGCTGCCATCATTTTGCTTTATGGCGGGCGGCAAGTGGTTAAATAGTGAATTTAGGTCAGTTTGTAAGTTGGAGACATCTTGTAAGGACTATAGTCCACTGAATACTTTGGTGTCATCTGCAAACACTGAAATTGTACGCTATAGGGGCGTGGTCTGGAGCTGCATGGAGTAAGACGTGCGGTGTGAGAGCTCTGCTCGAGACCTATCCTTTACACCAAACCTGGGGGCTATATTCCCCGCATACAGATGCCTGAAGGCTCCAGCTCGTCTGCTCATCCCTTCGCCGGCATGTCTCCTAAAAGATCCGGAGCTGCTGCGAAACTAGCTCAATACCGCCATGACCAGCAAGACCCAGGGGAAGATGGTGCCGCACAGCCTCTCGCGAATGACGACCAGACCTCTGGAGACACAGCTAGAGTGCTGGAGGCCATTGCTCTCTGCCAATCTACCCTCACCTCCAGGATCGAGGAGGTAAAGATTGACATCTCCTTGATCCGGCAGGACGTTCACAAGCTCTGTGAAAGGATGACGGAGCGCTACGTTGGCCATGTGGAATAGGGTCTGCATCCACTTCAGGTCACCATTGAAAAGCTGCAATATCAACTGAACGTGGTTCTCTCCAAACAGGACGACATGGAGAACCGTCTCAGGAGATGCAATCTCCGCTTTATCCGAAGGCGCGGACCCCCCCATGTACCTAGAAAATCTGCTTGTCAAGACCTATGGCAGAGAGGCCTTCTCCTCCACATTTGTGGTGGAGCACGCCCACCGCCTCGCAGCAAAACTTCCACCTGCAGGGGCCCCGCCGAGAACCTTCATTGCCAAGTTCTTGAATTACCGTGACCGGGATATGATCCTCAGGCTTACTCATGAAAGAGGTAACATCCCTATAGGTAATGTGACCGTGGCGGTGTTCCCGGACTTCTCTGCTGAAGTCCAAAAGAAAAGAGCGCATTTTACAGAGGCGAAACGGCAGCTCCGAGTACATCACCTACCATAAGCGATGCTCTTCCCAGCACGACTCCACGTGGTGATGGCAAGGCAAGTTTTTTGAAGACCCACAAGCTGTTCTCTCCTGGTTGGAACGATGTGGTGCGACCGATTCGGGCCCTGCATAGACCTTAATCCCTTACACACCGTTGCCGCTGGCTGCCTGAAGCTGGAGAACTGCTTCCTATGTACTGCCTGCTTCATCTTACTGTCTCCGGGAACCCGTGAGTTGGCCTCATACATTGTACAATATCACTTTTTCTCACTTTTTACCCCCGGCCGAGATTTACTGTCTCCTCCGCTTCCTCCACATCCGCATTACAAGACATTGCCTTTCCCCCGCCACTAAGCCTGATTTCAGTGTCTCGGGTGGACCATCTGTGCCTGCAATCCCCAAGATTAAACACCCCTCCTTTATCACTGTGCACTCTCCAGCTTGATCACCCCCCTGACCCTGTTGGTCACCTCAAGATTGTGGCATACTTGCCACCCCTGACTACCACCTCTCCACCAATGTTTCCCTGTCCAGCCTCTGCCTCCCCACCCACAGTGGACAGCATTGTGTTAAATCTGCCTTGCTGGTTCAGTGTTTATGCAGTATGTTTAGTTTCTGTTCTTGCATGTATTTTGTTTTTTTTCTTTTTGGTGTCCATATTGATATACCATACGCACAATCCTATTTCAACTGTGCAGTTGTCACTGATGGGTCTGACCTCTGCCTCCGGATCTAAAACTCCCCAAATTAAGGTGTGGTGGTACCGTGCTCATCAGGGTTTCATATTGCAGGCTCGGAATCCCCCTGATGGCTCCTACGACCCATGGGTGCCCATCACACATGTATACCTCATTAGAAACTGTATTATGATGCATGTATGGATTTGCACTGTTTACTGCCCCCTGGGAGTCCAACTGCACCCACTAGCCTCCCCCATATGCTATGGCTTCACTTAAAATTATAACCTGGAATGTCCAGGGTCTCGGTGAGAGGGCTAAACGAACCGTGGTCCTTTCACATCTCAAATCTCAATGGGTGGATATTTCCATACTTGTCGAGACCCACCTTTCTGGTCAGAAACAGATGTGTCTCAAAAAGCAGTGGGTGGGCTGGTTATACCAGGCCCCACACACCTCTAACTCCCGTGGGATTGCAATCCTTATGGCCAAAACAGTGCAATTTCAGCTTCATACCCTGCAGTCGAACCCTCAGGGCCAGTCATTGTTTTTGCATGCCACCATAGGGGGCCTGGAGACCCTCCTTATGGCCTTCTACATTCCCCCTCCATTTCAATTTACCATGCTGCAGCTGGGTGTGGCTTTCATGTCCCAACACCCATCAGTGCCGGCAATCTGGGCAGGGGATTTTAATATGGTCATAACTCCACATCTAGATAGACTGAGCCCTGCTAATCCTCCTCCTTCTACACCTAGTACCACTAGATTTGGAAAATTTCTTACAGAATTTGCCCTTACTGACACATGGAGACATATACATCCATCACAACCACGCTTCTCATGTTTCACCCCTTTGCGTTCATCTATGTCCCATATAGACTTCATTTTCCTTGCCCCCCCTCTTCTCTCCCACCTCCTCAATGAAGGGTTTTGACACCAGAGTGCTCTCCGACCACTCTCCATAATGGATCAAACTACAACTACCATCTCCCCCTACTGCCCTGATTTGGAGGCTGAACCCCTTTTGGCTCACCACCCACCCTGATCTGGACACCATCCAACATGAGTGGGATTACTATTTTCGCACAAACGATGGCTCTGCCCCGGTCGGATCCATATGGGAGGCTTTTAAAATACACACCCGCATGATCCTTTCCATGCGTATCAACCGGCACAAGGCCACCTCTAAACTGCTGCTCTGTTAGGCAGAGGACCACCTCAATACCCTAGAGCAAGCCTTCCAGAATGACCCAACAGCCGCCAACACCTCTCTCATACATATGCAGTCCAAGCTCACAAATCAGTTACACTTTGAGCAGGCCAAACAAGGTATTTTTTTCAGTAAACAACGCTCCTTTGAGCATGGCGAATGAGCTGGCAAGCTCCTTGCCTACATGGCCCACCTAGACCACAAACCTCCGGTGGTGGTCTCCTTCCAATCGGCTTCCGGGGCCAGGATAACAGATCCCGACCAGGTGGCCGAGGAGTTTAGGTCCTTCTACTCTGAGCTTTATTCTTCCACCGCCCAACACCCCCAAGCTGAGCTCTCAGCATTCCTACAGGACATTGACTTCCCTACACTTTCACCCCTGCAAATTGCCCAACTGGAAGCACCTATTACCACAGACTACATTACAGAGGCTCTGGCACAACTCCCTACATCCAAGGCACCTGGCTCAGACGGGCTCCCCCTTGAGTTCTACAAACAATTCAATGAGATTCTAATCCCTAAACTTTGTAACCTATATGCACATATATTTGACACAAACACTCTCCCAACATCCATGAGCGAAGCCCTTATCGTCCTCATACCTAAACTGGGCAAAGACCCGCTGTTCCCCGAATCGTACAGACCCATATCCCTCCTCCAACTCGACGTCAAGATACTGGCCAAAATTCTAGCCCTGCGTCTCAATAAAGTGATCTCTAGCTTAGTGCACCCCGACCAGACTGGATTCATGCCAGACAAAAACACGGCCTTTAATCTCTGACAGCTCCACATGAATCTTCAATCCCAGCATACGGATGTAGGCTCCAGAGTAGTGGTCAGCTTAGATGCCGCCAAAGCATTTGACTCTGTGGAGTGGAGCTATTTATGGGAGTGTCTCAGAAGATTTGGCCCAAAATTCATAAAATGGCTCCAACTCCTCTATCAAGCCCCCACAGCACGTATTCAAGTAAATGGCAGAATCTCCCCCTCCTTCCCACTTTCTTGTGTCACGCGTTAGGGCTGCTCCATCTCACCTCTGCTCTATGCCCTGGCGGTGGAACCCCTCGCGATAGCCCTTAGATGTCATCCCAACATTAAGAGCCTCTGTTGTGGCCAGATAACAGAGGTAATAAGCCTCTACGTTGACGACATGCTCCCCTACCTCGCCGATGCAGGTCCCTCACTCCAGACTGCTCTACGAGTTATTACTGCCTTTGGGGCATTCTCTGGGCTCCAGATAAACTGGACTAAGTCCCAAATCCTCCCATTAGATATAGGCGCTCCCGCGGCCGACCAAGCCGCACTACCCCTAGTCAGAGCAAGCACCATCAAGTACCTGGGTGTCCACATCTCCCGATCCCCCCTTGATTTTATTACCCTTGAACCACTATTTAAATCCAAAACACAGATATGGTCCCGACTCCCCCTAGGGGTCATGGGCTGAATTAGCCTGGTAAAAATTATCCTCCTTCCCAAATTACTTTATATATTTTGGCAGGCCCCACTCTACCCCCCCGCGTATATTCAAATCTATGGAGTCTATTCTCAACACTTTTATATGGGGCTCCTCCCATCACAAGTTGTCGTGGAAGGTCCTGAAATGCCCGGCTGACCTAGGCGGTACCGCACTCCCCGACCTTTCCACGTATTACATAACATCCCAACTTTCTCACTTCTTCCATTTCAATCACTCTGACAGA
Source organism: Aquarana catesbeiana (assembly GCF_042186555.1). Taxonomy (NCBI): domain Eukaryota; kingdom Metazoa; phylum Chordata; class Amphibia; order Anura; family Ranidae; genus Aquarana; species Aquarana catesbeiana. The sequence continues at coordinate 214,419,229 of NC_133328.1, read as the reverse complement.
GCCCGTTACTCCTACCTGGTTTGCTCACAAGCCCCCGGCCCATTTTTCCACCCCTTCCAAATACTGTTTTGCGGACCTCATGGCCCACCCCGTATCGGCGATGGGATACACATATTGCTACACCACTGCAAGATCTGGCGACTTGCCATGTGCCTTGGTCGGGCACCCTCCCCTCACTCCCACACTCCTCTTTGGGACAATCCACACCTGCCTGAACTCGCTTCCATCCCTGACCATGGTCTGTGGATTGACGGGGGCATCATCTACCTGTCGCAAGTAGTAGCTCATGGGTCAGTTAAACCATTTCAAATACTCAAAGACAACTTTGCTTTACCCAATCACATGTTCTTCGGATACCTCCAACTCCGGCACGTACTCAACACACAGTTTGGCAACCCTATCCCAGCCCTCGAGGTTCCACTATTAGTGGACATAGTCTTGGGAAAAGACTCCAAGAAACTGATTTCCCAGATCTATACATATCTCACGCTGCCCACAGCTAACACCATCGCTTACCAATTGAAAATACGATGGGAGTCGGACCTGGGCACCTTGACGGACGAGGACTGGGAGGAGGCCCTTGTCAACTGCAAAACTGTCTCTCCTAAACTCTCCGACTGCCTCTCCCATTTATATATCCTCCACAGATCATACCTGACTCCATACCGCATATCCAAATATAGACGTCGACATGACCCCAACTGCCCAAGCTGCAGACACCACAAAGCCTCCTTCTTCCATCTGCTATGGGCCTGTCCATCCATACAGGGGATCTGGACCCAGGTGGTTAGGTTCCTACACGACCGCATGGGCTCCCTATTGTCTCTCTGCCCCCGTCAATGCATGCTGGGGCTCCTCTCACTCTCTGAAGGCGAAAAATATTTAAATATATTTCTTTAAGAAACATTATTCCTCATCAGGTTGCAGATCGCCAGGATGTGGATGAGGGGGACCCCTCCCTCATTGCAGCAATGGATTAGAGCTGTCAATATCACTCTCCCCTATAAAAGGGTACTATATATTCATAGGGGCTGCCCCAATAAATTCCACAAAATATGGGATAGATGGCTTGAAGATACCTCCACCTGTGATGCAGGGGACTAAATGCACTTTTTTTTTTGGTAATTTCATGGCTCTTCCATGGACCCCCCCTCCCCTTGACCTTATACCGCTTAACTACCCATCGGTGCTAACACTCCCTCCCAGACTCAAGTCATGCTCCTATATGTGTCAGCTGTATAGTGTCATAAATGTAACACCTGATGTGTATGTCAATTGGATTGATTTGTAAATGTAGTGCCTGTTGCGCTGTTCACCCATATGTTTATAGACTTTTTTTCTAAGCTCAATGTACGTTGTTTTGCATTAAAAAAAAAGAAATTGTACGCTATATAATTTATAAATAATAGGGGCCAAACACTGAACCCTGAGGTACACCACTTATAACCTTAAAGAAATCAGGGTATGAATTATTCATCACTACTCCTTGAATCGTCTTTTAGCCAGTTTTCTATCCATTTACTAACTGAATTTTCTAAACCTGTGGACTTTAACTTACACATTAAGATTGTGTGGGAAAGTGTGTCAAATATGTTTGCAAAATCCAAGTATACTATATCTGCAGCTACTGTTTTGTCTAAGTTTTTGCTTACCTCTTTATAAAAACAAAATAAGATTTGTTTGACAACTTTGGTCTTTCATGAATCCATGCTGTCTATTGCTTAAAACATTATTTTGTAGCAAAAACTCTTCTATATCTTTTTTATTAAACTCTCAAGCATCTTCCTGACTATAGAAGTTAAACTAAGCACTATGTAGTTACTTGGTAAAGGCTTTGATCCCTTTTTAAATATAGGCACCCAGTTGGCCTTATACAAATCCAGTGGTATTACACCAATCATTAAAGAATCTCTAAAAATTAGAAACAATGGCTCAGAAATAACAGAGCTCAACTTGCTGAGGACCCATGAGTGTAAGCGATCTGGTCTGGGTGCTTAATTTACTTTTATTTTGTCTAAGTGTTTCCGGACTACAGTATATATTTTGAGCCATTGTGGATCATTTGGGGCTATGTCAATACTATCACCAGGTAAGTACCAACTTTTGTTTTCTAATAAAAAAATGTTTTGAAACTCAAAATGTTGCATAAACCAGATATTTAAAGTGAAATCCTTTTTAACCGGTTCAATACCGGGCATTTTCACCCCCTTCCTTCCCAGACCAATTTTTAGTTTTCAGCGCTGTCGGACTTTAAACGACAATTGCGTGGTCGTGCGACGTTGTACCCAAACAAAATTGATGTCCTTTTTTTCCCCACAAATAGAGCTTTCTTTTGGTGGTATTTGATTACCTCTGTGGTTTTTATTTTTTGCGCTATAAATAAAAGAAGATTGACAATTTTGAAAAAAACACAACATTTTTTACTTTTTGCTATAATAAATATCCCAATTTAAAAAAAAAAAAAAAATGTTTTCCTCAGTTTAGGCCGATACGTATTCTTCTACATATTTTTGGTAAAAAAAATTGCAATAAGCGTATATTGATTGGTTTGCGCAAAAGTTATAGCGTCTATAAAATATGGGATAGATTTATGGCATTTTAAAAAAAAAGTATTTATTTATTTTTTTTACTAGTAATAGCGGCAATCAGCGATTTTTTTTTGTGACTGCGACATTATGGCGGACACATCGGACACTTTTGACACATTTTTGGGACCATTCACATTTATACAGCGATCAATGCTATAAAATTGCATTGATTACTGTGTAAATGTGACAGGCAGTGAAGGGGTTAACCACTAGGGGGTGGGGAGGGGTTAAATGTGTTTCCTAGGGAATGCTTCTAACTGTAGGGGGAGGGGACGCACAAGGGGAGGAGACCGATCAGTGTTCCGCTGTTCTGGGAACACAGATCGCTCTCCTCTGAACTGACAGGACGTGGATCTGTGTGTTTATACACACAGATCCACGGTCCGGCCCAGTTAACGGCAATTGCGGGTGCCTGGCGGACATTGCGGCTGCCGGGCACACGCACCGGGTCCCGAGCAATGCGGCAGGCACGCGCACGCCCCCTAGGTGTCCGGGAACCCGAGGCCGTCATATGACGTCCACCCAGGATGGGAGATCCCATCTGTGGACGTCATTTGACTATAGGCGGGTAGGGAAGTGGTTAATTACAGGCTGTTAACACTACAAAATGTTAAAATAAGTCAAGAATGCTGAATACTTATGCAAAGCACTTTATGTTTTGGGTAGAGTGGGGAAGGCATCCAGACAACTAGAAAAAGGTTCACAATATGCTTTTCCTTTATGCCCTAAAACCCATATGGGGAATGCAGTGTGTATCCTCTGGGCTTTTTTTCATCTAGTCATAAGTGTACCAACAGTTTCACTATGTTTGCCAGTAATTTGATATTGTTGGCAGGATCACTAAAAGTCAGCCTGGGCCATAAGGAAGACAAACTTTCTGGGCCCCCAGCCACCTTCTTGCACTGACTCATTGTAGTTAACAGCAGTGAAAAAATGTAATTAAATTTTAAAATTACAAATATATAAATAATTCCTGTACCATATTGAAAATAACTACACAATCATTAAACTAGAGTATATACAGTATAAACCGGTCTATCTTAATTTCACATGAACAAAAAATGTATTTCATATACCTTTATACATAATTAAATGGTTTATCAAAAAAATTATTAACATATCTGTACAGAACAATATATTAAACACACCATGAAAAGTAAATCCCTTAAGATTCATCCTAAATTCATAAAGCAAAAAACAATATCGAAAATGCCTTGAGTAAGCCTTCATTACTTTATCACCAGGTGGTGGGCAGCACTGGCGGTGGATTATTGATCCAGAATTCCGCATGGAATAACCTTTGGACTTCACTCACACCATATTTTAGAACTTTTTTTCACTATACTTGCATTCATTGTATTTGCTTTCTTTATCACCTATGGACTTTGGATTGAATGTTTTTTTCATCAGTCATCATCATTAGTCGTTGTTTATTATTGTTGTTTAGTTTTTATTTTTATCTTTAAACACAATTTTTCACAAATTCTTTTCACTTGTGATACTTGTCCAGCGCCGCACTGCTCTCTTTATGTCTATTTCTTGTGCCCCTGTATTGGGGTTATAGTGTCCAGCAGCAGGACCCCCAGGAAAAATTAATTTTTCATATATATATACTTTTTTTGAGCACCTAGCGCAATTCTTTTTCTTTATATCTTATTAATACAAACAATATATATCTAAAAAATAGACTGGAATAAAATTACATAAAAGCTCACAAAATGATCAGCATAGGTCACTTACCAAAGAATTTCAGTAACCCATACAATATGGGAACTGAGAGGGTCCCATATAACAAAGAGGTAAATGAATAGAAAACTGCTCCTATGTGGCCCCGAATAGTCCAAACAAGGATCTCTCAGCCAAGGTCCAAATAAAGCCCCCAGCAAAAAATCAGATCAGATGATCTGAAATGGAAGGCAGAGTATATAGGGTATAATAATATATTGCCACAATAATTATTTTATTAGGATTTAAAAGTATATAAACAGGGCACGTTCAGCACACATACCTAAGAGGAGAGCATACCAGGAATATCACCCAAAAACAGGAGACACATCCAATGTTTGCAAATCCCACACTTGGCTGTAAATGTTCAATGGGTATCCAGCCCAGGGAATATACCTGTAGGGATGCATATGGATGGTGGAGGGTGAGAACGTATATAGAGCCAAACAGCAGGACATCAAAAAGATCTCAGGGTCTTTTAGCTTACCTCCGTCCAGTTGCATGCTGAAAATGCCCGTGATCAGAGCCGTTGCAGCTGTGTTTAAACGCCACTGGCGGCTCTGATAAATACCCAGGTGGCTTCCGCGCATGCGCACTGGTGCGGGAACGTCACGGTGCACGTCCAGTGATGAAAGAAGGTCACTGCGCATGCGTGTCAACTGGGTAGCCTGGACCAACTGTTCCCCAAGAGCAGGATGCCACCCCAAAGAGGGTTGGGAGAATTTTGTAAAGATCCATGTAAGCGTCCAGGCACCTTTCGATGTGGTGGATGTAGCCATTGCCAATATATGTATACTGGAAACAACATGAGACTCCCCAATGGAAAGATTTTTAAACTGATACACTTTGCCAACTGCAAGACAGGAGGGGTAGTCTACATGTTATTTTGCCAATGTGGGTCATTCTATATCGGCAAAACTAAGCAAGAATTCCACAAAAGAGCATATAGGCATATTTTGAGTATGAAAATATCCAACCCAGACCTTCCATTAGGTAGACATGTGAGAGATATCCATGGAAGCAAAATTCCCCAGCTAAAGTTTTTAATCCCTGACAGAATACACCCGAGTATTTGGAATAGAATCTCATTACAACGTGAAACACGCTGGATAATTAATTTAAACGTCACCTTACCTCCAGGCCTTAATGACATGGCTAGCTATCAACCCTTTTTGGAGGGTTTCTCATCTGGGGGTTGGGAAGAATAGACATTTCTCCTAACATCAGTTATGACATTGACATTGACATTGCCATTATTTTGAGTCTAATCTTTTTCTTTATAATTTAGGATTTTTGCCTTATGCTCTACCACTTAATATGAGGTATCTTGGTATATGCTATTAACATAGTAATTTCCCCTGAATGGGTAATATCTCTATGGTTTTTCTATGTGTATTTTACTGGTTACATCTTCCATATATCAATCTCCTTTGCTGTCCTCTCTCCTTTCTTTTTTCATCTGATTATTAGCGATCTCGCCTATGTGATCCCTTCTCGGTTTCAATGATCTCTCACCCGGTGCACTGGGGGGGCATTCAGTGCCTTCTGGTGCTGATGTCCCTTCACTTTCTTCATGGCTTTGGCATTATCGGGCTCTTTTTGAGCTTTGTCCATTGCCGATTGGTGGCGATTGCGCGTCGGTGTCCCCTAAGCGCAGGCACGCCTCTTTGGGGCAGCATCCTGCGCCTGGGGAAACAGTTGTTCTGGGCTACCCAGTTGACGCGCATGCGCAGTGACCTTCTTTCGCCACTGGAAGTGCATTGTGATGTTCCCGCACCGATGTGCATGAGTGGACACCACCTGGGTATTTATCAGAGCCGTCAGTGGCGTGTAAACACAGCTGCGATGGCTCTGATCATCAACATTTTCAGTGTGAAAACGGACGGAGGTAAGCTAAAACACCCAGAGAAATTTTTGATGTCCTGCTGTTTGGTTCTATATACAATCTCACCCTCCACCATCCATATGCATCCCTACAGGTATATTCCCTGGGCTGGATACCTATTGAACATTTCCAGCCAAGTGTGGGATTTGCAAACATTGGATGTGTTTCCTGTTTTTGGGTGATATTCCTGGTATGTTCTCCGCTTAGGTATGTACACTGAACGTGCCCTGTTTATATACTTTTAAATCCTAATAAAATAATGATTTTGGCAATATATTATATATATATATTATATACTCTGTCTCCCATTTCAGATCATCTGATCTGATTTTTTGCTGGGGGCTTTCTTTGGACCTTCGCTGAGAGATCCTTGTTTGAAATGTTCAGGGCCACATGGGAGCAGTGTTCTATTCATTTACCTCTGTGTTATATGGGACCCTCTCAGTTCCCATATTATATTGGTTACTGATATTCTTTGGTACGTGACCTATGCTGATCATTTTGTGTGTTTTTATGTCATTTTATTCCAGTCTATTTTTGATATATATTTTATATATATATATTGTTTGTATTAATGCCTATTTAACGACATATATTCTTCTTTAATAGACACCTGACTCCATATGTTAAAAAACTCCTGAAGAAGGGCATCAAGCCAAAATTGTTGGGTTCATCCATTAAGCCTACATGTGTCTGTATATAACATCGTAATCCATACAAATGTTAATGCACTCTTTTGTCCTTGATGACTTAAGTCTTTTTGTTGAATATACTATTTTGTAACGAACTTCTGTTTTATATGACACAAGTATTGTTTTTGGTCACTTTATAAGTCCCACCCACTAAGGGGGTTTTGTGTTTTTTCTACAAACTTGGGATGTGATGACCTCAAACTTTTGATCTTGCAGGCCTTGGAATCTTTTTCCTGTCACAAACCTGGGCAATTAAAAAAAAATGGAACACGCAGAGTAGGGATGAGCCGAACACCCCCCGGTTCGCACCAGAACCTGCGAACGGACCGAAAAATTGCACGAACGTTAGAACCCCATTGACGTCTATGGGACTCGAATGTTCAAAATCAAAAGTGCTCATTTTAAAGGCTAATTTTCATGTTATTGTCCTAAAAAGGGTTTGGGGACCCGGGTCCTGCCCCAGGGGACATATATCAATGCAAAAAAAACTTTTAAAAACGGACGTTTTTTCGGGAGCTGTGATTTTAATGATGCTTAAAGTTAAAAAAAAAAAAAGTGAAATATTCCTTTAAATATCGTACCTGGGGGGTGTCTATAGTATGCCTGTAAAGTGGCGCGTGTTTCCCGTGCTTAGCACAGTCCCTGCACAAAATGTCTTTTTTAAAAGAAAAAAAGTAATTAAAAACTGCTTGCGGCTTTAATGTAATGTCGGGTCCTGGCAATATGGATGAAAATCAGTGAGACAAACGGCATGGGTACCCCTCGGTCCATTACCAGGCCCTTTGGGTCTTGTATGGATATTAAGGGGAACCCTGCACCCAAATTAAAAAAAGGAAAGGTGTGGGGCCACCAGGCCCTATATACTCTGAACAGCAGTATACAGGTGGTGCAAAAAAGACAGGGACTGTAGGTTTGTTGTTAAGTAGAATATGTTTGTAATTTTGAATGGGTCAATTTTTAACGTGTTTAGCTCCAGCCAAAAAAATCTTTTTTAAGCTTTTTGGAAAACATCACCCCTGTGACATTTGTTTTGCTGTCTGTGCTCCTCTTCAGAAGATTGAACCTCACTTTTTGTCCCAATGCCAAATGTTTTTTGAAAATTTGGGTTTTTTTGTGAAACAAGGATTGGTGATAAAGCATCAGTGGAAAGGAGAAATGTTTTTCCCATATTAACTCTTACAGGAGAGAATTTCCCTTCCTAGGGGTAGATTTCATCTCACTTCCTGTTGTTTCCTTTTGTTTGCAAGTAGGAGTCGTTTGTAAGTTGGATGTTTGAAAGTAGGGGCCTGCCCTATATACTCAGCAGAAATTTGGGCCTTAGGTGTTGTTGTGGCCACAACACTGTAAGCCCTCTCAGGGCCCTGCTGTGAAATATTAGATCAAAAATTGTAATTACATTCCCCTGTTGAACAGGGGCTGTTGAACAGGGGCCTTTGGTGGTGGTGGTGGTGCTGGTGCCACAACACTGTAAGTCCTCACTCGCTCTTGGTGGGTGCAGAAACGGGCCCTGCTGTGAAATATTAGATCAAGAATTGTAATTACATGCCCCTGTTGAACAGGGGCAGAAAAATTGGGCCTTTGGTGGTGGTGGTGGTGCTGGTGCCACAACACTGTAAGTCCTCACTCGCTCTTGGTTGGCGCAGAAACGGGCCCTGCTGTGAAATATTAGATCAAGAATTGTAATTACATGCCCCTGTTGAACAGGGGCTGAAAAATTGGGCCTTAGGCACTGGTGCCGGTGCCACAACACTGCATCCCCTCACGGATACTCTAGTTGGAACGCAGGAACGAGCCCTGCTACAAAGTATTGCATCAAAAATTGTAATTACACACCCCTGTTAAACAGGGGCTGAAAAATTGGGCCTTAGGCACTGGTGCTGGTGCCACAACACTGCAACCCCTCACAGATACTGTAGTAGGAACGCAGGAACGAGCCCTGCTGCAAAGTATTGCATCAAAAATTGTAATTACACGCCCCTGTTAAACAGGGGCTGAAAAATTGGGCCTTAGGCACTGGTGGCGGCGCCACAACACTGCATCCCCTCACGGATACTCTAGTTGGAACGCAGGAACGAGCCCTGCTACAAAGTATTGCATCAAAAATTGTAATTACACACCCCTGTTAAACAGGGGCTGAAAAATTGGGCCTTAGGCACTGGTGCTGGTGCCACAACACTGCAACCCCTCACAGATACTCTAGTAGGAACGCAGGAACGAGCCCTGCTGCAAAGTATTGCATCAAAAATTGTAATTACACGCCCCTGTTAAACAGGGGCTGAAAAATTGGGCCTTAGGCACTGGTGGCGGCGCTCAGAACCAAAAATGTTCTTACAAGCTATCAGCATGATCATTGAGGAGGAAGAGGATAATTACTCAGGATAGTCACTCAGCATCAGCATAGGCAGTCTTTGAAGGGATCTGAGATTTCAAAAAAAATTATTCGGTTACATCAGCATCAGGTGCTTGGTAGCTGGTGGTGATCCAAGACTGATTCATCTTTATGAAGGTCAGTCGATCGTCCGAGTCGGTGGACAGACGCACCCTGTGATCGGTTACAAAGCCTCCAGCAGCACTGAATGTGCGTTCCGAAAGAACACTGGATGCAGGACAGGCCAGTAGCTCAATTGCATACTGTGCAAGCTCTGGCCAGTGATCCATCCTCAAGACCCAGTAACCCAGAGGATTTTCGGTGGGAAAGGTGTCCAAGTCAGTCTTGCCCCTAGGTATTCCTGCACCATGTAAAACAGACGCTGGCGATGGTTGCTGGAACTGATCATACCTTGGGGCTGCGGACCAAAAAATTGTCTGAACGCATCGGTCAAGGAATAGGGGTGCCTCTGAGAAATTATCATAAACACTTTATTTTAAATAAAATATCCACTCACATGAAAGTAGGAGAAGGCATGTACAAGAGCGTGGTGAAGGCTGGAAGGCTGAAAAACACAGGGCTGCAGGTAGAAGCTGTATCAGTGTAGCTGGAGCACAATCCAATCCAATCCTCCTATCTGTGGAAAGGAGGAGAGAGACGTCTGGCTGGATGGCAGGGCTTTCCACAGATATTCATGCTATTATTGGACTGATTCCTTCCTTTTCCACTGGACTACTGATACCATCCTCCAGGGACATTGCATTTCACCTATGTGTGTATGTGCTCAGTCATCTGCACCCCTGCTTGCCTGTATTGGATTGTGCTCCAGCTACACTGATACAGCTTCTACCTGCAGCCCTGTGTTTTTCAGCCTTCCAGCCTTCACCACGCTCTTGTACATGCCTTCTCCTACTTTCATATGAGTGGATATTTTATTTAAAATAAAGTGTTTATGATAATTTCTCAGAGGCGCCCCTATTCCTTGTCTTTTTTTAGCTATTGGAACTCCCTTTTGGTTTCTTGGTGGCTGCCCTGACTGAGACTGCGGTTTTATATTACCAGTGTACACATCTGTACACCCACATTCCTGGACTATTAGGTACTATATTGTAAGGTATCTGCATATTGCGCCTTGTTACTTGTTTAGTTGAACGCATCGGTCAGGTGGCCACTTTCTCCACCGCTCCTTCTTTGACTGACTGAAGCCTCAGCAACCCATTGTCCAGAAACAGGAGTTTGTAACCTCCCAGTCTCTGGGAACGCGTTGCACAGACCTTTCTGCAAGGCCTCCTGAAGATGTTTCATCCTCTGCTCCCTCTGCGATGGCAAGATAAGGTCCGCAACCTTACCCTTGTAACGTGGATCAAGGACGGTTGACAGCCAGTATTGGTCCTTCTCCTTGATACCACGAACGCGAGGATCCTTACGCAGGCTTTGCAGGATCAGGGAGGCCATGCAGCGTAGGTTTGCTGAGGCATTCGGTCCGGAGTCCTCTGGGTCACTAAGGACGACATGGTCCGCAGCCACCTCGTCCCAGCCACGTACAAGTCCATGTGTTTCTTGGGATTGATCTCTTAAAGACTGCTGCTGATGCTGAGTGCCAGGCTCCACCTCCATACTGACACAATCCTCCTCCTCCTCGTCCTCTTCCTGTGTGATCGTCGGGCACGCAGGAACACTGTCTGGATAAAGGGGGCCTTGAGAGCTAAGGAAGTCCTCCTCTTCCTGCCTCTGTTCTGCCTCAAGTGCCCTGTCCATTATTCCACGCAGCGTGTGCTCCAACAGGTGGACAAGGGGGACAGTGTCACTGATGCATGCACTGTCACTGCTCACCATCCTCATGGTGCCATAGTCGCACAGATACTCACTGATGGCCCTCTGCTGCGTGTGCAGCCACTGCAGCACGGCCAACGTTGAGTTCCACCTGGTGGGCATGTCACAGATTAGGCGGTTCTTGGGCAGGTTAAACTCCTTTTGGAGGTCCGCCAGCCGAGCACTGGCATTATATGACCGGCGGAAATGCACACAGACTTTCCTGGCCTGCCTCAGGACATCCTGTGAGCCCGGGTACCTGCCCAAGAACTGCTGCACCACCAAGTTAAGGACGTGAGCAAAACAGGCCACATGGGTCATTTGTCCCTGTCGGAGGGCAGACAGGAGGTTGGTGCCATTGTCACAAACCACCATTCCTGCCTTAAGTTGGCGTGGTGTCAACCACCTCTGAACCTGCCCCTGCAGAGCTGACAGAACCTCTGCCCCAGTGTAGCTCCTGTCCCCCAAGCACACCAGCTCAAGCACCGCATGGCATCTTTTGGCCTGCGTACTTGCGTAGCCCCTTGAACGCCTACGGAGCACCGCTGGTTCAGAGGACAAATCACAGGAAGAGGCCATGGAGGAAGAAGAAGAGGGGGTGGAGGAGAGAGGTGTGTCACAATCATTAGTAGTGGGATTTTGGAGGCGTGCCAACACTACTGCACCTTTACCTGCATCCTTCCCAGCTGCCAGCAGAGTCACCCAATGCGCGGTGAAACTTAGGTAACGTCCCTGTCCATGCCTGCTGAACCATGAGTCAGTGGTAATATGCACCTTACCGCTGACCGCCCTGTCCAGCGAGGCCAAGACATTGCCTTCCACATGCCGGTAGAGAGCCGGAGTCGCCTTCCATGAGAAAAAGTGGCGTTTGGGTACCTGCCACTGAGGAACCGCACATTCCACAAACTCACGGAAGGGGGCAGAGTCTACCAACTGAAAAGGCAGCAGTTGAAGTACTAGCAATTTTGCCAAGCTAGCATTCAACCGCTGGGCATGTGGATGGCTGGGAGCGAACTTCTTTCGGCGGTGCAGCAGCTGGGGCAGGGAAATTTGCCTGGTACAATCTGACGTCGGTGTACCGAAAGCAGATTGCCCACAAGTACTTGGCTGTGACACACCTAATTCTACACCTTCATTCCTCTCAGTGCAGGTCTCAGAGAGGGCTGAAGGTATAGTGGGGTTGGAGATCTTAGCTGATGAGGAGCAAGGAGAGGTCCTCTTTGTTCTTTGGTGTGGGTCTTTTAGATACGCTTGCCAACGAACTGCATGGCAGGTCAACATATGTCTGGTCAAGCATGTGGTGCCCAAGCGGGAGATGTTTTGGCCATGCGAGATACGCTTGAGACATATGTTGCAAATAGCAGCTGTGCGATCTGATGCACTCGTCTCAAAAAAGGCCCACATCAAAGAACTTTTTGAATAACGCGCAGAGACTGCAGCGCCCTGCACATGCGGAGCTTTGGGGTGTGATGCAGTCAGTGTGCTGCCCTTAGGCTGGCCCCTGGAGGGCATCCTGCCTCGTTGGTGATGTGCCTCCTCCTCCTCCTCCTCCTCTCTCCTATCAGGCACCCACGTTGAGTCAGTGACCTCATCACCCCCTCCCTCCTCATCACTGGAGCAAACCTGGCAGTATGCTGCAGCAGGGGGAGCATGACTGCCAGATTGCTGTCCTTCTTGGGCACCCCTTCTGTCCATGCTCACGTTACTGCCTTCATCTAGCTCAGTATCATCATCAGAGCCTTCCAAACGCTGGGCATCCTCCTGGAGCATGTACCCAACACTGTGGTCACACAGTTCGAGGTACTCCTCAGGAGGACATGGTGGGGCTAGGGAAGGAGTCACTGATGACATTGACCTGAGGGAAGAGGCTGCTGCTTTGCCAGACAAAGTACCCTGAGCATGGGTGAGAGAGAAAGAGGAGGATGAGGACGGCTTGGTCATCCACTTGACCAAGTCTTCTGCATGTTGCGGCTCAACACGGCCAGCTGCCGAAAAAAAGGCCAAGCGTGTCCCACGGCCACGTGCTGATGAGGATGCACCGTCTCCACGAACAGCACTGTTGCCTCTAGACACAGAGCCTGCTTGCCCTCTTTTATTGGCTTGTGACTGTCTGCCTCTCCTTGTTGGCCTTCCAGACATACTAATGGCCTGTAGCTGCACTAAGCAGGGATATATATATATATATATCTATCAGCTAGCAAAATCAACTGCCTGCCTGTAGTATGAGAACACCACCAACCTTCTACAGGTAGCTTTAGCTGAACACTGTGCAGAGCTCACAAAAAAATAACTTGTAGCTTATTTAGCTGAGTGCGGTAGTGATAGGATCAGGAAAACACCACCAACCTTCTACAGGTAGCTTTAGCTGAACACTGTGCAGAGCTCGCAAAAAACGAACCTGTAGCTTATTTGGCTGCCTGCGGTAGTAATAGGATCGGGAAAACACCACCAACCTTCTACAGGTAGCTTTAGGTGAACACTGTGCAGAGCTCACCAAAAAAAAAACTTGTAGCTTATTTAGCTGCCTGCGGTAGTGATAGGATCAGGAAAACACTACCAACCTTCTACAGGTAGCTTTAGGTGAACACTGTGCAGAGCTCGCACTACACTAACTTGTAGCTTATTTAGCTGCCTGCAGTAGTAATAGGATCAGGAAAACACCACCAACCTTCTACAGGTAGCTTTAGGTGAACACTGTGCAGAGCTCGCACTACACTAACTTGTAGCTTATTTAGCTGCCTGCGGTAGTGATAGGATCAGGAAAACACCACCAACCTTCTACAGGTAGCTTTAGCTGAACACTGTGCAGAGCTCGCAAAAAAATAACTTGTAGGTTTAGCTGAACACTGTGAGGAGGACGCACTACACTAACTTGTAGCTTTAGCTGAACACTGTGCAGAGGTCGAACCACACTAACTTGTAGTTTTACCTGAACACTGTGAGGAGGACGCACTACACTAACTTGTAGCTTTAGCTGAACACTGTGCAGAGGTCGCACTACACTAGCTTGTAGTTTTCGCTGAACACTGTGAGGAGGACACACTACACCAACTTGTAGCTTTAGCTGAACATTGTGAGGAGGACGCACTACCCTAACTTGTAGCTTTAGCTGAACACTGTGCAGAGGTCACACTATACTAACTTGTAGGTTTAGCTGAACACTGTGAGGAGGACGCACTACACTAACTTGTAGCTTTAGCTGAACACTGTGCAGAGGTCTCACTACACTAACTTGTAGTTTTAGCTGAACACTGTGAGGAGGACGCACTACACTAACTTGTAGCTTTAGCTGAACACTGTGCAGAGGTCGCACTACACTAACTTGTAGTTTTCGCTGAACACTGTGAGGAGGACACACTACACCAACTTGTAGCTTTAGCTGAACACTGTGAGGAGGACGCACTACCCTAACTTGTAGGTTTAGAGGAGGACGCACTACCTTAACTTGTAGCTTTAGCTGAACACTGTACAGAGGTCACACTACACTAACTTGTAGTTTTAGCTGAACACTGTGAAGAGGACGCACTACACTAACTTGTAGCTTTAGCTGAACACTGTGCAGAGGTCGCACTACACTAACTTGTAGTTTTAGCTGAACACTGTGAGCAGGATGCACTACACTAACTTGTAGCTTTAGCTGAACACTGTGCAGATGTCTCACTACACTAACTTGTAGCTTTAGCTGAACACTGTGCAGAGGTCGCACTACACTAACTTGTAGCTTTAGCTGAACACTGTGAGCAGGACGCACTACACTAACTTGTAGCTTTAGCTGAACACTGTGCAGAGGTCGCACTACACTAGCTTGTAGTTTTCGCTGAACACTGTGAGGAGGACACACTACACCAACTTGTAGCTTTAGCTGAACATTGTGAGGAGGACGCACTACCCTAACTTGTAGCTTTAGCTGAACACTGTGCAGAGGTCACACTATACTAACTTGTAGGTTTAGCTGAACACTGTGAGGAGGACGCACTACACTAACTTGTAGCTTTAGCTGAACACAGTGCAGAGGTCTCACTACACTAACTTGTAGTTTTAGCTGAACACTGTGAGGAGGACGCACTACACTAACTTGTAGCTTTAGCTGAACACTGTGCAGAGGTCGCACTACACTAACTTGTAGTTTTCGCTGAACACTGTGAGGAGGACACACTACACCAACTTGTAGCTTTAGCTGAACACTGTGCAGAGGTCGCACTACACTAACTTGTAGTTTTAGCTGAACACTGTGAGCAGGATGCACTACACTAACTTCTAGCTTTAGCTGAACACTGTGCAGAGGTCACACTAAACTAACTTGTAGCTTTAGCTGAACACTGTGAGCAGGACGCACTACACTAACTTCTAGCTTTAGCTGAACACTGTGCAGAGGTCACACTAAACTAACTTGTAGCTTTAGTTGAACACTGTGCACTACACTAACTTGTAGTTTTAGCTGAACACTGTGCAGAGGTCACACTAAACTAACTTGTAGCTTTAACTGAACACTGTGAGGAGGACACCCTACACTAACTGTAAATAGTCTAGCTGCCTAACTGTGGTACTAATAGGATCAAAAGAACACCAGCAATTTTCTTCAGGTAGCTGTAAATACTGTAACAAGACAAGCCTGCCTGTCAGTAGGAAGATAAGGAAGATAACAGGAACGGATCTTGCTAAACTGAATACAGTGTATATATATATATATATATGCAACACCTGGGATGCATATATATACACAATACACTGTAAGTGCAGCTAACTCACTGACTGTCCTGCCTAATCTAGCTAACTCAAAACTCAAATGAAGTGACACTGTCTTTCTCTCTCTAAGCACGCCGGAACACACTACACAGGGCCGCTGTGTAGGCAGCCTTATATAGTGTGGGGCGTGTTCTAAACCCCCTGAGCCATAATTGGCCAAAGCCACCCTGGCTTTGGCCAATTACAGCTCTCTCTACCGACGGCGCTGTGATTGGCCAAGCATGCGGGTCATAGTGCATGCTTGGCCAATCATCAGCCAGCAATGCACTGCGATGCCGCAGTGAATTATGGGCCGTGACGCGCCACACGAATTTGGCGCGAACGTACCATATCGTTCGCAATTCGACGAACGATTGAACAGCCGATGTTCGAATCGAACATGGGTTCGATTCGAACACAAAGATCATCCCTAATGCAGAGGTTATCATGAGTAAAAATCTCACAGAACCAGAGATTTATGCAGTAGAGGCTATAGATAAATCTTGACTATTTCATACCGCTTAAACATATTAATAAACACATTCATGTCTCAGTATAACACTTGAAGGGTCAATCTAGTGGAAAGATATATCCTCCTCCTTCTTTTTACCTTACCTCTCTTTTTGATAAGTAATACGCATAGTTATTATTTATTTGCAGATTAATGATTGTTATGTCCTCTTCATCTGGTGTTTTTAGAATTCATAGTTGTTTTTATTTCTTTTCTTTTTGATTTTTAATGTATAAAGAAAATCATTCCTTTTTTTGTTGTTGGAGGGGGGGGGGGGTTATTTAATGTTTTTCATGGGTCCAGCTGTTCTGGCTGGATCCATTTACAACTTCTGGAGTTTAGTCACCTTTCAAACTTCTATATTGCGTGCATCATCACATAGTAGTCATAGCGACCTGTGGACCTTTTATACCAGGGGTAGGCAACCTCGACACTCCAGCTGTGGTGAAACTACAAATCCCATCATGCCTCTGCCTCTAGGAGTTATGGCTGTGATTGTCAGGGTCTTGCAATGTCTCATGGGACTTGTAGTTTCACCAAAGCTGGAGGGCTGAGGTTGCCTACCCCTGTTTTATACAATGTGCAGTTGTCTACAGTTGAATGTATGTGCAACACTTTTTATTAAGTTTTTACACTATGTGGAGTTGTCAGGGCTGGGCTCAGCCCTTCCTTCTCTGAGCTGGCCACTCAGCTGTTAGCTAATTGCCAGTTCCCATCTCTCTCCACAGTTACCCAGCTGTTGTTGATTCTGCTCATCAGTCCTGCCTACTTAAAGTCATCCAGCGCACTTAATCTCTGCCTTCGCCTTTGTTAACATCACAGCTTCTTTCTCCTGTGTTCCTGTTGAAGACTCACTCAGCTGACATTCCTTCTGGCTCCTGATCCTGCTTGCTGTACTATTACATTTATCTCTGGCTCTCTGACATTTGCTTGGCTGACTACCCGATCCGGTTACCGAACTCTGGCTTGTTTTGACTACGCTTACTCTGTATACATTATTATTATTATTATTATTATTATTAAACAAGTGTGATTTAACTATACTTCTGTCTAGGTCTGATTCATGATTCCTGATAGTAGGCGAAGGCCATGAATTCAGAAGATACAGTCAATCCACTTGTTGGTAATATTTTTTCCAGATTGGATGAGCAAGATCACCGCATGGATCAATTTGCCATAGCATTACAAATGCTCCTGAGTTGCATGGCTCACCTGGAAACGCCCACTGTGGCTGCTCAAGTACAACCTGAGTTGCAGGTCGTCCCCGCTGCTGCGCCAGTCTCTGTGCAGGCACCAGCCTCGAGTATTACCTCTATAAGAGGTATGTCTGGTTCCTCTCCACTTTCCCAGTGATTTGGGGGTGATCCAGTTCAATGCAGAGATTTACTTTGAGATGCTGCCCCAGGCGTTTCCCATGGACAGAAGCAAAGTAGGTTTTGTGATATCTTTCACATGCATAAAAATTATTGCAATCATTTTTATGCATGTGACTTTTTGTTTGTTATCTACAAACTTTGCTGGCCGCTTGCTTTTTTCAGTTCAGCGCAAATTTTTACTTGTTTTATGCCTTTGCGATATCTTTGCTTTCTGAGAGAGCCTTGGCCTGGGCAAACCCTCTATGGGAGACGCAAAAACCTGTTGTCTTGAGTTACCCTGAGTTTGTGGCCTCCTTTAAAAGGGTATTTGATGTTCACACACGCTTCGCTTCTGCTGCCAAGTGCCTCATATCCATCAAACAGAGTATGAGTACTGTTGCCGACTACGCCATTGAATTCCGTACTCTGGCAGCAGAGGTTGCTTGGAACAATGAGGCCCTCGTGGCTGCTTTTTCTAATGGTCTCTCGGATTCCATCAAGGATGAGATAGCAGCCCGAGATATACCCACTGAGCTGGAGAGGTTGATCACGTTTGCCATCATCATTGACTCCAGACTCAGAAAAAGACTCTCTTTTAAGGAGCGCTTGTGGAGGGCTCCTGTACGTTTGCCTCCAAACTTTGCAGTCCCACCCGTGCCTCCCTCACCGCCCATGCCTCCTGGTACCGAGTCGGTCAGTGAAGATGAACCCATGCACTTGGGCTTCACGCGTCTCTCTGCGGATGAGAGAGCCTTTAGGAGGAGGGAGAGATTGTGCCTTTATTATGGCCAGGCAGGTCACTTTTTGAAGTCTTGTCCTACCCGTCCAGGGAATCCCCGAACCTTGAGGTCCTGTCATGGACAGACCTTAGGTGGCATTGTTTCATCGTTATCCAGAAGGATAAGCCCCTGGTTTCGGTCACCCTTTCTTGGGCTGAGTCATCCGTCGAGATACAGGCTCTAATCGACTCTGGGGCGGCAGGCCTGTTCATCAATGCTGCCTTTGTATCGCAGCACTCGATTCTGCTGCAGCTGCGTGACACTCCACTTGCCATTGAGGCTTTTGACGGGAGACCTCTACAGCCTGCCCATGTGACTCATGAGACAGTTCCGTTGTCCATGGCCGTAGTGGCTCTTCACCATGAGATATTCCAATTCCAAGCTATTTCCTCACGTAGGTTTCCTCTGGTTATTGGTTATCCTTGGTTACAGAAGCACAACCCCTCTTTTGATTGGCTCCATGCTGAGGTTCTCTCCTGGTCACCACAATGCAGTGAGACATGCTTCCAGAAGGTAGCCAAGGTCCTGTGCACCTCTTCACTCTCCTCCCTGCTGGAGGAGTACCGTTATTTTAGCAATGTCTTTGACAAAGGTCAAGCCGGTAGTTTGCCTCCAAACCAGCCTTATGATTGCGCAATTGACCTTCAACCTGGTGCCACTCCCCCTCGTGGCTGGGTTTACCCTTTGTCGGTCTTGGAGGATAAGGCCATGGAGGAGTATGTTGCAGACGCACTTTCTCGAGGTTTCATCCGCAAATCCTCATTTCCTGCTGGTGCTGGTTTCTTCTTTGTGAAGAACAAGAGAGGTGAACTGAGACCTTGTATTGATTACAGGGGTCTCAATCGTTTCACAATTAAGAATGCCTACCCAATTCCATTGATTACAGAGTTGTTTGACCACCTCAAGGGAGCAACGGTTTTCACGAAGCTTGATTTGAGAGGAGCATACAATCTCATGCGGATTAAGGAGGGCAACGAGTGGAAAACTGCGTTTAATAGCGGAACAGGCCATTATGAGTACCTCGTAATGCCTTTTGGCCTTTGTAACGCCCCGGCAGTTTTCCAGGAATTTATTAACAATGTCCTCCGAGATTTGTTGCAGTTATGTGTGGTTGTTTATCTCGTTGATATCCTCATATTTTCCAAATCCCTGGAGAGCCACCACACAAATGTCTGTCGTGTGCTTCAGAAACTAAGAGAAAACAATCTCTATTGTAAACTGGAGAAGTGCGAGTTCCATCGTGAACAAGTTAAATTCCTGGGCTATGTCATTTCCACTGCTGGTTTTTCGATGGACCCAGAGAAACTTTCGTAACTTCTCATCTCTGGTCAAGCCCCTGACTGATATGACCAGAAAGGACGGTAACCCACAGAGTTGGTCTCTGGAATCCATTAAGGCCTTTGAGAGTCTCAAGGCTGCCTTTGTTTTTGCTCCTGTGTTGGCACATCCTGCTCCTACATTGCCTTTTATCCTAGAAGCTGATGCTTCTGAAACTGGATTTGGCGCCCTTCTGTCTCAACGTCCTAACTCTGGGAGCGCTATGCATCCGCGTGGCTACTTTTCCAAGAAATTGTCACCTGCAGAGTCCAATTACGAAATTGGTGACAGAGAGCTGTTGGCGTTCATTTTAGCCCTAAAAGAATGGAGACATTTTTAATTACATTGTCTCATTCTTACCTAGTACTAAGAATGTAAGGGCTGACGCCTTGTCATGACAATTTTCCTCCACTTCTAAGTTGAAGTCGGTTCCGGTTCCTGTGATTCCTCCTGATTGTATTCTGGCTATGGTTTGCACCAGTCTTACTTCTCCTTTGGGTGACAAAATTCTTGTTGCTCAGGTCCATGCTCCTCCTGAGAAACCTTGTGACCGCTGCTTTGTCCCAGAGAGTCTCCGTACTGCGGTGCTCCAGACTTACCATTCTCTCAAGGCAGCTGGCCACCCTAGGAAGAATCAACTCGTTTGGGCCATTTCCCAACAATTCTGGTGGCCTAGTCTACGGGCTGATGTAACTGCCTTCATAGCTGCCTGTTCCGTGTGTGCTCAGAGTAAGATTCCACGATACCTTCCAGTGGGCCTCCTACAACCCATACCCAATGGAGAGAGGCCCTGGACCCACCTTTCTATGGATTTCATTGTGGAGTTACCCAACTCCCAAGGCAACACTGTTACCTATATGGTGGTTGACCTGTTCTCAAAGATGTGTAATTGTATTCCACTTAAGAAATTGCACACTTCTAAGGAACTGGCTTCCATTTTTGCTCGGGAGACCTTTCGCTTACATGGGCTACCCAAGGTGATTGTCTCGGACAGGGGTAGTCAGTTTGTCTCCTGGTTCTGGTGAGCCTTTAGTGCACAGTTGGGAATTCAGCTTGCTTTCTCCTCTGCGTATCACCCACAGTCTAATGGGGCCGCAGAATGAGCCAATCAGTCCTTGGAGCAATTCTTACATTGCTATATTTCTGACCATCATAACAACTGGTCAGACCTATTACCATGGGCAGAGTTTGCTCACAACAGTGCCTTGAATTCTGCTTCCTGATTATCCCTGTTTATGGCGAATTATGGTTTCCAACCTTCCATGTTGCCTGACTTGTTTGTTCCACAGAGTATTCCTGTGTTAGAGGAACATCTCCGTGGTCTTCGTTCCACTTGGGCACAAGTTCAGGAGGCTTTGCAACATGCTAACGATAGGTACAGACTCCATGCTGACCGCAGACACCTGCCTGCACCTTCCTACCAGGTTGGGGACAGAGTCTGGCTGTCGTCTCGCAACCTCTGTCTTCGTGTTCCTTCTTTGAAGTTCGCACCTCGGTTTATTGGGCCTTTCCGTATCCTTCGCAAGATTAACCCATTGGCTTACGCCTTGGACCTTCCTCCTAGTATGCGCATCGCAAATGTGTTTCATGTCTCCTTATTGAAATCTTTGCTCTGCAATCGCTTTACCACCTCAGTGCCACACCCTCACCCTATACAGGTTGAGAACCATGAGGAGTATGAAGTACAATCCATTGTTGACTCCCGTAAGTGTCAATGGCAGATTGCCATTCTGTGAGAAGGGAAGGTAGTAATTCCGTGTTTCTGCTAAGCAGGAACACGGATCTCTGCCTTCATACAGTACAAGCACACCCCCCCATTTAACAAGCACTCCCTAGGAACACAGTTAACCCTTTGATTGCCCCTGATGTTAACCCCTTCCTTGCCAGTGTCATTAGTTCAATGACAGTGCATATTTTTAGCACTGATCACTGTATTAGTGTCACTGGTCCCCGAAAAAGTGTCAAAAGTGTCACTTAGTGTCCGATTTGTCCACCACACTATTGCAGTCCCGCTATAAGTCACTGATCCCTGCCATTACTAGTAAAAAATAAATAAATAAATAAAAATTCCATAAATATATGCAATAATTTGTAGACGCTATAACTTTTGTGCAAACAAATCAATATACACTTATTGGGATTTATACAGAATACATATTGGCCCAAATTCATGAAGAAATTCGATTTTTTACATTTTTTATTGGATGGGTTTAATAGCGGAAAGTAAAAAATATGTCTTTTTTTCAAAATTTTCTGTCTTTTTTTTGTTTATAGATGGTTAAATATCACCAAAAGAAAGCTCTATTTGTGGTAAAAAAAAGGGATATAAATTATATTTGGGTACAGCATCACACAACTGCGCAATTGTAACTTAAAGTAACGCAGTGCGGTATCGCAAAAAATGGCCTGGTCATGAAGGGGGGTAAATCTTTTGGAGCTGAATTGGTTCAATCAATGAAAAACATTCAACCAGCAAGGAAATAGACTAATAACATTTGTTTTTTCTTTGTTTGTTTTTTGCACCATGTACACACACTTTCAGTGGGTGAATTGCTATGCGGTTTATAAATACACCCTTAAGTGTAAAGATATTGTTAGTTGAGAAAGTTAACAGATGGGCATTAAAGAAGATCTTCACCTGCTGCGCTGTGTGAATAGTTACGCAGCCTTCTGGGACCTGTGACATGTCCCAGAAGGCTGTGGATAAAGAGATCAAAAACTAGGTACCCGCTCTCCCAAAATAATGTGCTAAATGTGCCAGAAGAGGACAGAGGAGGACATAAAGCAGAACTTCCCCTTTAGAGTAAAGTTCCACTTTAAATGTATTAAGTGGCCTATAAGCGATCCTTATAAAATCCCAGAAATATGTTAGCAGACGTGGACCTTATTGAAGGAATTTTTAGAGAAAAAGGTTTTTTGATAACAAAATTGCAGAAAGTAAAATAAAAGTCTGTATTGTGCCGGGCTTCTTATGTTGTTGTTTAGCATTCCAAGCTGCTGTTTTGGGTAAGGATGAGGAGATTGCCAAATGAAACTTGACAAAAGCAACAGAATTCAAGAAATGCTACAAAACCTGAAATTAGTAATGTCAATTTAAAATTGTGTGCATTTAATATTAAAGAAGCCTTGATTGATAAATCTAAACATTGTGATCAGTTATAAGAAAAAAATGAGAAAATGAAACTAAGGGTAGATTTAGAAGTGTGTCTAAATCTACCTCTCCTCGGAAGCATGATCTGCTTCAAAGGTGATTGACAGGCAGTGAGCAGGCAATGGGTGTCTTTATTTCCTGGTGACATTTTTTTTGTAAATGAGTACCCCATACGCATTCACATAGGGGAGCGGTATCTGAGGGCCCCCTTATTATTAAGGGGCTTCCAGATTCTGATAAGCCCCCCACTGACAGATCCCCACAACCACCAGTCAGGATTGTGGGGAAGAGGCCCTTGTCCTAGTCAACAAGGGGACAAGGTGCTTTACTGGGGAGACAAAGGCACCCCTCCATGTTGAGGGCATGTGGCCTGGTATGGTTCAGGAGAGGGAGGAGGCATGCTTGTATGCTTGTCTCCCCACCTCCTTTCCTGGCCATTCAGATTGCATGATCGGATTAAAGGTCTGGTAATGATTTTTAGGGGGACGCTTTTGTTTTGCTTTTTGCATGACACACCCCTCAAAATCTGTACTAGACCAAGTGGATTTCCTATGGGACCTCACAAAACTGACATTTAGGCCTGATGTACACTGGACGTTATAAAAATGCCAGTAGAGTTAGCTGTAGAATATTGCATAAATAATACAAATTTTGCTGTGTTTTGCAGTGTTTTTGCATTCGCAGTTTGCCATGTTTGCGCTTTTTAACAAAACTAAACTCCCACAAAAGCTTGAGGCTCAAAAACACTCAGAAATGCAGGATAGCTGAATTTTGCCACGTTTTCCATTGTTTTTCAGCTTTTACAGCTGAAAAAACTCATCTTCAAATGCAGTACTGTTGTTTTGTTTTTGTTTTTTTTTCAGCCTGAAAACGCCCCTGCCAAAAAACACTGATAAAAGCTTATGTGTGCATGGACACATAGGATAACATGCTGGGGAGTTTTAACAAATGCAAAATACCATAAATACCAAATACTGGCTAATACCAAAAACTGTAGTTGAATAAATAGTGAAATGAAACAAAAACGAAACCACACACATGAGTATATACAGTAGGCAATGTACAGCTATGTGAGTGAGCATTTTATATGTAATAAATACACATTTACAGTGGGGACGGAAAGTATTCAGAGCCCCTTAAAATTTTCACTCTTTGTTACATTGTAGCCATTTGCTAAAATCATTTCAGTTCATTTTTTTTCCTTATTAATTTACACACAGCACCCCATATTGACTGAAAGACATAGAATTGTTGACATTTTTGTAGATTTATTAAAAAAGGAAAACTGAAATATCACATGGTCCTAAGTATTCAGACACTCATATATTTAACTCAGGTGCTGTCCATTTCTTATGATCATCCTTGAGATGGTTCTACACCTTCATTTGAGTCCAGTTGTGTTTGATTATACTGATTCGACTTGATTAGGAAAGCCACACACCTGTCTATATAAGACCTTACAGCTCACAGTGCATGTCAGAGCAAATGAGAATCACGAGGTCAAAGGAACTGCCTGAAGAGCTCAGAGACAGAATTGTGACAAGGCACAGATCTGGCTTAAGGTTACAAAAAAATTTCTGCTGCACTTAGGGTTCCTAAGAGCACAGTGGCCTCCATAATCCTTAAATGGAAGACGTTTGGGACGTTTGGGATGACCAGAACCCTTCCTAGAGCTGAGCTATCGGGGGAGAAGAGCCATGGTGAGAGAGGTAAAGAAGAACCCAAAGATCACTGTGACTGAGCTCCAGAGATGCAGTCGGAGATGGGAGAAAGTTGTAGAAAGTCAACCATCACTACAGCCCTCCAAAAGTTGGGGCTTTATGGCAGAGTGGCCCGACGGAAGCCTCTCCTTAGTGCAAGACACATGAAAGCCCGCATGGAGTTTGCTAAAAAACACCTAAAGGACTCCAAGATGGTGAGAAATAAGACAGGACGACTGGTTGCAATCGAGGGAAAGATTAATGCGGCCAAGTACAGGGATATCCTGGACGAAAACCTTCTTCAGAGTGCTCAGGACCTCAGACTGGGCCAAAGGTTTACCTTCCAACAAGACAATGACCCTAAGCACACAGCTAAAGTAATGAAGGAGTGGCTTCACAACAACTCCGTGACTGTTCTTGAACGTCTTGCGTCACCTCCAGAGAGACGAGTAGAAGTCGATTACCGCGGATTGTTTATCATATGCTTACTAGTATCTTTTAAAATAAGTCGGCATAGCAACACTCACAATACGGATCGGAGACATCCAGAGCTGCTACACAGTGGCAAACACTGTGACTGCCCATACCCCTGCAGGGGTGTCCCTATTCGGTGAGTGCAAGCACAATAAGACCTCGGAGGAGGAGACTGATCTGTGTTCCCAGTACAGAGGAACACCGATCGGTCTCCTCCCCTTGTGCGTCCCCTCCCCCTACAGTTAGAATCACTCCCTTAGGAAACATAATTAACCCCTCGTGTCCCCCTAGTGGTTAACCCCTTCCCTGCCTGTCACATTTACACAGTAATCAATGCAATTTTATAGCATTGATCGCTGTAAAAATGTGAATGGTGCCAAAAATGTGTCAAAAGTGTCCGATGTGTCCGCCATAATGTCGCAGTCATGAAAAAAAATCGCGATCGCCGCCATTACTAGTAAAATAAATACATTTTTTTTTTTTTAAATGCCATAAATCTATCCCATATTTTGTAGACGCTATAACTTTTGCGCAAACCAATCAATATACGCTTATTGCGATTTTTTTTACCAAAAATATGTAGAAGAATATGTATCGGCCGAAACTGAGGAAAAAAATTGTTTTTTAAAAAAAAAAAATTGGGATATTTATTATAGCAAAAAGTAAAAAATATTGTGTTTTTTTTTTAAATTGTCGCTCTTCTTTTGTTTATAGCGCAAAAAATAAAAACTGCAGAGGTGATCAAATACCACCAAAAGAAAGCTCAATTTGTGGGGAAAAAAGGACGTCAATTTTGTTTGGGTACAACATCGCACGACCGCTCAATTGTCGTTTAAAGTGCGACAGCGCTGAAAACTAAAAATTGGTCTGGGAAGGAAGGGGGTGAAAATGCCCTGTATTGAACTGGTTAAGCACCAGTCACTTTATGATCTAGCATAAATAGTACGTTTTTTGCATGTTTTTGCACTTTAACTAAATGGTCTGTGACATAAGTATTTACTTATATGTGTGTAATCACTAAGAGGTTATATTTTGAATTGGAACTTTGGGTCATGCGATATCCATTAGTGGTTTATTTTCTGCATATTTTCTGCATATTTTTGCATATTTCTGCACACTTTCACCTATTTTATTCATTTACTTTTTCACTCATTTTCACCCACAAACAATTTTTTAGAGGAATAATTTACATTAATTTGCTATTTCAACAATATACACACCAGAGGGTGTAACACTAAAACAAGCACTAAGGGGAAAACAAGCAGTAATTGGCCTTATAGGCCACATCACGTGTCACTGTAAATTTATAATTTTTTAACAGTGTTATTAAGTTTGAGTTATGCTTCTTGTAAAGAAGTCATTTTTTAAAGCACTATTTCACTTATGAAGATTTTTAGTTTGTATGTTGCAAATAATATGTGTAGCCAGTAAAGAAATCTTTTAAGTCATCACATAAGGTAACTACAACACATCGCATCACAGCAGGGCAGCGCCACACCTACATCCTTATTTTTATTCACATTGCAGTATTTTTCCACCCAGGTGGATTTATACTTATAGAGGCAGCAGCTTCACACCTAGAGAGTACCTTTATCCATAGCGCGGATTTATCCCACATATCCTTTACACTGTTCTTGAATGGCCCAGCCAGAGCCCTGACTTAAACCCAATTGAGCATCTCTGGAGAGACCTAAAAATGGCTGTCCACCAACGTTTACCATCCAACCTGACAGAACTGGAGAGGATCTGCAAGGAGGAATGGCAGAGGATCCCCAAATCCAGGTGTGAAAAACTTGTTGCATCTTTCCCAAAAAGACTCATGGCTGTATTAGATCAAAGGGTGCTTCTACTAAATGCTGAGCAAAGGTCTGAATACTTAGGACCATGTGATATTTCAGTTTTTCTTTTTTAATAAATCTGAAAAAATGTCAACAATTCTCAATTCTGTATTTTTCTGTCAATATGGGGTGCTGTGTGTACATTAATGAGGAAAAAAATGAACTTAAATGATTTAAGCAAATGGCTGCAATATAACAAAGAGTGAAAAATTTAAGGGGGTCTGAATACTTTCCATCCCCACTGTATACAAGCAATGGTGCGCAATTAATGTTTCGTTTCTACTCTGAGCAGGTCTAGAAGAGCAGTTGATGATTAACACAGAGGACCAAGGATACAACCAGAGGCGTGATTTGACCCAGGGGTCTTTGCCTGAGGTGAGCGGCCACTTCACCTAGAGGTGGTGGCGGTGGATTGTATATGACTGATCATTATTTTTTCACAACATGGCACTTATTGGAAAAAGTTGTCTCCCAAGGAAGGACTCCGGATATATTAATAATTTGTGGGACATTATCACTTGAACTACTGTATATATCACTCGTATGTGGTTTTGTTTTTGTTTAATTTCACTATTTATTCAACTGCCGAGTTTTTGATATTAGCCAGTATATGGTATTTTGCATTTGTTGAATTAGCGCACCATTTTTGAATATTTATTATTTATGTTGGTGTGAGATCACTGTTCAGTGGTGCAGCTGTTCTAGCCTTATAATTTTATTATTTTTATTATTTTCATTATTTACATAGCAGCGCTTAAGTATTTCACATATACTGGGGAGTTTACTGGCTGTAGGAAACAATGCCTGGAGCCAAAAACAGCAGCTGTAAGAATGCCCATTGTGCATGAGGCCTAAAAACGAAAAAAAAAAAAAGATACAGTTTAAATTGCCAACAAATAAAACTTAATCCACAGCTTCTTAAGAACACAGCAAACAGGCCAAAAGTCCCCCACAATACATAATAGACCCTGAAGTCCATTAGGCAGTGATGGGAGTAAGTCATACATGTGCAAGTCACAAGCAAGTCTCAAATCTTAACCTTCAAGTCACAAGCAAGTCCCAAGTTACTGTGGTGAAAAGCAAGCAAGTCAAGTCGAGTCCCTGCTAGAAGTCAAGCAAGTCAAGTTAACTCATTTATTTTGGTCAAGTCACAAATTAAGTCAAAATACTGATCTACCCTGAAGCCAGGACTCGGGGGGAGCTTTCTTTTGTGGGGGGGGACGGCTTTTGCCTAGGCAAAGACACAGCACTGGTGGTGCCAAGTCATTGCAGGTCAAATAGCCCAAGTCAAAGTCAAGTTGCAAGTCATTAGTGACAAGTCAAAGTCAAGTCGAGTCATTTATTTAATTTTGTCAAGCAAGTCGCAAGTCCTCAAACAGGTGACTCGAGTCTGACTCGAGTCAAGTCATGTGACTCGAGTCCCCCACCTCTGCCATTAGGGTCCATTAGGGTCCATTACCCTAATGGGCTTCAGCTGGGTTAATACTACCTCACCTCCATCCACAAGGGGGAGCTGACAAGCAGAATAAGCTCAAGAAACTTGATGGTTGGCAGCATTGAAGCATGGGAAATTAAGTTTGGGAAATAAACTTTACTATGGCAGTCTATGGACCATTGGAGTACAATTCCCAGTGTGAGCTGGGCATAAGGAGAGAGTTATATTTTGTCAGGTTGAATACCAAGGAACTTTCTCTTTGGTGTGAGGGTACCGAGGTGTGCACATTGCTTCCCTTGTGTGCACATCAGCCTGCCAAAATCCTGATGAGGACCAGAGTTGCTCCAGGCAGATCCAGAAGTTAGCTAACATTTGAACAGTGAGATCCCTGTTGCTGTATCACTGGGACTGGTAAAAGGACACTGCTGCAATTAATCTGTTGCTGATAGCAGAGACTGAGCTTATATGGATTGGCCATCTAACTAACATCATTATCTGCTTCATGCAGACTTTACTGGGACTGTACTCATGTGCACCACTGTAAAGACTGGGCCCCAATGCTAGTCGGTTAAAAAACTAGGGCTAAAGTCCGCTCACTCATATAGCTGCTTCAAAAGAACTTTGCTTATTGTCCATAGTAAGAGGTACCCCTTTAGGGAGTCTTAAACTTCATTGCTGCCATTCATATAGAATGCAGCCTACTGTTTACAGAGGAGTTATCAAAGTATTGATTATGCTGTTAGTGTTCTCCAATGCCATTACTTATTGCTTATTTTGTGGATTACCAGGTTTACTCTAATTTAGTTGCTAGAACTCCATTTTATGCTGCTATAGCCTAGTGAACATACAGTATCTCACATAAGTGAGTACACCCCTCACATTTTTGTAAATATTTTATTATAACTTTTCATGTGACAACACTGAAGAAATGACACTTTGCTACAAACATAAAGTAGAGAGTGTACAGCTTGTATAACAGTGTAATTTTGCTGTCCCCTCAAAATAACTCAACACACAGCTATTAATGTCTAAACCTCTGGCAACAAAAGTGAGTACACCCCTAAGTGAAAATGTCCAAATTGGGCCCAATTAGCCATTTTCCCTCCCCGGTGTCATATGACTCGTTAGTGTTACAAGGTCTCAGGTATGAATGGGGAGCAGGTGTGTTAAATTTGGTGTCATCACTCTCACTCTCTCATACTGGTCACTGGAAGTTCAACATGGCACCCCGTGGCAAAGAACTCTCTGAGGATCTGAAAAAAAGAATTGTTGCTCTACATAAAGATGTCCTAGGCTATAAGAAGATTGCCAAGACCATGTAGTAGTGAGTGTACAGCTAGTATAACAGTGTAAATTTGCTGTCCCCTCAAAGTAACTCAACACACAGTCATTAATGTCTAAACCGCTGGCAACAAAAGCGAGTACACCCCTAAGTGAAAATGTCCAAATTGGGCCGAAAGTGTCAATATTTTGTGTGGCCACCATTATTTTCCAGCACTGCCTTAACCCTCTTGGGCTTGGAGTTCACTAGAGCTTCACAGGTTGCCACTGGAGTCCTCTTCCATTCCACCACATCACAGAACTGGTGGATGTTAGAGACCTTGCGCTCCTCCACCCTCCATTTGAAGATGCCCCACAGATGCTCAATTGGGTTTAGGTCTGGAGACATGCTTGGCCAGTCCATCACCTTTACCCTCAGCAAATTTGGTGTTACCATTCTCACTCTCTCATACTGGTCAGTGGAAGTTCAACATGGCACCTCATGGGAAAAAACTCTCTGAGCATCTAAAAAAAAGAATTGTTGCTCTACATAAAGATGGCCTGGGCTATAAGAAGATTGCCAAGACCCTGAAACTGAGCTGCAGCACGGTGACCAAGACCATACAGCGGTTTAACAGGACAGGTTCCACTCAGAACAGGCCTTGCCATGGTTGACAAAATAAGTTGAGTGCACATGCTCAGCATCATATCCAGAAGTTGTCTTTGGGAACTATATGTATGAGTGCTGCCAGCATTGCTGCAGAGGTTGAAGGGGTGGTGGATCAGCCTGTCAATGCTCAGACCATACGCAGCACACTGCATCAAATTGGTCTGCATGGCTGTTGTCCCAGAAGAAAGCCTCTTCTAAAGATGATGCACAAGAAAGCCCGCAAACAGTTTTCTGAAGACAAGCAGACTAAGGACATGGATTACTGGAACCATGTCCTGTGGTCTGATGAAACCAAGATAAACTTATTTGGTTCAGATGGTGTGAAGCGTG
The DNA here is from genome assembly GCF_042186555.1 of Aquarana catesbeiana. Lineage (NCBI taxonomy): Eukaryota > Metazoa > Chordata > Amphibia > Anura > Ranidae > Aquarana > Aquarana catesbeiana. The sequence goes on along the minus strand of NC_133328.1, from coordinate 214,388,614 downwards.
TGTGGCAGCAACCAGTTGAGGAGTACAAAGACAAGTGTGTCTTGCTTACAGTCAAGCATGGTGGTGGGAGTGTCATGGTCTGGAGCTGCATGAGTGCTGCCAGCACTGGGGAGCTACAGTTCATTGAGGGAACCATCAATGCCAACATGTACTGTGATATACTGAAGCAGAGCATGATCTCCTCCCTTCGGAGACTGGGCCACAGGGCAGGATTCCAACAAGTTTACGACCCCAAACACACCTCCAAGACAACCACTGCTTTGGTAAAGAAGCTGAGGGTAAAGGTGATGGACTGGCCAAGCATGTCTCCAGACCTAAACCCTATTGAGCATCTGTGGGGCATCCTCAAGGTGGAGGAGCACAAAGTCTCTAACATCCACCAGCTCCGTGATGTTGTCATGGGGGAGTGGAAGAGGACTCCAGTGGCAACCTGTGAAACTCTGGTGAACTCCATGCCCAAGAGGGTTAAGGCAGTGCTGGAAAATAATGGTGGCCACACAAAATATTGACACTTTGGGCCCAATTTGGACATTTTCACTTAGGGGTGTACTCACTTTTGTTGCCAGAGGTTTATACATTAATGGCTGTGTGTTGAATTATTTTGAGGGGACAGCAAATTTACACTGTTATACAAGCTGTACACTCACTACTTTACATTGTAGCAAAGTGTCATTTCTTCAGTGTTGTCACCTGAAAAGATTTAATAAAATATTTACAAAAATGTGAGGGGTGTACTCACTTTTGTGAGATACTGTATTAGAGGAAATTTACTAAAACTGGTGCACACATAATCTGGTGCAGCTGTGCATAGCAACCAATAAACTTCTAGGTTTTGTCAAAGCTTAATTGAAAAAGCTGATGTTAAAAGCTGTTTGGTTACTATGCACAGCTGAACCAGATTTCGAGTGCATCAGTTTTAGTAAATCTCATATCTAGTGAACTGTGGGTGACCTAATCCTTTACTTACTCATTTGTGTGCATACTGCTATTTACTGCAACCCGTGACTGCAACCTGGTGTGTCAATTGGGCTGAAGTTGTTCTCTGAGTTGAGGCAGAAGAACAGAGAACCCAATATACCAAGTGGCTCCTGCAGGGGTAGCGCTGTATAATCGCCTGTGCTTTTTACAATTGATCATGGTAGTAGAGGCTTTGGATGGGTATATCAAGGATAATATTTTATCAGTTACCCCAAAGCCTTATAATTTAAATGACATATTAATAAGGGGAGATAATTTATTGGGAAGATTAAATAAGGAGTTGGTGTAGCAACATAGTTTAGGACAAGATCAGCAGGTAAAAATGTATCAAAACACCTAACAGATATTTATGTCAAAAACGTGATTCTAATGTGCGAAAAAACAAACCAAAAAATAGAATAATAATAAGCAAACTTCCAAGATCTGGATACAATTTTCTTAGCTAAAACAACAGCATGACCTAGTATTCATATGCTTCTTGTAATTCACTTGTAAAATATGGTATTCATGGCTGCCTAAATTGATTCTTCAACATGACATGAAACACACAAACTTGCCACAAAATGCATTAAAATGGTCCATAAACTCTGTGATTTACATTAAAATAAATAAATTAATATTTACATTATGACAAACCCAACCAGGACAGGGGGTTTTGGAAGGGACTAGGGACTAGTCTTCTACCCACTGATTATGGCCATGGAAAAGACCAAGGATTGTGTCTGCTTCTCTTGGTTAGAGCATGTAAAAATGCTCAGTTCAGCCTCTGACCTCATGGAGAGAGCAGATCATTCTCTAAAGATGGAAAACAACACGATGAACGATGAGAGCAAAACTTGGATTAATTCTCTGAATAAAGTCAACGAGGCTTCACTTTTGGAGTGAATGGAAAGGTGTAATTTTATTGGTGTACAGGTTAATGGTCATGGGAAATATGGTGGCCCTCTTGCAGACTGGGTTGGAGAAGATCCTCCATTTCGGACAGAAATATTTATCAAGAATCTCCCTCAAGAAATCTATGAAGATACATGTATTACACTTTTTCAGACTGCTGGAACATTCTATGAGTTTTGTCTTATGATGACTTGTTTAGTGGACAGATTACACAAGTGAAAGCATGTTATTGAGATTTGGACAGCCCTGGGTCTTCTATCTGGGGAACTGGTGCCAAACTGTCTGGGTGGGCACTGACCTGAATCACCTAGGCTTGTCCAGGTGACTAGTTGTTAATTAGTTGACTGTTTAATTGGATTATTGTTTGTTTGTTAGCTGCTCATTAGATGAACTGTTAGATGTACTGATAATATTACTGTTTACTGTTTGCATTGTTTATCATAATGTGATCAAGCTCTTACCTGATTTTGTGTGATATATATTCTGTGTGAATTTACAATAAAGTCAGTTCCAGTTTGCACTTAAGCTAGTGTCGTCTAGTTCTTGAGTGCAATTCTTGGCCATAACACCTGCTTCCTGGTTCCAGAGTGGAGAAAGATGTACCTTAACGGAAGCACGCGGGTGGGGTGCCAGGCAGTCCATCACATTCATTTTTACTGCTCTTTGCTAATTTACTCCCACTATCATAGAGATGTCATTTGCATATAAACAGCAGAGTTTGCTGAGATCTAAAGGACCTTCACTTTCTCTAACTGAAAATATAGAACCACTACTCCTAAAGCTGAACTTTAGCTTTACTGCCATTCAGATAACATCTTGTATTTTTTCAATTAATTCAAGGAGTTCTTTGATTTGACAAGATGGAGATCTTGATACCATCTGCTCCTCCTCTCTGCCTTGTGCTGCTGGCAGAAGTTCCGCTATTGGTTTGTGATGAAGCTGAGCAATTCACCTTTAAAATTAAACCCCTGAGCTTGGAAATCCAGGAAATGTGTATTGGGAGTCTCTATTGCAGTAACAACAAGCATTAATTTTAGTGGGGTAGTGAAATATTACTCATTAACAATGTCAAACCCAGGACTGTATTGTGAGGTCAGCTTTACATTTGCACAATGTGCAGTATCCTTGTGTGGATTAAGGAGAACTACAAGCTGTGAAATCAGGCCTAATGCCACGTACACACGATCGGAATTTCGGCCCGCAAAAGACCGATGAGAGTTTATGTATGCTCCATCGGACTTTTGCTGGCTGAATTCCAGCCAGCAAAAGATTGAGAGCATGCTCAAGTGCTTCAGTCAGCAAAAGTTCCTATCCGAAAATGCGATCGTCTGTGGCAATTTCCGACGTGCAAAATTCCTACGCATACTCAGAAACAATTCGATGCATGCTCGGAAGCATTGAACTTCATTTTCTCGGCTCGTCGTAGTGTTGTACATCACCGTGTTCTTGATGGTCGTAAGTTCAGCGAACTTTTGCGTGACCGTGTGTATGCAAGCAAACTTGAGCAGAATCCTGTTGGAAAAGCCGTCATATCTTTCTCCGATGAGAAATCCGATCGTGTGTACGTGGCATAATAGTAAGGATGTGACGAATGTAGGTGGGTTCAGTTTGCTGGAGGTTTGCAGAACAGCCCACAAGTTTGAACGTTAATCTGAACTCCACTAAAATCAAAGAGAGCTGACTCTTTTAAATCAATTTCGGCTATGTTCAAGGCTAATAGGCAAGGGATTGTCAAACAAAGGGTGGGAGACATTGCCAAGGGAGACATGTACCAATGTAATACAGTAAAACCTTGGTTTGAGAGTAACTTGGTTTGAGAGCGTTTTGTCTTGATATAAGAGTAGCTTCATGTCACAACTGAGTATAAAAAAGAAGAGAGGAGCCTCTAAGTGTAGCAATATGGTTACATTTAATGAAGGTACAACATTTAGCAACGTATTGCTACACTTAGAGGTGCCTCTCTTATCTTTTATGTAAAAAAAATGCTTTGATATACAATTGCTTTGGATTACAAGCATGTTTCTGGAACGAATTATGCTCGCAAAGCAAGGTTTTACTGTAGCACATTTTTAAAAATACCCTTTTTACGGAGAGTAATATTTTAATAAGGCTTTAGTTAAAACTTAAAAATGCACAATTCCTTTAAAAAAAACTTGTTTGGGGATGCATTAAAGCTCCTTGTTATGGGGTTCAACTGTACAATGTATACAATTTACTAGACCAATTCTGATATTTACAAGAAAAAAATACCATTGAATTTGCCAGTAAATGACATTTCCCTGCCAACATTTTTTTTGTAAAAAGAAAAGCAACACTTAGGGGTCAGGTAAGTATTTTCAGGGACTTTTGGGGGGTCCCCATTCCATTTGTTACAAAAAAAAAGAAGATGACAGGGAAATGTAATTCACTGTGTATTTTTGTATTTTCTAAAATGTTGATTTTGCTGTAGCACATCCTACAGGAAAAATGTATAACAGACACTTATCTTTGATAAGGGTCTGGTATTATTTTTAAAGGGAGACCCATGCAAAAAAAAAAAAAAAACTGATAAAAGGGGATCATATGTGACTTTAATTGCACTTCTAAATATGAACAACAAATCTTTTGGCTGGAAACTGGTTTGTAAAAAGAAGGAGCAGGGATGGTGGCTAATGTTGTTGGCCAAAATGTGGCCATACTTGGTCGATATCATTGATCAACTATGGCCATAATCAGATATGACTTTGACCATACTTGGGCAGTGATGGCAGCCACCATCCCCATCCCTTTGTTTACATTCATCTGAACAGCTTTGGCTCACAGCAAATTAACCAGGAGGGGATGCACCACTGATTTTTAAGACAGCAGCAACTACTGGCTTCCTAGCTATTAGGAGCCCTAAGTGGGAAGCTGTCACATTTAGCAGTGGTACATGTGGTATGTGTGACAGCAGTGATAGCGGTGAGGTCATGGTGGGTGTCGCTAGTAAGGATGGCGGGAGCTCAAGGGCTCATAGGTAGGAAATGCTGTGTATCATAAAGATATCCTGTCACCTATATGCTATCACATAGGGGCTATCGGTCCCCTAGGTGATGGCAAAAAAAGTCATGTAAAAAAAGAAATTATTAAAAAAAAAAAAGTTAAAACATTTAAATAGACACGTAAAGAATAAAATATTTTTAGAGAGCACCCCCCCACCCCACATACAAAAACACATGTGTTAGGTCACCTACGTAGGAAAACGGCGATTGCCCTACACATGTTATATATCACCACGCATGCTGGGGTGAGGGCAATAATTTTAACACTAGAGCTCCTGCATAACTCTAAAATGATGACCTGTAGGGGCTTTTAAAGTGCTTCCTATGATAAAATTTAGGGCACTGAAGTTTTTCACCATTTCATGTGCATGCGCAATTTTAGGATTTGAAATGTTGGGTATCTATTTACTTGGCACAACTTCATTTTTTAAATTTTACCAGAAAATTGTTGGGGAGGGACTGGCAGTGTGCCAAAATGCACCTTCGCCTGAGTAGACAAAAATTCTTTCACCGGCCCTGTGTATGACTTCATACTGCAGCCGGAAGTTTGGCTGGGTGGGCAGACAAAGACCATATTTAGTTCACCCATTTGCCAAATGCTGAACAGGAACCTCTTCCCTACCAGCTATATTGGCCACTGATATGTGCCAAATCCTTTTCTTTATCATGGTCTGAAGTTGTAGTATGTAACAACTGTTACACTGGAGTATTTTAGACATTGGTAAAGAGACATAGCCAGTTTCAACAAAATTAATATTTTATATAAGCCATTGTGAACTATTCACTAACTCATAAACCACAACATAGCCCTCCTAGTTGATAATATTCAATCTGTTTATGTTTTGTGGATTGATTCTGGTCAGAACTGATCCAAGTGGGGGTGTGTGCTATAAGTTATGGGGTATTAGTATGAATGAAAATATGTTGGCAAAATACACTAAAGGATGTACTGTATATAGATGTGGTGGCAGGAACTCCTATGGCTCAAGTTTTGGGACACCTCTGTGATAACCGTTTTTTGTGTTGTAAGCATTCTCTGCTTGTACCTATTGGAAACAGTCGTAAATAATTTTCACTAACCTGTTTAGTTAGGCACCACTAGACAAGGATGCACAAAACTCATTTAGTTTATTTAACATCAAAGAAATCACCATATCATTCAATCAGAAACCCCTCATGTGTTAGTAACTTTCAGTAATTTGTATACAGTGCCTTGAAAAGGTATTCATACCCTTTGAAATTTGCCACATGTTGTCATGTTACAAAAAAACATAAATGTATTTTATTGTGATTTTATGTGATAGACCAACACAAAGTGGCACATAATTGTGCAGTAGAAGGAAAATGATAAATGGTTTTCAAATTTTTTTTTACAAATAAATATCTGAAAAGCGTGGCATGCATTTGTATCCAGGCCCCTTTATTCTGATACCCCTAACTAAAATCTAGTGGAACCAATTGCCTTCAGAAGTCACCTAATTAGTAAATAGAGTGCTCCTGTGTGTAATTTAATCTCAGTATAAATACAGCTGTTCTAGGAAGCCCTCGGAGGTTTGTTAGAGAACCTTAGTAAACAAACAGCATCATTAAGGCCAAGGAACATGCCAGACAGGTCAGGGATACAGTTGTGGAGAAGTTTAAAGCAGGGTTAGGTTATAAAAAAATATTCCAAGCTTTGAAGATCTCACGGAGCACTGTTCAATCCATCATCTGAAAATGGAAAGAGTATGGCACAACTGCAAACCTACCAAGACATGGCCCTCCACCTAAACTTACAGGCTGGGCAAGGAGAGCAATAATCAGAGAAGCAGCCAAGAGGCCCATGGTAACTCTGGAGGAGCTGCAGAGATCCACAGCTCAGGTGGAAGACAGGACAACTATTAGTCGTGCACTCCACAAATCTGGCCTTTATGAAAGAGTGGCAAGAAGAAAGCTATTGTTGAAAGAAAGCCGTTAGAAGTGCCATTTGCAGTTTGCAAGAAGCCATGTGGGGGACACAGCAAACATTTGGAAGAAGGTGCTCTGGTTATGAGACCAAAATTTAACATTTTGGCCTAAAAGCAAAACGCTATAGGTGGCAGAAAACTAACACTGCACATCACCCTGAACACACCATCCCCACCGTGAAACATTGTGGTGGCAGCATCATGTTGTGGGGATGCTTTTCTTCAGCACTGACAGGAAAGCTGGTCAGAGTTGATGGGAAGATGGATGGAGCCAAATACAGGGCAATCTTAGAAGAAAACCTGTTAAAGTCTGCAAAAGTCTTGAGACTAGTGCAGAGTTTCACTTTCCAGCAGGACAATGACCCCAAACATACAGCCAGAGCTACAATGGATCAAAGCATATTCATGTGTTAGAATGGCCCAGTTAAAGTCCAGACTTAAATCCAATTGAGAATATATGGCAAGACCTTTTTTGCATTTTGCAAAGAAGAATGGGCAAAAATTTCACTCTCTAGATGTGCAAAACTGATGGAGACATACCCAAAAAGACTTGCAGCTGTAATTGCAACAAAAGGTGGTTCTACAAAGTATGGACTCAGGGGGCTGAATACAAATGCACGCCACACTTTTCACATATTTATTTGTAAAAAAAATTGAAAATTATTTATCATTTTCCTTTCACTTCATAATTATGTGCCACTTTGTGTTGGTCTATCACATTAAACCCCAATACAATACATTTACATTTTTGATTGTAACATGACAAAATGTGAAAAATTTCAAGGGGTATGAATACTTTTTCAAGGCACTGTATAAATAGAATGACATAGAATGACATAGGACTGAGTATATGAATGAATGCACATGCATGGAAGACACATAAACACATATATAGATTGGACATATATGCTGGGTGCTTGGAGTGTCTGTATCCTGTCAGGACAGGAGACACGAGACCTGACGTCACCACACAATCAGCTGGCTGGCTTCATCACGGCTGTGCTGTCTGTTTGCTTAAACTTTCTGCTCAACCTGTGATGTCAGCTACGTAATACATCTTTTAATAAAGAAACTTCAATACTACACTATGGAGGATCCCCTGTGTGTTTAATCTCCCCTACATAGCGAGGATCCCACGGAAGTATTGACGGTTCCGCTGTACTTCCAGTGCTTGTGAAGGACGGGAGACGGACTGCTAACCTCTGACCACATCAGCTGTTCCAGCTTGTCTGATCCGGGATTTGTGGGCTCGTAAGACCCCCGTAATAGGGGTCCATCTTATCCGGTAAGCACCCCCCTTCCCCTACTTTCTGCCGTTCTTGCTTTGGTCAAGGAGATGTTTCACATCCACTGAAGGAAGGATTTCACGCACGGCAATCTGCACTGATTGACTGTTTGTTTAGGACTGTTTGATTCTTTCCAGGATTTTAATCACCAAGGATGCACAATATACATTCACTTTTATTTGTTTATTGAGTTTAATTGTTTATTTTCAATGAAAGTAGCGCACTAGAAGTTATTTGATACATTTACTGGAACTAGATATTCAAGTTTTTTTTTTTTCTGGTTGCAGCATTTTTATTAAGGTACACGTAAATGTAATTTTTATTAAGGTACACGCAAATGTAATTTTCACATACCACTATTGATTTGCGGGGATAGCGCAGATTGTTTTTTGGATTGAATCATGCAAATATTCCATAACTACAACAGTGGGGTAGTGCCCTCTAGCTTTAACAGCTGCAGACAGTTCTCAGTAACATAATAGTAATAGAGAGAAAGAGACACATTGCTTAACAAGAGATGGGAGTCCCAAAGCCCCAGCATTCCTCAACAGGGAATACAAATAGTCTCAGTTATACTAGACTTCAAACGTCTCCCCCATTGCTAACCACCACCATGATGCTCTGAATATTACCCCCAGAAAGAGAATCAGATATCACTTTCCCACTCAAGGGAAGCTCCACTGGAAGCCTCCTGACAAACTACCTATAATATAATCTATCCAAGGCTCCCCTCAACTGGCAGGGTTACCATTACACCTATGTGACACTAAAAGCTGAGGCTGACTTTCTGGCAGTGGGGACATTTTGTGGTGAAATGTGGGTATAACATAACATGTGGGTATTACAAGTGATATGCACTTCAATCTCTGCATTAAGTTCTGCCTCACCTGATCATTCCTTCTCTGTCTCTTTACAGGTATGTGTCAGCTAAACCACATCTTCCACCGTTAACTGAAATTGGGATCTGCTTGCTGTCTCTGTGTGTATGTGTTGGTATGTGTCAGCTAAACCACATCTTCCACCGTTAACTGAAATTGGGATCTGCTTGCTGTCTCTGTGTATATGTGTTGGTATGTGGCCTTCTCTATCTATTGCCCTGTGTGCACAACCATGACATTATTTGTAGCTCTGGACTGTCTTACCTAAGTTTTATGTGTTGATCTTATCTTGGCCTCTGGCCTTTTGCTTTCCTGACTTTAGAAGCAAAAAGTCCACTTTTGATTGTTAGGCATTCTTATAGTCACTCATGATTAATTAACGAACTTCAACCCCACCCTTATAACAGTATATATTTGAGCATCCTTAAGGGGTGAGCACATTGCTCGGGGTGCACATTGCAATGGCTTCTTTCGCTAAGTGATTCTTTCTACAAGTGATATGCACTTCAATCTCTGCACTTCAGCGATTGCACGAAGCAAACAAATACAGCAATCTGCACTGGAAAGCACCTAACAGACTGCAGGTGACCCGTCTCTCTAATAAGCTCTCCTTCCACTCTGTAACATGCACTCTCTATAACTGCTTCTGACACTCCTGTCCTCTCTCCTCAAACTCTCTTACCTTCACCCCCCCTCTCCACCCGCCTGCTTATACATATCACCTTGCCTTCTGTCTTCTCCCTACTACTGCTCCTACCAACTCTTGCTCATTCTACATCCATACACTGATAAAACCTCCAGTACTCTGAGACATGCCCCTTCACATAAATCACATTCCCACATTACCTCCCTCACCCTCCTGCTTCTCCTAATCTCTGGTGACATATCCCCAAACCCTGGGCCACCATCATCTGTCTTTGCCCATCGCTCCCATCCCCCTACACCCTCTGGCAGGAGCCATAACCCATAGTACTTGGTCTCTATTCCTCTTTCCAAAACCAGCCCCCCCTTTTCCTGTGCCCTGTGGAATGCACGTTCTGTCTGCAACAAACTCACTACCCTTCACGACCTCTTTATCACAAATTCCTTTAACCTACTTGCCATTACCGAAACCTGGCTTCATGAATCGGACACTATTTCTCCTGCTTCCCTCTCCCATGGGGGCCTTCTCTGGACTCACTCCCCCAGACCAAGTGGACGGAAGGGAGGTGGAGTGGGAATCCTTCTAGCCCCATGCAGCACCTATCAGGTACTTCACCCACCTCCCTCTCTGACACTCTCCTCTTTTGAGGCACATTGCATTCGTCTATTCTCTCCCATTTCTCTAAGAATTGCTGTCATCTACCGGCCCCCTGGACCAGTATCTGCCTTTCTTGATGACTTCTCTGCCTGGCTACCCTACTTTCTCTCTGCTGAAATCCCCACAATCATTCTTGGGGACTTCAACATCCCTGTTAACACTAACACTATTACTTCTAAACTTCTCAGTCTCACCTCATCGCTTGACCTGAAGCAATGGATACAGGCTCCTACCCACTCCAACGGCAACACCCTTGACCTTGCCTTCTCCTATCTGTGCACTCCGTGCAACCTTTCCAACAATCCACTTCCACTCTCTGATCACCACCTTATTAGTTTTGCTCTCTCCTTGTCTTCCACCTCTTCTCCCTCCAACCGCCTAACGGTTACCCGTAGAAACCTTCGCCACCTCAACCCTTCTCTTCTCTACTCTGCTACTGATCACCTCTATGACAAAATCTCACCTCTGTCCTGCCCCAACCAAGCTACTTTCATCTACAACAGCTCACTGTCTTTCTCCCTAGACAAGCTTGCCCCCCTCACTACACGCAGAATTAGGCCCCGACTGCTACAACCCTGGCAAACAGATGACACCAGAAGTCTCAGAAAACGTAGCCGCGCTCTTGAGCGCCTGTGGCATAAGACTAAGACCCAGGAAGACTTCACACAATATAAATCTGCCCTCCTAAAATACTACTCCTGCCTTCACACTGCCAAACAGACCTACTTTATCACACTCATTAACACCTTCTCATCCAGTCCACGTCAACTCTTCTCTACCTTCAAAACTCTACTCCGTCCTCCACTGCCTCCACCCACCAACTCACTCACTGCCCAGGAGATTGCCAATCACCTCAAAACTAAGATTGATACAATTCATGAGGAGATTACCAATGCGCAAAAACCTCCCCCATACAACACCCCATGTCCACAGATACAATCATTACTTCCCTCATTCAACCCTGTTACTATTACTGAGGTTGCTAAACTTTTATCTAGCACCCATCTAACCACTTGCCCCCTGGATCCTGTTCCCTCACAAATGCTACACTCACCCTCTGACTCGATTCTACACTCTCTAACTCACATTTTCAACCTCTCCCTCTCCTGTGGCATCTTCCCAAACTCTCTAAAACATGTGCTAGTCATCCCCATTCTAAAAAAGCCCTCACTGGATCCCACCAATCTCAACAACTTACGTCCAATCTCCTTACTCTCCTTCTCCTCCAAACTTCTTGAAAGACTGGTCTACAACCGACTAAGCGACCATCTGACCATGAATAAACTTCTAGATCCCCTCCAGTCCGGTTTTCGCCCTCAACACTCCACGGAAACTGCTCTCCTTAAACTCTCAAATGACCTACTAATGGCTAAAGTCAATGGACACTATTCTGTACTACTTCTCCTGGATCTCTCTGCTGCCTTTGACACAGTGGACCACCCCCTCCTCCTCAAAAAACTCCACTCCTTTTGTCTCCGTGACTGTACTCTTCGCTGGTTCTCATCCTACCTATCACACCGCTCCTTCAGTGTCACTTACAACTCTACTTCCTCCTCTCCTCTTCCTTTTTCCGTTGGGGTCCCCCAAGGTTCTGTTCTTGGACCTCTCCTTTTCTCAATCTACACCACCTCCTTGGGTCAGTTGATTGCCTCCCATGGCTTTCAATATCATCTCTACGCTGATGACACCCAAATCTATCTCTCCACCCCCCAGCTCTCTCCATCTGTCTCCTCACGCATTACCAACTTACTAGCAGACATATCAGCCTGGATGTCACATCACTTCCTCAAACTCAACCTATCCAAAAACCGAGCTCATGATATTTCCTCCCTTAGGTGCCACTTCCCCTGCTTTCCCTGTCAATATCAACGGCTCAACTATCAACCCATCTCCCCACGCCAGGGTCCTAGGTGTAATCCTGGACTCTGAACTAACCTTTCGACCCCACATTCTATCACTATCCAAAGTTTGCCGCCTCAATCTCCGCAACATCTCCAAGATACGCCCCTTCCTAACCAAGGTCACCACAAAGCTTCTAATCCACTCCCTGGTCATCTCCCGCCTCGACTACTGCAACTCCCTCCTCATTGGTTTACCTCTAGATAGGCTATCCCCACTTCAGTCCATCATGAACGCTGCTGCCAGGCTCATCCACCACACAAGCCGCTCAGCGTCTGCTACACCCCTCTGCCAATCCCTCCATTGGCTGCCACTCAGTCACCGAATTAAATTCAAGATACTAACTATAACTTACAAAGCCATACACAACCTGGCCCCCAGCTACATCTCTAACCTAGTCACAAAATACCAACCTAATCGTTCTCTTCGCTCCTCCCAAGACCTCCTGCTCTCAAACTCCCTTGTCACCTCATCCCATGCTCGCCTTCAGGACTTCTCCAGAGCCTCCCCCATCCTCTGGAATGCTCTACCCCAATCCGTCCGATTTTCTCCTACTTTATCCACTTTCAGACGATCCCTGAAAACTCATCTCTTCAGAGAAGCCTATCTGGCCCCCACCTAACAACTGTACATTTATCTTCTCAATCAGCACATCACCCACAGTTATTACCTCTTGTATCTTTTGACCTTCCCTCTTAGATTGTAAGCTCTAAGGAGCAGGGCCCTCTGATTCCTACTGTATCAAAGTGTATTGTATTTGTACTGTCTACCCTCAAGTTGTAAAGCGCTACGTAAACTGTTGGCGCTATATAAATCCTGTATAATAATAATAATAATAATAACATAAATGCCTTACCCAACACTAATCTCTTCTTAATCATTTTTAATCATTTGTTCAATTTGAATAACCCAAAGAAGTGACAGCTTTACCTAGACCACAGTTCCTTAACACCTATATGTCTTGCTTAAGTCAAATAAACAGATAAAAATGTTTTTTTTGTCACCTGACATTACAATTACATTACAGTGCACTAATGTCAGCATAATGTCTGGATGCTTGATGACACCTCAACAAAAAATTACCCGAGGCCAGATGTAGGCAACCTTGGGGAGGTGTTATTTGAATAAAATGGAAGAGATCAACGATTCCCCAGCATGCATTCCAATAGCCTAGCAAGGCACCATTAAACATTAAGGAAGGTATGAAAAGTTTAGGGATGAGTAGTAAGCAACTTCAGAGGCTAGTAGTATATACTGTACAGTCAAGAGGTCAGTAGTATGTAAATACCGGTACTTAAAGCAGAGGTCAGGAGTAAGACAGAGTTAAGAGGTTAGTAATATATAACTGTGAAGAAGGGCATGCCACCATGCAGAACTGCACATTGGGACAAATATCACACGCAGGCACAGGCAAAAACATAGCTGCGCATGTGTAAGCATTGGTACACATAAGCATGTGTTTGTCACTAATGCTGGCACCAAGTTACATATTTAAACTAAGCAGCTGCAATGACCAATGCTGTTTTGTCAAAATTTATGTGATACCTGCAATCTATGACTCTGTATCTGACTACCCATTACCAATCCAGCTTGCCATGACTTACTCCTGATATCCAGCTGTACTGAATCCAGCTTGGACTTGAACTGCATTTCTGCCTGCTCCTTCTGTTCCTGGCCTGCTTGTCTGTAACTGACTCTAGCCTGATTCCTGGATATGTTTTGTCTACATGATTGTACAATGAGTGTATGATCACTAGTTACCAATCTGGCTTGCCTGACACCACTCTAGGTCTAAGTCAGTATGCTTCAGTCATCTCCAGCCTGCAGTCTCTCAGTCTACACTCCTGTCTGCACACCTGCTCCAGGTCTCAGCCTGTGGTACAGCCTATCACCTGTCCGCAGTTCTTGTGCTCTAACTTACTGCTGCAGAGTATGACCTGGTCATCCTGTTCCAGTCTTCAGTACATCATCTATTGTGGGGGAGTTACTCAGTGCTGGCTGGTTCAGACACTTCTTTCTACCCGTAACATTTGCTGGCAAGGACTATGAGGCACTCATGACACTCTGTGCCCTCATGCAACCTACTGTATATGCTCCAGCTCTGAGCTGGAGGTGCACGAGATGCTGTCTTCACCTTAGCCAGGTATATGAAAATAAAGCAGAGTGCTGAGGTCAGTATTATATATCACACAGTTTAAGGGGCAGGTGTAAGTAGTGCCGAGTTCAGAGGTCAGTAGTATGTAACACACAGTGCAGAGGTCAGTATTAAGTAATGCAGAGTTCAGGGGTCTGTAGTATGTAATATAGAGTTCAGAGGTTAGAAGTAAGTAAGTAACACATGGTTTACGCATCAAGATTAAGTAATGCAGAGTGCAGGGATTAGCATTAAGTAAAACAGAGTTCAGAGGTCAGTAATATGGAAAGCTGAGTGCAAGAGTCAGTAGTATGGAAATTAGAAGTCAGGAGTAAGCAATAGAGTACATTGATTAGTAGTAAGTAATGCAGAGTTCAGTGGTCAGTAGTATGTAATATAGAGTTCAGGGGTTAGAAGTAAGTAATGTAGAGTTCAGAGGTCAGTAATAGGGATGAGTTCAAAGCTTAGTCCAAACACAAGTTTAGGCTGAATTTTGACTGTTTGTCTAGACTCTAGACTTTTTACTCATTTGGCAGTAGCTAAACATCATGTATAGTGGTGATAATTCTACAGCTAATATGCATGATGGCTTCCTTGTTGTCAATGCTTGGTAAGGAAGTGGCAGGTACCAGTGATGTCACCCACCCCCATTTTTTACTGGGCTTGAATTTGCGGCCATGCAAACAAAGGGGCAGCGTTAGCGTGACATCACTGATTAAATATGGTGACATGGCCATATTTGGGCAATGACAATAATCAAATATGGCCATGGCCATATTTGGTCAATGATGCCACCTGGAAGACCCTGCCCCTTTGTTTACTTTTAGTGGCTGGGCCCGAGTGATGTCGCTTGGAGCCAGTCAGTTAATGCGGTTGGATGTGGAATGTGTTTTCTTTTGGTGGGCATTGGACATTGTTTATTATGATTGATATAAATCTGCAATGCTGGATAATTTGATTGACGGAGAGATGCATTTACATCGTGGCACTTTTTTAAAAAATAAAGGACTTGTAGATATTGTTTATTTACTTTACACTTGGGAAAGGGTGGTATCTGGGTTCCCCCTTATTGTTATAGGGGGGCTTCCAGATTCTGATAAGCCCCCTGCCCACAGACCCCCACCACCACTGGACAAGGGTTGTTGGGAAGAGGTCTTTATATTCATCAACATGTCCTCTCCTGACCCTCGTGTTGAGGGTATCTGGCCTAGTATGGCTCAAGAGGAGGAAGACATTCTAACCCCCCCTTTCCTGGCCTGCATGCCCTAGACCAGTGGTTCTCAACCTCGGTCCTCAAGCACCCCCAACAGGCCATGTTTGCAGGTTTTCCTTTATCTTGCACGGGGGCTTTAAATCAGAGTCAATGGCTTGGTATTTTGGACAGCTATTTTATCTAATAGAAATTACCAAAACATGGCCTGTTGGGGGTACCCGAGGACAGAGGTTGAGCACCACTGCCTAAGGCCATCAGACATAACTATTTTTAAGGGTTGTGGTTCAGTCCAGCATATTGTGGCACACCTACAATCTCATGTTATCATGCTTGAAGTATATGGTTATAAAACAAACTATACAGGCACACGGAAAGCTCTCATACCCAAAAAGATTGATTGATTTCATTATTTTTGGAAGTGTCCCATTTCTGGTATTTCCCACAGTAATGCATAGTCATTAAAGCACTATATAAATAGTTTTGTACATACCAACATTTTAAAGGTAAATAAATAAAGAAAATGCGTTTACCTTTTTTTACCTTCTTTACTTTAATTAGTAACAGGGACCACATTGGACTGTTACAGTAATATATTATGCACTAAAGAAGCTGACAAATTTGACTATAGAGGATATACACTAAAAGTTAAACGCCTTATGTAAAAACCATGTGAATGTTTCTGCTGTATTTTCAGTGAGCAAATGTCTGTGTATAGCTTTGCTAAGTTCTGCATAATTGCAGTGTTTTATAGATATGTTTAGGACATTTTAAAACTCCTGCTCCATGTGGTTGGAGAATTTAGTTGGAACATGTTTTCACACATAATCAAATCATATATCAGTAATGTAGGAGCCAGGCTAATGGTGATTCATAATACTGAGAGTGCCTCCCTATGATTGATAGACTGGCACATACAGTTGCAGAACCAACCTCAGACTTCACACACTGATTTCACGTGTTGTTTATTTTAAAATACAAACGCTTTTATTGATGTATCAAAAGCATAACAAAGTAATTCCGTATACAGAGATTATAAGGTATAAAACTATAAGAAACAAATACAAAATGAACATAGTTCTATGTATTTATACATTAAAGGTTTAAAAATGTGCTATATTTCTAAAGTAAGAAATAGGACAAATCCTTTTTAGCTAGGATATATGGTAGATCAACTCGCATATTCAGAGATGGCAATTGTATCTAGATGCTTGCATCTCTGACATTTGGAACTTATATTGTAACCATAACCTCGAATAATTATATATACTATTTGTAACTTGTAGAGCTCACTCATAGCTATAACAAGAATGAGGATGAAAAGAATGAAAAGGAGAAGAAAAAGAAAAGGATAAAAAAAGGAAAAAAAAAGAAAAAAAAAAGAAAGAACCGAGATATGTTATGTACTATAAGGGGCTAGTAGGGGAAATTATTGTAGGGACGTTTGTCTACCTTCCACTCAGCCACCATATGGTTCCCAGAGTGTCAATTTGCAGTCGAATATAGGCATAGTATCCATGATAGCACGGTGCACCCGCTCCATTAATTGAATTGTTTCCATTCTCTGTAGTACCTGCGGCCATGGCACTGTAGGAGACCCCCAATTCAGTGCCATAGCCCATAGGATTGCGCAGAATAGTGTATGGGCTAATTTTTAGGAAGGTGCTGTGACCCCAGGGATTGGTGCAAAAAGAAGGCACATTGGTAATGTCAAGGTGACAAAGGAACCTGTTATTTGGGCCACTTTAGAGGCGGCCCTCTGCCATATCAGTTGGAGGGCAGGAAAACTCCAAAAGACGTAGAGAAACAAGCCTGTATCTTGGCATCCTCTGAAGCAGTTGTCTGGAACTGTCGGGTAGAACAGGTGTACCTTCTGAGGGGTCAGGTACCATTCGGCGTGCAGTTTCACTACCGTTTCTTTAATAGACATAGAGCGAGTGCATTTATGCATGTTTAACAGCATATCTGACCATTCTTCTGAGGTAAATTCCTGACCTATGTCCGTTGCCCATCTGATCATCACTGAAGACTTTTCAGGTAAGTGCATCCCATTTAGATAACTGTAAATCTGTGATATGGTCCCTTTATCTCTGGCAGAATTGGAACATATGGGTTCATATTTCGTAAATCTGGGCCTAACGTTAAGGGGGTATAATGTTTCATAAAAGTGTCTGACCTGGAGGTATTTAAAGAATTCTGTCCTTGGGATATTATATTTTTGCTGGAGGTGGGAGAATGAACAGAAGTGTGAGTCTTGTATCAGAGAATTAGGGGTAACTAGAGTATTCCGCTCCCACCATAAATATTCATTAGGTGAGGTATATGCGAGGGGGAATCTTTTATCTCCCAAGAAGGAAAATAAGGGTGGCCTAGGGGATGAGAGCTTAAATTTTTGATGGTATAATGACCATAAATGGTATGATTGGGAGAAAATTCTATTTAGGGGCTCAACTCTCTGGTCCTAACTGTATTCTGCCAAAGCAGACCTGGGAGGTAGTATGGGCAAATTGATATATTTTCGAATTGGAGCCAAGGGATCGAGGTTGTCGAGGTTTGCCACTGTGCTGTTTGTGCCAGTCTGGCCGCCATATAGTACCGCAATATATCTGGAAGGCCTAAACCTCTCTGTACGAGAGGTCTATGTGTTATTAATTTGCCATATCTAGGTCGCTTAACCCTCCAAATAAATGGATTAACCTCCCTTTGGATCTGTTCAATGGTCTGATGGGAAACATAGACTGGCAGGGCTCTAAAGAAATAGAGGAGCTTTGGCAGGATGGACATCTTGATCACTGTAACTCTGCCCAAAAGGGAGATGGGGAAATTGGACCACAATCTCAGCCATTGTTTAACTTTTGAAATTGCTTGAGGGTAGTTAGCATTATACATCTCTCTTAGTGAAGGAGCTTGGCAAACCCCTAGGCATTGCAGAGTACTATCCCTAACAGAGAAGCCGAAGGAGTCTTTAATGTTGGCTATTATGTTAGGGGGATATTTATCGGGAGGGTGGACCAATTGGACAAATTAACCCCCCAGGCCTGAGATACCATGGAACTCTTGTAACACCGCTACCAGGTTAGGGAGAGATACCAGCAGGTCTGGCAGGAACATGAGTACGTCGCCTGCGTACATGCTTAACTTAAATTCCTCTTCCCCTTTCAAATACCCTTTGATATTTGGGTTAGCCTTAATCGCCTTCACCAATGGCTCTATGGCTAGGGCAAAAATGAAAGGCGACAAGGGACAACCTTGCCTTGTACCCCTACCCAAAGGGAAGAAGTCGGAGGAGCAACCAGGAAGCTTGATTCTGGTATAAGGTTTTAAATCCGTGTACAAATTCCCCTCCAAATCCAAATTTAGCTAAGAAACTGTCCATGTATGACCATACCACGCTATCGAAGGCTTTATGTATATCCAGGTCCAAGATCAATGCTTTGCGTGAAAAGAGATCCACGTCGTGTATGATGTTAGAGGCCAGTTGAATGTTATCTGTGATCTGCCTGGTAGGGGTACATCCCGTTTGTTCCAGGCCTACTAGTGTGGAGATAATAGGGGCAAGGCGTTCTGCCAACAAATCTACCAAAGATCTTTAAATCATTATTGAGGACCGATATTGGCCTGTAATTCTGAGGAACTGAGTGGTCCTTATTAGGTTTCGGAATTATTGTCATATTGGCGTGGAGCATCTCTTCCAGGAGCTTATGACCCTGGAGGATATAATTGAATAGCTTGGAGAGTTTAGGGGCAAGGGTTCCCACACATTTCTTATAGTATGTGGGGGTGAACCCGTCTGGGCCTGGGGCTTTTGAGGTCTTCAGGGATTTAATAATGGATAAAATCTCTTGCTCTGAGCAGGGGGCATTCAAGCTCTGTAGCTGCTACTTCGGCAGCATTGGGAGGGATAAAGAGGCCAACCAGGAATCTGGCTGAATGGTGGAACAAGGTTCTGGGGCGGAAAGTAGAGTCTCATAGTAAGAAGTAAAGATGTGTAGTACTACTTTGAGATGAGAAACCATCGGACCCATTCCATTCCTCAATTTATATACATGTGTTGGTGGGAGGGACTGGTGAAGCTTACGAGTGAACATTGATGAGGCTGAATTACTATGAAGGAGAAAATGTGCCTTGGACAAACGTAGGAACTTCTCAGTTCGTTCCAATAAAATGGTATCTAATTCTACTCTTTTTTGGTTAATTAGTCTCAATGTGAAAAAGAGGGGATAGGTATGGCGCTGCTCTTATTAAGAGGTGACCTACAACCTCTAAATACCTGAGGGGTGTGTGTCACGGGTGCATTTAGTGCAAAAAAGTGACAATAAAAGTGCAGAAAATAAATATTTGTATATTCACAAAAATCCACAAAATATCCCACTGTGTAAACTACCTAACAGCTTATATATAATGCATATTGTTATGTTCAAACGAAAACACAATCCTGTGCAAAACCTGCAATTCAAAGTGACATTT
This sequence comes from Aquarana catesbeiana, assembly GCF_042186555.1. Taxonomy (NCBI): domain Eukaryota; kingdom Metazoa; phylum Chordata; class Amphibia; order Anura; family Ranidae; genus Aquarana; species Aquarana catesbeiana. Next base: position 214,368,602 of record NC_133328.1, on the reverse strand, counting down.
CTGTGCAAAAAAATTCAACATATATGACTGGTGTATATTGTTGCTGTGCATATACCGTCCTTAAACCCTGGTGTAAAAAAAAAGTCCAATAAAGTGACAATGTGCTCCTTCAAATTGTTCTGTGCTTCTGGAAAACAGTGCCCCATAAGAAACGCACCCACCGCTATTATTCATCCCACAAGGAGGTATTTCACCTTCACAGTATGAGCCACTGTGCAGCCTGTGGAGTGGGAGGAAACTTCCTGTCCTGCGTTCTCCAAGTGCCTCCTTGTCTGCGATGTAAGTGGTCTCCTCACTGTTAACCTCTTAGATGTTGCCCACATGTAGAGAGGAAAGAGACTCCATAGTGTGATACTGTACAAATATCCAAACATTTATTAATAATACTGATGGGTACTCACATTTATTAAAAATCATTAAAAGCGAAAACAGTATTTAAAAACAGGAAACTGCGCTCCATGGCTCGAAACCCGAAGTGATGCAATGACGCTGTATAGTCCCACGGGGATGGGACTATACAGCGGGGCGGGACCACTTACATCACAGACAAGGAGGCACTTGGAGAACACAGGACAGGAAGTTTCCTCCCACTCCACAGGCTGCACAGTGGCTCATACTGTGAAGGTGAAATACCTCCTTGTGGGGTGAATAATAGCGGAGTGCGTTTCTTGTGGGGCACTGTTTTCCAAGAAACACAGAACAATTTGAAGGAGCACATTGTCACTTTATTGGACTTTTTTATACACCAAGATTTAAGGACGGTATATGCATATTTCTGAACCCAGTTTCACAGCAACAATATACACCAGAAAAAATGTATGTACCGCGCTACCTGATGGGGAAGAAATAATACAAAACAGCTGCAGCTTAAATATGTGAGATATACACAAATCAAACTGTAACTATAAAAACGTGAGCAGCGCTACAGAAAGTGAATATAATGTATGAAAATTGGTACAAATAAATAAGGATCAAGAGTCCATGATGGACCAAAATTAACAATAATTAACAATATTAGTGCCAAAAAAAGTGACATAAAAAGGGTGGTACCAACATAAAAGGGTAGTAAAAATTAGTCCCAACAGTGAAAATGTGGAAACAATGAAAACTCTGTGGAAAAACTTATCCAAACAAATAAAAGGTGAGGTAAATTGGTCACACTAATAGACATAGACACGAACAATAGCAGCAGCCGGCCGGCTAGCAGTCACCCATTCGGGGCGAGGCAGTCAGCGATGACGTCAGCGCGTCAACCTTCCGACGTACGTTTCGTCTCACGGAGACATCGTCATGGGAACGTTCCCATGGCTGCTGCTATTGTTCGTGTCTATGCTTTTATCTACTAAACGCATGTAAGTGCAACTTTTAAGCATTATTAAATGTCATTTTACTAATTTACACTATGGAAAGCCGTTGTTTTATTATTTTTTTGGGTCCTGCCTACTGATCACTCTTTGGATGGAGCAACCCTGTATGTTTTTGGCCCTTCATTGAGAAGCCGTGGTGTGATGCTGCTTACCATTGATTGTCAGGCTACTTACAAGCTATCCAAAGCTTGCCATCTGGTAAGCGTTTAGCACATACGGTGGTGGATCTTCTCACAAATCGCTATTGGTGTGACTGATTTACCTCACCTTTTTTTTGTTTGGATGAGTTTTTCCACAGAGTTTTCATTGTTTCCACATTTTCATAACAATAACAATAACATATTAACAATATATATTGTTAATTATTGTTCATTTTGGTCCATCATGGACTCTTGATCCTTATTTATTTGTACTAATTTTCATACATTATATTCACTTTCTGTAGCGCTGCTCACATTTTTATAGAAACAATATACACCAGTCATATATGTTGGATTTTTTTGCACGGAAATGTCACTTTGAATTGCAGGTTTTGCACAGGATTGTGTTTTCGTTTGAACATAACAATATGCATTATATATAAGCGGTTAGGTAGTTTACACAGTAGGATTTTTTTGTGGATTTTTGTGAATATACAAATATTTATTTTCTGCACTTTTATTGTCACTTTTTGCACTAAATGCACCCGTGACACACACCCCTCAGGTATTTAGAGGTTGTAGGTCACCTCTTAATAAGAGCAGCGCCATACCTATCCCCTCTTTTTAACATTTCTTCTAAATTCACCTTAGAGTGAATTTATTTCATAGAGGCTACAGCTCCTCATTTTTCATTTTCACCATAAGAGCGGAGGTCTAATAATTTTTTCACTAATTAGTCTCAATATTTCTGTGGAATGCGAGTAGCAATGTAGGTGTTAGAGCTTATGCAATTCCCTAATAAGGGAGGCAATTTCAGCTGCTCTTTGTCTTTTTCTTGTGGCGGCCAGTTCAATTATATATCCTCGCAAGACTGCCTTATGTGTTTCCCAGAGTATGGGGGGAGGTCTCTTCTAAGTCATTCAACCTGAAATGATCTAGAAGTCTGTCTGAAATTTTTGAAATTACCTCTGGGTCAGTGTCAGGTCTGGGCTCAGCCCTTCCTTCTCTGAGCTGGCCACTCAGCTGTCGGCTAATTGCCATCTCCCATCTCTCTCCACAGTTACTCAGCTGTTGATGCATTTAAAAGGGGATTAAATCCAGAGATAAAGGCTGGGTTCACACTGGTGCGACACGACAGCCGTCCTACTTTGGATCCGACTTTGCCCTGCGACATAAAGCCGGCATGTGTCCGACTTTCAATGAATGGGGATCCGACTTGGATCCCCGCCAATGCCCGGCATTGTTTGGTATTAGGGGGAACTCCGCGCCAAATTTTAAATAAAAAACCGGCATGGGTTCCCCCTCCAAGAGCATACCAGGCCCATGGGTCTGGTATGGACCTTGAGGGGAACCCCCTACGCCGAAAAAACGGCATGGGGGGTCGCCCCCCAATCCATACCAGACCCTTATCCGAGCACGCAGCCCGGCCGGACAGGAATGGGGGTGGGGACGAACGAGCGCCCCCCCCTCCTGAACCGTACCAGGCCGCATGCCCTCAACATGGGGGGTGGTGCCTTGGGGGAGGGGGCGCGCTGCGGCCCCCCCACCCCAAAGCACCTTGTCCCCATGTTGATGAGGACAAGGGCCTCTTCCCGACAACCCTGGCCGTTGGTTGTCGGGGTCTGCGGGCGGGGGCTTATCGGAATCCGGGAGCCCCCTTTAATAAGGGGGCCCCCAGATCCCGGCCCCCCACCCTATGTGAATGAGTATGGGGTACATCGTACCCCTACCCATTCACCTAGGGAAAAAGTGTCAATTAAAAAAAAAACTACACAGATTTTTAAAGTAATTTATTAGACAGCTCCGGGGGTCTTCTTCCGACTTCGGGGGTCTCTCCGGTTCTTCTCCGCGCTTTCCGGGTCTTCTGCCGGGCTTCTCCGCTATTTTCTGCTCTTTTGCTATAGCGGAGGAGCCCGGTCTGCTGCCTTCTTCTCTTCGGGGGTCTCTCCGGTTCTTCTCCGCGCTCTCCGGACCTTCTGCCGTGCTCCTCCGCTCTCTTCTGCTCTTTTGCTATAGCGAAGGAGCCCGGTCTTCAATCTTCTGCCTTCTGCCTTCTGCTCTCTTCTCCTGATGTTGACACGACGCTCTCTGGGGCTGGAATGCACTCTGAGCGCTCCGCTCTGACTTATATAGGTGGTGACCACGCCCCCTTATGCCGTCACAGTCCCTGGGCATGCTGGGACTGTGACGTTTTAGGGGGCGTGGTCATCACCCGATGACCACGCCCCCTTATGCCATCATAGTCCCAGCATGCCCAGGGACTGTGACGGCATAAGGGGGCGTGGTCACCACCTATATAAGTCAGAGCGGAGCGCTCAGAGTGCATTCCAGCCCCAGAGAGCATCGTGTCAACATCAGGAGAAGAGAGCAGAAGGCAGAAGATTGAAGACCGGGCTCCTTCGCTATAGCAAAAGAGCGGCAAAAGAGCAGAAGAGAGCGGAGGAGCCCGGCAGAAGGTCCGGAGAGCGCGGAGAAGAACCGGAGAGACCCCCGAAGAGAAGAAGGCAGCAGACCGGGCTCCTCCGCTATAGCAAAAGAGCAGAAAATAGCGGAGGAGCCCGGCAGAAGACCCGGAGAGCGCGGAGAAGAACCGGAGAGACCCCCGAAGTCGGAAGAAGACCCCCGGAGCTGTCTAATAAATTACTTTAAAAATCTGTGTAGTGTTTTTTTTTAATTGACACTTTTTCCCTAGGTGAATGGGTAGGGGTACGATGTACCCCATACTCATTCACATAGGGTGGGGGGCCGGGATCTGGGGGCCCCCTTATTAAAGGGGGCTCCCGGATTCCGATAAGCCCCCGCCCGCAGACCCCGACAACCAACGGCCAGGGTTGTCGGGAAGAGGCCCTTGTCCTCATCAACATGGGGACAAGGTGCTTTGGGGTGGGGGGGCCGCAGCGCGCCCCCTCCCCCAAGGCACCACCCCCCATGTTGAGGGCATGCGGCCTGGTACGGTTCAGGAGGGGGGGGCGCTCGCTCGTCCCCACCCCCATTCCTGTCCGGCCGGGCTGCGTGCTCGGATAAGGGTCTGGTATGGATTGGGGGCGACCCCCCACGCCATTTTTTCGGCATAGGGGGTTCCCCTCAAGGTCCATACCAGACCCAAGGGCCTGGTATGCTCTTGGAGGGGAACCCATGCCGGTTTTTTATTTAAAATTTGGCGCGGAGTTCCCCCTCAAGAACATCTGAGCACAAGTAGCGTGCCGAAGTCGGATCATGCAAGACGGCAATCCGACTTTGATCCGACTTCAATGATAGTCAATAGGCTGAAGTAGGATCAAAGTCGGACCAAAGTATTACAGGGAGCATTTCTAAAGTCGGAACGACTTGTGTCGGACCAGTTAGGACGGCTCCCATAGGGAAACATTAAATTTCACACATCATGCGACATGAGCTCCCAATGTCGGAGCGTTTGTCGGACCAGTGTGAACCCAGCCAAAAAGATAATTCTCCCACTCTCCAAGACTCTGGTCCGGCCGCACCTAGAGTATGCTGTCCAGTTCTGGGCACCAGTCCTCAGGAAGGATGTACTGGAAATGGAGCAAGTACAAAGAAGGGCAACAAAGCTAATAAGGGGTCTGGAGGATATTAGTTATGAGGAAAGGTTGCCAGCACTGAACTTATTCTCTCTGGAAAAGAGACATTTGAGAGGGGATATGATTTCAATATACAAATACTATACTGGTGACCCCACAATAGGGATAAAACTTTTTCGCAGAAGGGAGTTTAACAAGACTCGTGGCCACTCATTAAAATTAGAAGAAAAGAGGTTTAACTTTAAACTGCATAGAGGGTTCTTTACTGTAAGAGCAGCAAGGATGTGGAATTCCCTCCCACAGGCGGTGGTCTCAGCGGGGGGGCATCGATAGTTTCAAGAAACTATTAGATAAGCACCTGAAAGACCACAACCTAAAGGGATATACAATGTCATACTGACATATAATCACACACATAGGTTGGACTTGATGGACTTGTGTCTTTTTTCGACCTCACCTACTATGTAACTATATGTAACTATGATATCCTGCTCATCAGTCCTGCCTACTTAAGTCATCCAGTCGTACATCACAGAGAAGATCTCCTGCGTTCCTGTTTAAAGACATGATTTGCTGACATCTCTTCTGGCTGCAGATCCTGCTTGCTGTTTCACTACATTGATCCCTGACTTCTGGCTTGGCTGACTATCCGTTCCGGTTACTGAACTTTAGCTATGTTTTGACTACGTTTGTTCTTTTTACTTTTATTATTAAACAAGTGTGATTTAACTGTACTTCAATCTTGGTCTGATTTCATGGTTTCTGACAGTCAGTGAGTAGAGAATCATTCAATCTCCATACGGCAGTCTGGGGAGACAAACCCACATATGACGTCTGAAAGGAGACTGTGATGATCCGACCAGGGGCATGCATGAATCATGGCCAAGGTGGAATTAGCTAGCAGGATGGGGGATGCTGAATATATAATAAAGTCTAGAGTAGCTATCATGGGGATGAGAGTAGTGTGTAAATTCTCTTACTCCTACCTTCAATGCCCTACATGTATCTATTAGATGGTGGGACTCTGGTGATTTTTGCATGGATCTAGAAAATGTATTTGTTGTACTCACCATCTTGCTTCTGTCTAGGCTTGAGTGTGCCACTAGATTGAAATCACCTCCAACCAACACATGCATCGCAGTATATTTATCCAACATCTGGAAAAGGACTTTAAAAAAGAGCTTTGAGATGCATTTGGAGCGTACACATTCGCTAAGGTTAGCGCTCGACTCAGCAAGGAGCCCTGAAGTATAAGAAACCTACTCTCAGGGTCTTTGTATATATGGTGAATATCAAAAAATACAATGTTTTTAATGAATGATGCCACTCCCCTTGACTTGGACTCAAACGTAGTAAAATGGTACTGCTTGTAAGCCTTGTCAAAGTACTTAGGATGATTGATAGAGGAGAAATGTCTCCTGCAAAAAAAAAGATGATGTCCGCCCCTAATGTTTTGTAATATCTAAAGGCCTTTTTCCATTTCTGTGTGGAGTTAAAACCCCTTACATTGTGAGGGATAATTGTATACCCATGTTAATTTTGCAAGGTAATTATCCTGGGTCTTAGCTGAAGGCCAATTTGGAAACTCAATTGACCACAAGCTGTTTCTTACCATGTCTGAGTCCAATGCCATCCCACCCTGGTGGGAAGGGTGGGATGGCATTTATACTTTATCATAGGCATATTTCTTACGCAGGGATAATTATAATACAGTCCCTTTTTTGGCAGCAAAGTTAGCATATCTTTGTGAAAAAATAAGAGAAGAAAAAGTAAAGGATAACATAACTTTAGAACATAAGATGGTAATGCTAGATGGTAAGGGGCCGGGGGGGTGAGGCCCACCCTGCCATAGTAACAACCTTCTGTGGACTTTTCAGTCCATTACTCAGCCAGCTCTTCATCTCTGACAGTAATAGGGCATACACACGGTCAGACTTTGTTCGGACATTCCGACAACAAAATCCTAGGATTTTTTCCGACGGATGTTGGCTCAAACTTGTTTTGCCTACACACGGTCGCACAAAGTTGTCGGAATTTCCGATCGCCAACCACGTGGTCACGTACACCACGTACGACGAGACTAGAAAAAGCTGGTTCAGAACCAAGCGCGGCACCCTTTGGGCTCCTTTTGCTAATCTCGTGTTAGTAAAAGTTTGGTGAGAGACGATTCGCGCTTTTTCAGACTCGTGGCTTTCAGATCGTTTTCTGCCGTTCAGTTTGTGTTTGTGGGTTTGTATCTGCTCTTCAGTGCGTGCAGTCAGCTTGTATCAGAGTTTTCTGTGTGATCTTGCCTACTCGTTGCTGTTTTTCAGGTCGCTCTTCACAGGCCTTGCTGTTCTTCAGTGCGTTCTGTTACTTCGTTCTGAGCAGCCGACCGTTTTCTAGCCATGTTTCGTATGCGTACTCCTTGTAGAGTTCGTGCTGTGCGGGGGCTTGGTGTTGGGGTCCTGACCTTGACACAAGTCCAGTCCATGAACAGGGTGGGGAGGAGTTCATGGACCAAGAATTGGTTGCTTCAGCGTGACCAGTTCTGTCATATGCCTTTGCTCCGTGAGAATAATCCTGATGATTTCAGGAACTTTCTCAGGATGACGGACCCCGTGTTTCACCGTTTGTTGGCTTCGCTGACCCCCTATATCAGCAGGCAGGATACCTGCATGAGGCAAGCCATCACTCCGGAGCAGAGGCTGGTCGCTACCCTGCGGTATTTGGCCACAGGGAGAAGTCTGCAGGACTTGAAGTTCTCGACAGGCATCTCCCCCCAGGCTCTGGGGATCATTATCCCAGAGACCTGTTCTGCCATCACCCAGGTCCTGCAGAAGGAGTATATGAAGGTAAGATTTTTATCCTTTTATATCACATTTTATTGTATTGAATGTTTGCTAATATATTGTATTTCTTTCCTCATTCCCTAATTACCATGCTTGTAATATGCTGTGAATGTCCCCTTTGTCCTCATGCATGCTGGATTTTTATGTAATTATTATTTAAGGTCCTTCATACATATTTGCCCTTCACTAACCTCCCCAGCATGGTGTCTCCTGCCCTATATTCACCTCATGTAGTCACTTAACAATGTATTTTATCAGCTCTATAGTAGTGCTTTATCCCAAACACCCCCTAAAATGTTTGGAAATGTTATTTTTGATTTAAATTCAGGCAGAGTGCCAAGTGGCTTTTTTTTGTGGTGTCCCAAAATAATTTTTAGTAACCCTCCCTCCCCCAACTGCTAAGTCAGCTGATCCCAACTCTCTATCCTCAATCATCTATCTGCTGACTTTGCCAAACCCATACACACTATACCCATCTCTTTTGTGGTCAGATTTATGGCTGAATTACCCAAAGCATGTAGTAAAAGGGCCTGCCTGTATACTTTCCAATGGTACTGTTTAAAGTTTTTGTATCCTATTATTATCTTGATAGGTAATAGCAGAATGTCCAAATGTCCTCAAATGTGTACAATGTGTATTTTTATCTTTGTATTATGACACTTCTTACCTGTCCAGTGGGCTGCCAATAGTGTAACTAAGGAGGGGCTGTTCCAAGTAAGACCCATTATTTAAGCATTCATCTCTCAATGAAGTGAAGAGGGTTACCTGTCCAAGATTTCCACACACCCCATAATGTTAGAAATGGCCCATGAGGGGGGGGGGGAATATGATAGGTGTACCTTATACTTTGGCCTTGTTAAATTCCCCTTAATAAATGCTATCTGGAGGTTGCCCCATAATGTTTGTGTCTAATCTGCTTGCCATGTTTCTGAGTAAAAATAGTAATGTTTATTGTTTTTTCCTCAACAGTTTCCTTCCACGCCACAGGAATGGCAGACTGTGGCCTCCCACTTTGCCCAGCGGTGGGACTTTCCTAACTGCGGAGGGGCAATTGATGGGAAACACGTCCACATCGTCCCACCACCCAACTCGGGGTCGTACTATTATAATTACAAGGGGTTTAATAGTATAGTGATGTTGGCGGTGGTGTCGGCTAATTACGACTTCTTGTATGTGGACGTGGGGAAGAATGGCCGGATGTCCGATGGTGGAGTCATCGCCCAGACGGAGTTCTACAGGCGTCTCCAGAATGCCAGCTTGGACTTGCCAGCTCCAGAGGACAATGTGGAAGGACTCCCATTTGTGTTCGTTGCTGATGATTTGCGCTGGGGGACCACCTGATGCGGCCATTCCCGATGAGGACCCTCACCCCGGAACAGAGGGTTTTTAATTACTGGCTGGCCAGAGCCCGAAGAGTGGTGGAGAACACATTTGGAATCCTGGCCAGCCGGTTCTGCCTATTTCTGACACCTATCCATATGGCAGAGTATAAACTGAACCATATAATACTTGCGTGCTGTGTTCTCCATAACTTTTTACGGAAACATTCGGCCAACTATGCTGGCTCAGTTGGGCCTGAGGCTGGAATCCTACATCAAACCACACTGACGGCGCTTAAAAGGGGCCGTCCTGGCTTGCCCTCCCTGAGTGCCCGTGATGTCCGGTTACGCTACCTGGAGTTCTTTGCGGGTAGGGGGGCTATCAATATGCCAGACAATATGTGAAGCCTTTTTCAAATAAAAAAAAAAAAAAAAATCTTTGTGGACATTTACTGCTTGTGTTTGTTTGAGCTGACCCTGACAGAAATGTGTGGAGTCCAGAAAATGTTGTGATTGTGAACCTTGTACAAAGGTTGGCTGTTATTTACTAAATGCAAAAACACATTTCACTACAAGTGCACTTGCAACTGCACTGAAACTGCACTTGTAGTGCAAAGTGGATTTGCCCTTAGGAAATAACCCCCATTTTCTCATAAAACAACAATTACATCACCCCAAAAGTGTTGTAGCGTTGAGACAATAATCCACACATTCTTGATTAACAATCTTTTTAATACCTGCACAATCACATGTGCATTTACCAAAGGTTTTGCTGACAAACCAACATGTTTGTTGTATAACAATTTTTGTGGTGGCATTATCCCAAATCAAAATGTCCATTTTATAGAAAACAGGCCTGTGTAAAACCAACAAGAAAGACACAAATCTTGATCTTACAAAGTTCACATTTGGTAGAACTTGAAGGCAATATCAGACATGAGTATTTAGGAACTGTGTTTGATATTGCGTTCAGATGGGGGGAAGTCACCCCAGGAAAAGCCAAATTTGGAAGATGCACACAAATTGAACAATGTCAACATGTGCTACCTGCCATCACGGGGGATCAAGGGATGTGTTTTGGGGGAGCAAGCCCTTCCTCAACGCTACTTTATTATTGAGGAAGGGGTTGCACCCCCAAAACGCGTCCATTGATCTCCCGTGATGGCAGATAGCACATGTTGACTCACTGTGTGCATCCTCCAAATTTGGCTTTGGGAAAATTCACAAAAACATTTAGCACATTGTAGCACACAAAAGAAGAAAGTGATTTTGAGGGGTTTTAAACTCGCCCCAAAACATCAATGATGTTTTTATATTTTGGAATAACATCATTGATGTTTTGCTTGATGATTTCCAATTGTAAATTACACCCCATGATCTCCCCGATCAGGATCTGGGCACTTTCGGATGTGAAAGGATCTTCATCCACAACATCACGATCACCTAAAAAGAGAGGAACCCCAAAATAAATTTGGTTTAAAAAAATGCCGCCATCCATCTCTTAGCTGAGCCTGTGGTCGCAGACACTCACCTGTTGTGGTGACTAGTTCCACCACATCTTCTTCCTCCTGCTCAGATTGTGTTGGGTGGATTTCCCCTTCTTCCAGAGGGGGGGGGGCTCTGGTCTCCTCGGATGAGGGGTGTCCTCCGAGTCTTTTCTCCCCTATGTCAAACAAAAATGGTATAATTAGCACACAGATATTTAATGTCAGAACTATAAAGATGAAACATTGCTTGGAAGTGGTGTACAATTATCTATTTTAGCAGAGTTCCAAGATGTAATTTTTTTTAATGCCCTTTGTCAACCTGCAATACTTTACCTGTTTAGTACAAGCTTCACCGATGGAGACCCCCCTATAGTATACACTGGAGCACCTGTGTGGCCCCCCCTAATAAAAATGGTGTTCTTGTGTCCCACACTAGTGCTCCAGTGTCCAGATGTGAAAACAGCTGCTCAGTGTCCTCTCCTTACACAGAATCTAGTTTGCATTTCATTCTAGTAACAAAGCCATCTACACAACCCAATTCTTTGAAGACAAGTATAGGGCGTCAAAATGGTGGCCAAATGCATATGGGCTAAACAATGGTATTTTATAGTTGGAACGAAAAATGTTTGATCCGAACGAATAATGTGCCCATGAACATGAAAGTTGCCATTTTAAACTGTACAACAGTTCCTAAAAGCACATGGAGCAGCACGAACGTAATAAACACAAAAAGAATAGGAACACAGCACAACTACTTCGTTTTTTGCAGCACTCTCCGGATCTTTCTGTACTGCTCATGTTCTCGTAATTTCAGGTCCGACCACCGCTTCCTGAGCTGATCTTTCGATCGTCGTACCCCGAATTTCCAGTGCAGACTCCTGACCACTTTCGCCATGATCTTGGCCTTTCGGACATTGGGGTTGGGGTAAGGCCCATACTTTCCATCATAGTCGGCCTTCTTCAGGATGTCCACCATCTCCAACATCTCCCCAAAGGACATATTTGAGTCCTTAAATCTCCTTCTGGATCGGGACGTTTCAGGCTCCAGCCTTTCCTCCTCCTCCTCGTTGCTACAATTAGCACGCACCTGCTGTCTATCCACCATGTGCTCTTCCCCCACTGCGCCGAACGAAAAGGGGCGGGAAATAGACTAGAAAGAACGTCAGGGGCGGGCGGAGTTATTCGCATGAGCAGTGTGTATAAAGCATAACACAAGTGCGTCTTACGTACGATCTGTGAGCGGAGGAAGGAGCATCGGGGACGCCGATCGTGATAACGAAGGTAAGATCTAAACTTGCGACTATACTGCTTCGAAATAGAAGGCCTATATTGTAACAAGATTAGGGGAGTTTTGCCTGACATTAGGGTTTGTCTTGTGTTGTGTCTTGCAGAAAAAATGGATGGGTTCAATGACCACAATTTCCTGCCCCTGTTCATAGACAAGTACAGGGAGCTGCCCTGTCTGTGGCAGGTGAGACACCCCCACTATAACCACAAACAGAAGAGTCAGGCAGCGCTGGAGAAACTGCTGGAGTTGGTGAAGCCGGTGGTCCCCACAGCAACCATCCCTTATTTAAAAGCTAAAATTGGTGGCCTGAGGAGCACGTATCTTAGGGAGCGCAAGAAGGTCACAGATTCCCAGAGGTCCGGAGCTGCAGCAGATGACGTTTATGTCTCCAGGCTGTGGTACTATGAGAGACTGCGATTTCTGTCAGACCACACTGAAGTCAGGGAATCCCTCTCCACTCTTCCTTCCACGCTTCCTTCCACCCCAGCTGAGGCTTCCGATGTCCAACCTGGGCCTTCCAGCCAGGAAGAAGTGGAGGAGCCCAGCTGGAGTCAGGTATAGCATTCTTCTACAGATTTCAGGACAATAAATAAATTATGTTTACTAGATGTTATTATTGATCACTAATTGATGATTGAAAAAAGTGTTTTATATATCAATACACAGTAGTGGGCACCCAAAATTGGGACAGAAATGAAAACTGCTGGGCTCAGAATGATAGTCTGTTATATTTGAAACATTCAATTTGCAGCAGTCAGGAGGTGAAAATTGTGTGTGATTGATGGAAAAAATACTAAAACTATGTCCCTTTTTCATACACAGGAAGACCTCAGCCAGGAGGAGGTTGTGGAATGTGGCAGTCAGGAGGAGGCGGGGATTAGTGGCAGCCAGGAGGAGGCAGGGATTAGTGGCAGCCAGGAGGAGGCGGGGTTAAGTGTCAGCCAAGAGAAGCCTGGGACCAGTCGCAGCCTGACTGAGTCTCAGGTCCCTCCCCTCCGCCTTCCATACAAAAGGGCCAGGAAGGCCACTCCGAGTCTCGTGCAGGATTCAGCGTACAGGCTGATCCAGGAGGCTTCTGCGTCCATACGAGCCTTACCCACTCCTGAATAGGCCTTTGCCTGCATGGCTGCCACCAAATTGCAGGGCATGCAGGAGGGTCAACGCAAGCTCTCTGAGGACCTGATTTATAAAGTCCTACGTAAGGGGTTGAGTGGGGAACTAACACCCAAGACGGATGTCATTGAGATCGACGATCCTCCTCCTCCTCCTCCTCCTGCTGCCACAACGCCACAGCCACAGCGTGGAAGGAAGCGTGGAAAGAAGACCAAAGAGTGATGACCCTGGGTTCAGTCTGGTCTGACAGAAGATGCAGTCTCTCGTATGACCACAGCCTGGGGACACAGATGTCATCTGCTGCTGTTCATGATCTCTGGGACTTCTGGACCACACTGCCCTCCCTTAGATAAGGACTCCTCGGGCCACCAATTTTGCTTTTAAATAGTTAATGTGTGCCCTGGGGGTCCAAGGCTTCACCCACTTCTGCAGTTTCTTCAGCTTTGCCTCCCTCTTCGTTTAGTTGTGAGCCCTTAATAAAATTTTTTAGGTAAATTATACTCTCCTGTGTGTGTTTTCATCCAAAAAGGACAGTTTGTTGGTGAGTATTCAGGTACATTTCTAAAGTACAATGTGAAATTAACAAGGGACAACAACACCAAACAATCTCTTACAGATTAAATATAACAACATATCAATGGTGTTGTCGGAACTTGTCACAAAAAACACACACAAACATTTTCGGGAGTACAAATCAAAATCGCAAAAAAAAAAAAAAAAAAATAGAAACACAAAAAAAGAATCTACATTAAAGCCAAAAAAAAAAAAAATATATACAAAAATATGTTGTCAGATGTGAGAAATCAAAATATATTGAGGGAATCCCGATAAATAGTAACGAAAGAAGTTTGTGAGAAGTGTGTGTGAATATGAGCAGCAAAACTACTTAATTCTTGTCACATTATAAAGAAGAAGAGAGTGCGCTATATTAAACCATTTTGAACATTGCAGTGTGACGAAAGTGCTGTATCCATTGCGAACGCTAAGTTTACCAGAACGAGCTGTCCCGTCTCGGAATTTCTTCTGAGCATGCGTGGCATTTTGTGCGTTGGAACAGGCCACACACGGTCGGAATTGACGCGATCGGATTTTGTTGTCGGAAAATTTTATCTCCTGCTGTCCAACTTTGTGTGTCGGAAAATCCGATGGAAAATGTCCGATGGAGCCCACACACGGTCGGAATTTCCGACAACACGCTCTGATCGGACATTTTCCATCGGAAAATCCGACCGTGTGTACGGGGCATAAGTGTGTCTAGGATAACAGTTAATCAATAGCCCCCTATTAATGAAACACAAAGGGGGGGACGATGGTTCGAGAAGCTGCTTTGAGTAGGGGGGCTAAACAGACAGGCGAGAAGAGACTTAGCTAGGGTTTATGACTTGTCTGACATTTTTCAACTGTGGGGAACAAATGTGTGTTGAGAGAGGAACTTCGTCTGCCATCCAGGATCAAGCCTCCCTGTCCCTGGATCTTCGCCTATTTCTCCTATCCCGTTGAGGTGAAGGAGCGGCCCAGATTGGGGTCAGACGGGGGTAGAAGGGAGCCTCGGGGTGTTGTGTGGTTCCAGTAGGCCCAACCTGATGAGTAAGTCCTTGCCCTCTGATAAATTGAACACTGTAAAGGTAGTACCATTGTGCGGTACCAAAAGCTTGAAAGGGAAGCCCCATCTATACTTAATACTGGGGGATTGTTGAGCCGAGGTGACTTCTTTCCTCCGTCTTCTCTAATCCAGGGTCGCTGGGGAGATATCTGTGTAGATTTGTATAGTTGTCCCTTCATACCAGATCATAGGGGTGTTGCAAGAGACCCTTATCCGAGCATCAGCCTGGCAGGTCAGGAAAGAGAGGGGACAAGTGAGTGTCCCCCTCCTGATACCAGGCCACATGCCCTCACCATGGGGGGGTGCTTTTGGGCAGGGGCGGGCTCTGCCCATCCCACCCTGAAGCACCTTGTCAGCATGTTGATGGGGTTAAGGGCCAAGTATGGCTTTGGGGGGGACCCCACGCTGTTTTTTTCCCAATTTTTTTTGCCAGCAATTCTTTTTTTTTACATTCAGCTGTCAGAGACAGCTGATGACTCAGCTATATACAGTTTTTTAAAGGGGGAAAGAAAAAAAAAACAAAATGCATGAAAACTGCATGCAAAAACGCATTCAAAACAAGGGTTTAAAAAAGCATAACGCACCGCAAAATGAGCTATAAAAATGCATCAAGCGCAGCCCACATAGCTGTGAACCTAGACTTAGAGAGGTTTGGTTATAGGCTCGTTGAATGGGAGATTGGGACAGTGGTTGGATAGACAGTTGCAACCCTTAGTAAATCAACTTTCCAATTTTTTAAAAGACACCAATCATGTTTTAAAAATTTCACATGGGTCACCTGCGATATGGCAAGCCTTTACTCTTCCATACCTCATTGATCATACACACACAAACACTGGCAGAGCTATAAACTCGAATGCCCCGTACACATGGTCGGATTTTCCGACGGAAAATGTGTGATAGGACCTTGTTTTCGGAAATTCCGACCATGTGTAGGCTCCATCACACATTTTCCATCAGATTTTCCGACACACAAAGTTTGAGAGCAGGATATAAAATTCTCCGACAACAAAATCCGTTGTCGGAAATTCCAATCGTGTGTACACAAATCCGACGGACAAAGTGCCACGCATGCTCAGAATAAATAAAGAGATGAAAGCTATTGGCCACTGCCCCGTTTATAGTCCCGACGTATGTGTTTTACGTCACCGCGTTTAGAACGATCGGATTTTCCGACAACTTTGTGTGACCGTGTGTATGCAAGACAAGTTTGAGCCAACATCTGTCGGAAAAAATCCTAGGATTTTGTTGTCGGAATGTCCGAACAAAGTCTGACCGTGTGTACAGGGCATTATAGTATGGTATAAAGACAAATATTAAAATACTAAAGGAGTTATCATGCAGTGCAATCATATATATAAATAAGAAAAGTCCGTAATATATTACAGCTACATTTTAAATGTTAAATCCGTGAGACTGTCCAGAAAAGAGTTCAATTTCTGCTTGTAAGATGCTAGGCTGTCACCAACACCTCCACATGGGAAAAAGCAGGGGGGTACTCACATCCCCCTTCAAATTAAATTCTTACCGAAATCGACTGTATTATATGCGAAAAAACACACAGGTTTGATATCTCTGTTTCCAATCTCCCAGGGAAAACTACACCAGAGGGTTAGGTCACAAGCTTGATTTAAGTCAAAAAGAAAAGAAAACTAACTCCATAGTGTAATCTCGTTTAAAACGATGTATTCGTTTCCACAAAACACCCCCTCTTAGGAATTGCACTTACATCAACAAAATAGCAAACCGGCATAACATTAAACAAAGTCACATCAGCAGACCATATGGGGATAGCGTGGTGTTTCCTACCACATTCGGCTGCCTTTTCCAGGGGTAGTGAATGCTGTGTCCCGGTGTGCTGACATCACTGATGGTCATCGTAAAGCCACACACTGGTGCGTTTCGTCACCAACCATATCATCTGAGGGTGTGGCTTTATGGTGAGACATCCCATCCTTTATACCACAGCTGAACCAGGGCGGTATAACCCATGGTGTCTTGCGGCTTCTAACATCAATCCAGATATCACTACACGGATAGGAGAATTATAGACACGCACAGATTGCAATCAGGCAGATTGGATTAATGCTTTGTCCATACGTAAAACGTGCCAATGACATGTAACCACTTACGGACTGCTCACCGCTGTTTTACGTTGGTACATTGAAGAGGATTATAGTTATAGCAGAAGTTAGCTGCCATAACCCCGGTATCCTCTTCTTCAGCGGGCGGTCTGCTTTCAGATAAAAATGGTCTCTGTGGCGGATTCACCGCAAGATCACTTTTATCGGCGACGGGAGAGGGCCCCCCCTTACTGGAGCCATAGGTAGCAGCAGAGGCGATCATATCCTTCTCCTGACTTGGTATGGAGACAAGTGAGGGGAAGATGGCCCCCACCGTCTCCATATCATTGCAGGGCGGAACGACTTCAAAACGTCACTTCTGCCCATAGCTCTTAAAAGGCCATTTTTTTTTCATTTTTTCAAATGACATTTTATTTATTTTTTTTAATTGCATTTTAGTGTAAATATGAGATCTGAGGTCTTTTTGACCCCAGATCTCATATTTAAAAGGTCCTGTCATGCTTTTTTTCTATTACAAGGGATGTTTACATTCCTTGTAATAGGAATAAAAGTGACACAATTTTTTTTTAAAGAAAAATGTAAAAATAAAAAAATAAAAGGTAAAATAAATAAGACATTTTTTTTTTAAACGCGCCCCGTCCCACCAAGCTCACGTGCAGAAACGGATGCACACATGAGCAGCGCCCGCATATGAAAACGGTGTTCAAACCACACATGTGAGGTATCGTCGTGATCAGTAGAGCGAGAGCAATAATTCTAGCCCTCCTCTATAACTCAAAACATGCAACCTGTAGAATTTTTTAAACATCGCCTATGGAGATTTTTAAGGGTAAAAGTTTGTCGCCATTCCACGAGCAGGTGCAATTTTGAAGAGTGATATGTTGGGTATCAATTTAGTTGGCATAAAATTATCTTTCACAATACGAAAAAAAAATGGGCTAACTTTACTGTTGTCTTTTTTTAATTTAAAAAAGTGTATTTTTTCCAACAAAAGTGCACCTGTAAGAGCACTGCACATATACAGTGTGATAGAAAGTATTGCAATGACTGCCATATTTATTCTCTAGGGTGAAAAAAAAAATATATATATATAATGTATGGGGGTTCTAAGTAATTTTCTAGCAAAAAAAAACTGTTTTTAACTTGTAAACAACAAATTTCAGAAAGAGGCTCAGTCCTTAAGTGGTTAAAGATATTCTCAATCTCTCCATGGACAGTATAAAGAGATTGAGAATATCTTTTAATGTCACTGGCACGTTTTACGTATGGACAAAACATTAATCCAATTACTTCCACCAAAACCATCTTTTATTTACAGGAAAGCTCCCAATTTTGAGGAAAAGGTGGTCAAAAAGGTGCTAGATGCACCCACTAGACCATCCATGTTTTGGGAACGGGCAGTGTTTTACTCCTGCGGGAGATGTAATACCTGTTGACAGGTTGATAGTCCAATCAGAGGGCTCACTGAATTTACCTCCACTGGAAATAATAAAACCTTTAAAATTACAGAATTTATAACATGTAACACTAGACATGTGGTGTATGTCCTACAATGTCCATGTAATCTGATGTATGTGAGATGCATCAAAAGAACCCTAAAAAAGCGTATATCAGAACACTTATATAATATATCAATTGGTTTTAAATACCACAGTGTGTCTTTACATTTTTAAAAAACACCATAACCAAGATCCATCTGGCTTAAAATTCTGGGATGTGGGTCATACCCTGCCTTGCATGCCAGAGGAAGTTCTTTTGGATTTTTCATCTCCAAACTCACATAGCAGATAGGCTTAATTTTGAATGCGATATTACCAATTTTTATGAATAATTGGTAAGTTTGACCTCCTTCCTGCATGGTCTGTTTTTGATCTATTGCTATTGAAGTAAATTTTCCCATACAATTCCTTTTATTGCTAATAATATATATTTCTTTTTTCTCTTTTTGACTTTTTTTCTGGTTTTTTTTTGTTATATTCAATATTGGTTATTTTGGGTTATTGTGTATTTTTTAAAAAAAAACTCTACTCTAGGATGTTTGTCAGGAGGCACTCTTGACAAACCCTTGTTATTAGTAAGCACTTGGTTGTGTATCCTCATGCTGTCTGTTTGATATTGGTGGAATAAATCTTTACAATTTAGATTGTATCTTGCGGTGGTGTGTGTGAGCCGTTTAATTTTTTATTTATGTGGGTTTAGAGTGAGAGACAGAGACTTTGCAAGCTGTGGTAGAAGATTTTTTTTAACATTATTTACAGCTTTTCACTTTTATATTTTTTACTCATTAGGCAATCCCTGCCCTGGTCAAGCAAATATGGGCAGGGATGGCAATGCAAACTGGGTTCTAGGCCTCAAAACCACCTTGTCCATATACAAAAACAAAAATAAAAAGGGTTCCTTGCAAGACAAGACTACCAGTCACAGACACTGGCCTCTCAAAGGATAGCACAGTCTGTTTCTGAAAATATAGAGGACCAGATTAGGTCCTATTCAAGGGGTTAGAGGCCAACAGTTTCTGAAAAAAGACAGAAGGGGTCTAAATCTGACCTTTGATAGTGCCGTAACCCAAATGCTCATCCATACCCAGCCCTTTTCCCACTCACCATCCCTATTTGTTTATGCTTTTAATAAACATTATTTACATACCCACATTATCTATAATTTTATTTATTTTTTCTTCTAAGGCCATCTTTGTTGTGGTCAAGCAAACACAGGCAGGGCCCGTAATGTGAATGGGTACTACCCTGGGCAAAAAGAGAGTACTAGGACACAAAGTCCCAGGCAGGAACAGCAAAGCTATAACTGTGATCATATTCATGTACTACTGGATGCCAATGATGTACAACTGTCTGGAAGTGGTCCAAAATTCACATGAGTTTCTACTTTGTCCTGCTTCACATGTCATGTCAGTGAAGGCCTTCAGCAAAGTGGGGGGGGAGAGGGAATGAATCAGACCTGGATAACTGAAGATTACAGAGCACCCATTGCAAATGTTACTTATAAAATCAATACATTTATTGTATATACATTCAACTAAGACCAAACTCTTTATGGGTATATGGGGAATACGGCATGAGATTGCAGTGCACCTAGGTTGAGGGTTTGTAGTGTTTTGGATGCATGGTATTTTTACTTTTTTATTTCAAAGGATGCAGTAAATCTGTCAGGAACACATGCCTGATGCACTGTCACCCCAAATTAAAAGTTGCAATCTAAAAAATTAAATAGAGAAAAAGACCTGGTTTATTAAAATAAAAAGTTATTGACAATTGAAAAGCTAGCTAGCAATCAGTTGTTGTAGACAGATATTGGTCTTAAATTTTTTGGGTATACTGATCTGTGCACACATGCAGGGCACACAAAATGTAAGAAGAGGGAACCCGTGGTCTCCATATTAAACACTACCCAAGCCACCTAACAACCCTCACTACAAACAAACACCACCCTCATTTTAATAACCGTAGAAGACATAACTACCTAAAAAATTGTGAATTTATTTATTCTTTTTAATGTACGGTTACATCCCAAGATAATTGCCAAAAGCATTTACCCCGGTTCTAGCTTAAGTTCCTATGTTCCCTTTACTACTTATGTGACCCCATTTACACTACTCTATCGATAAAAAAAAAAGGGGGGGGGAGGGGATACAAGTAATGTTACCTAATGTGAAGAAGGAGAGCCTTCAGACTCTCTTACTAGGAATCTCCCAGGTTTTAACTATAAAAAATGTATCTATTCCCTCAATCTCTAACGAAAAACACACTAAAGAACAAATACACACCTCTTTATTGACCTTACAAACCCAAAACTACCTAAATATGTGTGTTCCTTTACTAAATATGTAACAAATAAAAATTAAAAAAAAAATCAATTTATAGTTCATTTCTTTTATCCTCATATCCATTGAGGTAGAATGAACATAATCTATAACTTTACTTTTTAATGCGTCTGGTATAGATTGGTCTAGTTAATGCTCCCAGCTCTCTAAAAGATCTGATAACCCAGAATCAGGTGGGAAAATCAACAGCTTATATATACTAGATATCCATTGTCTGTTCATTCCTCCCTGGTCTTTCCCATGGGCTGAGCTCATGGACAGAATGGAAAGGTTTTGGGAGAGCTTCCGTGAAGTGTTGGAGTTGTCTATGTCTCCAAGCATCCCATTCGGAAAGAGCCATGCCTGTTACGTAGTTCTGATAGCGAACAAGACATTCCCATTCAGAACAGCCTTCAATCTCAGGCAATCTGAGGTGTTCCATTTAAGGAACATCTTTTGCTCCTTCCCTGGTGGGAAGTAATTTGTACCTGATAGAGGCATCAAAGAGCTATCGTGTTGCCAATACAGACTTTTAACCACTTGAGCCCCGGACCATTATGCTGCCTAAGGACCAGAGGTCTTTTTCCAATTTGGCACTGCGTCGCTTTAACTTTTAATTGGGCGGTCATGCAATGCTGTACCCAAATGAAATTTGCGTCCTTTTCTTCCCACAAATAGAGCTTTCTTTTGATGGCATTTGATCACCTCTGCGGTTTTTATTTTTTGCGCTATAAACGGAAAAAGACCGAAGATTTTGAAAAAAAATGATATTTTCTATAAAAAAATGATATTTTCTATAAAAAAAATCCAATAAACTCAATTTTAGTCATACATTTAGGCCAAAATTTATTCGGCCACATGTCTTTGGTAAAAAAAATGTCAATAAGCGTATATTTATTGGTTTGCGCAAAAGTTATAGCGTCTACAAACTAGGGTACATTTTCTGGAATTTACATAGCTTTTAGTTTATGACTGCCTATGTCATTTCTTGAGGTGCTAAAATGGCAGGGCAGTACAAAACCCCCCCAAATGACCCCATTTTGGAAAGTAGACACCCCAGGGAAATTGCTGAGAGGCATGTTGAACCCATTGAATATTTATTTTTTTTGTCCCAAGTGATTGAATAATGACAAAAAAAAAAAAAAAAATATTTACAAAAAGTTGTCACTAAATGATATATTGCTCACACAGGCCATGGGCCTATGTGGAATTGCACCCCAAAATACATTCAGCTGCTTCTCCTGAGTATGGAGATACCACATGTGTGGGACTTTTTGGGAGCCTAGCCGCGTACGGGGCCCCGAAAACCAATCACCGCCTTCAGGATTTCTAAGGGCATACATTTTTGATTTCACTCCTCACTACCTATCACAGTTTTGAAGCCCATAAAATGCCCAGATGGCACAAAACCCCCCCAAATGACCCCATTTTGGAAAGTAGACACCCCAAGCTATTTGCTGAGAGGCATGTTGAGTCCATGGAATACTTTCTTTTTTGACACAAGTTGCGGGAAAGTGACAATTTTTTTTTTTTTTGCAGAAAGTTGTCACTAAATGATATATTTCTCACACAGGCCATGGGCATATGTGGAATTGCACCCCAAAATACATTTAGCTCCTTCTCCTGAGTATGGGGATACCACATGTGTGGGACTTTTTGGGAGCCTAGCCGCGTACGGGGCCCCGAAAACCAAGCAACGCCTTCAGGATTTCTAAGGGCGTAATGTTGTGATTTCACTCCTCACTACCTATCACAGTTTTGAAGGCCATAAAATGCCAAGATGGCACAAAACCCCCCCAAATGACCCCATTTTGGAAAGTAGACACCCCAAACTATTTGCTGAGAGGCATGTTGAGTCCATGGAATATTTTATATTTTGACACAAGTTGCGGGAAAGTAACACTTTTTTTTTTTTTTTTGCACAAAGTTGTCACTAAATGATATATTGCTCAAACATGCCATGGGCATATGTGGAATTACACCCCAAAATACATTCTGCTGCTTCTCCTGAGTACGGGGATACCCGTACTTTTTGGGAGCCTAGCCGCGTACGGGGCCCCGAAAACCAAGCACCGCCTTCAGGATTTCTAAGGGCATAAATTTTTTATTTCACTCCTCACTTCCTATCACAGTTTTGAAGGCCATAAAATGCCAAGATGGCACAAAACCCCCCCAAATGACCCCATTTTGGAAAGTAGACACCCCAAGCTATTTGCTGAGAGGCATGTTGAGTCCATGGAATATTTTATTTTTTGACACAAGTTGCGGGAAAGTGACAATTTTTTTTTTTTTTGCACAAAGTTGTCACTAAATGATATATTTCTCACACAGGCCATGGGCATATGTGGAATTGCACCCCAAAATACATTTAGCTGCTTCTCCTGAGTATGGGGATACCACATGTGTGGGACTTTTTGGGAGCCTAGCCGCATACGGGGCCCCGAAAACCAAGCACCGCCTTCAGGATTTCTAAGGGCGTAAAGTTGTGATTTCACTCCTCACTGCCTATCACAGTTTTGAAGGCCATAAAAAGCCCAGATGGCACAAAACCCCCCCAAATGACCCCATTTTGGAAAGTAGACACCCCAAGCTATTTGCTGAGAGGCATTTGAGTCCATGGAATATTTTATATTTTGACACAAGTTGCGGGAAAGTGACAATTTTTTTTTTTTTGCACAAAGTTGTCACTAAATGATATATTGCTCAAACATGCCGTGGGCATATGTGGAATTACACCCCAAAATATATTCTGCTGCTTCTCCTGAGTACGGGGATACCACATGTGTGGGACTTTTTGGGAGCCTAGCCGCATACGGGGCCCCGAAAACCAAGCACCGGCTTCAGGATTTCT
Source organism: Aquarana catesbeiana (assembly GCF_042186555.1). Classification (NCBI taxonomy): domain Eukaryota; kingdom Metazoa; phylum Chordata; class Amphibia; order Anura; family Ranidae; genus Aquarana; species Aquarana catesbeiana. The sequence continues at coordinate 214,345,166 of NC_133328.1, read as the reverse complement.
AAGGGCGTTAAGTTGTGATTCCACTCCTCACTACCTATCACAGTTTTGAAGGCCATAAAATGCCAACATTGCACATGACCCCATTTTGGAAAGTAGACACCCCAAGCTATTTGCTGAGAGGCATGGTGAGTGTTTTGCAGCTCTCATTTGTTTTTGAAAATGAAGAAAGACAAGAAAAATGTATTTTTTTTTTCTTTTTTCAATTTTCGAAAGTTTGTGACAAAAAGTGAGGTCTGCAAAATACTCACTATACCTCTCAGCAAATAGCTTGGGGTGTCTATTTTCCAAAATGGGGTCATTTGGGGGGGGGGGGGTTGTGCCATCTGGGCATTCCATGGCCTCCGAAACTGTGCTAGGCAGTGAAGAGTGAAATCAAAAATTTACGCCCTTAGAAAGCCTGAAGGCGGTGCTTGGTTTTCGGGGTCCCGTGTGCGGCTAGGCTCCCAAAAAGTCCCACACATGTGGTATCCCCATACTTAGGAGAAGCAACAGAATGTATTTTGGGGTGTAATTTCACATATTCCCATGGCATGTTTGAGCAATATATCATTTAGTGACAACTTTGTGCAAAAAAAAAAAAAAAAAGATTTGTCTCTTTCCCGCAACTTGTGTCACAATATAAAATATTCCATGGACTCGAAATGCCTCTCAGCAAATAGCTTGGGGTGTCTACTTTCCAAAATGGGGTCATTTGGGGGGGGTTTGAACTGTCCTGGCATTTTATGCACAACATTTAGAAGCTTATGTCACACATCACCCACTCTTCTAACCACTTAAAGACAAAGCCCTTTCTGACACTTTTTGATTACATGAAAAAATAATTTTTTTTTGCAAGAAAATTACTTTGAACCCCCAAACATTATATATATTTTTTAAAGCAAATGCCCTACAGATTGAAATGGTGGGTGTTTCATATTTTTTTTTCACACAGTATTTGCGCAGCGATTTTTCAAACGCATTTTTTGGGGAAAAAACACACTTTTTTAAATTTTAATGCACTAAAACACACTATATTGCCCAAATGTTTGATGAAATAAAAAATATGATCTTAGGCCGAGTACATGGATACCGAACATGACATGCTTTAAAATTGCGCACAAACGCGCAGCGGCGACAAAATAAATACATTTTTAAAAGCCTTTAAAAGCCTTTACAGGTTACCACTTTAGATTTACAGAGGAGGTCTACTGCTAAAATTACTGCCCTCGTTCTGTCCTTCGTGGTGATACCTCACATGCATGGTGCAATTGCTGTTTACATTTGACGCCAGACCGACGCTTGCGTTCGCCATTGCGCGAGAGCAGGGGGGGACAGGGGTGCTTTTTTTTTTTTTTTTTTTTTCTTTATTATTTTTTTGCTTTTATATCTTATTTTTAAACAGTTCCTTTCATTTTTATTTTTTTTTTATTAATTTTATTGTTATCTCAGGGAATGTAAATATCCCCTATGATAGCAATAGGTAGTGACAGGTACTCTTTTTTTTAAAAATTGGGCTCTATTAGACCCTAGATCTCTCCTCTGCCCTCAAAGCATCTGACCACACCAAGATCGGTGTGATAAAATGCTTTCCTAATTTCCCAATGGCGCTGTTTACATTCGGCGAAATCTAAGTCATGAAATGCTCGTAGCTTCCAGTTTCTTAGGCCATAGAGATGTTTGGAGCCATTCTGGTCTCTGATCAGCTCTATGGTCAGCTGGCTGAATCACCGGCTGCATTTTCAGGTTCCCTGTTGGGAGAGGAAAGCCAGAGAAAAACATGGAAGACGGTGGGGGGGGGCATTCCCTCCCACTGCTTGCAAAAGCAGTCTAGAGGCTAATTAGCCGCTAGGATTGCTTTTACATGAAAGCCGACCGCTGGCTGAAAGGAATGATACCAAGATGATACCTAAACCTGCAGGCATCATTCTGGTATAACCACTCAAAGTCCAGCAACATACCAGTACGTTGCTGGTCCTTGTTAGGCATATATTGTAAACTTTTTTTTTCATGCAGCCTGTGGGCTGAACGAAAAAAAGATATTGATCGGTGGGTATGCCCACCATTAGAATACCTCCCTTCATCCACCCACTTCTAATGATGGGCATACATGCACCATTTATATATGCCGAAGCATGGGGGCATCCTCCCGCAAAAGGCAGGAGCAAATTGCTCCTCCACCCACTGCTGCCCCCACGCTTCGGCATATATGCTGAAGTATGTAACTGTGGTGGTGAAATCACCTCCGACAGCGCTGGAGTCACGGCTTTATATATCGTGGGAGCAAACGCTGTTGCTGTCAAGATAAATAAATCCGCGCTGCAACTGAATGGCGTACCTGCTAAACAAATGATGGTTAACAATAAACCAAAGTAACATTACAGTATAACAGTAAGACTTACCATACCTGCAAAGCAAATACAAAAAAAAAAACATAGTAAAAAATAAAACATTTAACGCAACCTGTGCCTAAAATATATATGTGCCGAAGCATGGGGGCATCCTCCCGCAAAAGGCAGGAGCAAATTGCTCCTCCACCCACTGCTGCCCCCACGCTTCGGTATATATGCTGAAGTATGTAACTGTGGTGGTGAAATCACCTCCGACAGCGCTGGAGTCACGGCTTTATTTATCGTGGGAGCAAACGCTGTTGCTGTCAAGATAAATAAATCCGCGCTGCAACTGAATGGCGTACCTGCTAAGCAAATGATGGTTAACAATAAAACAAAGTAACATTACAGTATAACAGTAAGACTTACCATACCTTAAAAGCAAATACAAAAAAAAAAACATAGTAAAAAATAAAACATTTAACGCAACCTGTGCCTAAAATATATATATGCCGAAGCATGGGGGCATCCTCCCGCAAAAGGCAGGAGCAAATTGCTCCTCCACCCACTGCTGCCCCCACGCTTCGGCATATATGCTGAAGTATGTAACTGTGGTGGTGAAATCACCTCCGACAGCGCTGGAGTCACGGCTTTATATATCGTGGGAGCAAACGCTGTTGCTGTCAAGATAAATAAATCCGCGCTGCAACTGAATGGCGTACCTGAAAACAATAAAATGGTTACCAACAAAACACAGTAAACGGTAAAGTATAAAAAATCTGAAAAGCAAACATGGTAAAACATAATAACAATAAAACATTGCAGAATAGAATAGAGTAAAAAAGAGCAGAACAATAGAGAGAGAATAGAGAGAGAGAGAACAATAAAACAACAACTATTTTTGGTTTTTTTATTTTATATTTTTTTTTGTGTTTTTATTTTTTTTTTATTTTTTTTTTTTACACTTTTTTTTAGTAATTTTAACTTTTGTAACTCGTTCCAGGTTTGGGTCTCTCAAAATGCAATGGCATCTTGGGAGACCCTGTGTTAGTGTGCCTAGTCTGTGCAGTGCTGAACCCTACGCTAATACTCAACTAATGTATGGTAGCGTTCAAAGCATTCACCCATGCAAAGACCAGGATTGCCAGGACAGGAGGGACAATAAGACCGGGTGTCACGCCTAAATCCGCGCTTGCTGCAGACACGACATCTTTTTTGGGGGGCTCGTTGGGTAGGGGTACTCGGGATGGCATAAAGAAAATGCCGCTCATGCAGCCGGCTTACTGCATTTGGTTGGGGAAGGGGAGGTAGAGCACCGTCTGGAAACAGAAGGGCTCTGACGATCTCTTCCTGGAATTTAAGGAAGGATCCAGTCTGTCCTGAAGCTCTGTATAGCACATGAGCGTTCAGCAAAGCCAATTGAAATAAATAAACAGACACTTTTTTGTACCAGCGTCTGGCCTTACGGGCAACTAGGTACGGCGCCAACAACTGGTCGTTGAGGTCCACCCCTCCCATATTAAGGTTGTATTCGTGGACACAGAGGGGTTTCTCCACAACACCAGTCGCCGTAGGAATTTGGGTCGTCATGTCTGCATGAAGGGAGGTGAGAACGAAAACATTCTTCTTATCCCTCCACTTCATAGCGAGCAAATTATTATACTTCAAGCAGGCTCTCTCCCCCAGCCTAAGACGGGAATCTACAAGCCGCTGGGGAAAGCCCCGGCGATTAGGTCGCACGGTGCCACATGCTCCAATCTGCTGATCAAACAAGTGACTAAAAAGTGGCACGCTCGTATAATAATTGTCCACGTACAAGTGGTACCCCTTTCCGAATAAGGGTGACACCAAGTCCCACACTATCTTGCCAGCGCTTCCTATGTAGTCAGGGCAGTTTGTCGGCTCTACGTGACTATCTTTGCCCTCGTAAACCATAAAACTATATGTATAGCCTGTGGCCCTGTCACAGAGCTTATACATCTTGACCCCGTATCTGGCACGCTTGCTGGGAAGGTACTGTTTGAATGACAAGCGGCCAGAAAATTTAATCAGGGACTCATCAATGCAGACAACTTGATGGGGGGTAAACAAGTCTGCAAAACGTTGGTTGAAGTGGTTTACGAGGGGCCGAATTTTGTAGAGCCGATCGTATGCAGGGTCTCCACGAGGACGACAGAGTTAATTGTCGTTGAAGTGCATGAACCGCAAAATCTGCTCGTATCGTGCCCTGGCCATGGAAGCAGAGAACAAGGGTGAATGGTAAATTGGGTCAGTGGACCAATATGACCGCAACTTACTCTTTTTATTCAACCCCATGAGGAGGGAAAGGCCCAGAAAGGTCTTAAATTCGGAGACCGTAATTGGTCTCCAATCTCTGGCAAGGGAGGACTGGGGATTAGCGGCGATGTGTTGACCAGCGTATAAATTGCTTTGGTCCACAATTGATCTATAGAGATCTTCGGTGAAAAACAGTGAATAAAAATCCAGTGGCGTAAAGTCAACTGTTTCCACCTGAATTCCGGGTTGGCCAGTGAAAGGGGGAAGTACGGGTGCTGCAGAAGTGGAGGGTTCCCAATTCGGATTGGCCAATGCAGCAGGAAGGGCACTATGGGCACGATGGGCCTGTCTTTGTCTTCTTGGTGGCAGTGGGACACTACTAGTGCTTGCCACCTCGCCAGCTTGAACTGCACTTATGGGACTCGCCACGTCACCACGTGATACTGCAGTGCTGGATGTACGACCAGGGTGTACTAGGCCGCTGGTGCTTGCCAGTTCACCAGAAGGAATAGCGGCGCTAGTACTTCTCTGCTCCATACGAGAGCCCTGCAGTTCTTGCACTTCAAGGACAGAAGAAGATTGGGGTCTGGTACGCCTGACCTTAGCAGGGACCACAACTCTGTCATCAGAGCTATCTGTCATGGAGCCGCTGTCCTCTACAGGTTCGTATTCTGAGCCTGAACTTGACAGATGAGTGACTTCCTCTTCACTATCTGTCATACTCAGAAACGTGTAGGCCTCTTCACTAGTGTACCTTCGATTTGCCATTTTGGGCTCTAAATTTAGGGGTACACTAGTGAGACTCACAGGCAAAAAAGCTCCTGACTGTCAGCGACTGTATCAAAACGCTACCAAAAAACTGTTAGCGATCGCAGGGATCAGGCCTGACTCTGCGAACGCTGCAGTTATGTGTGCTTAGTGTTTTGTAAGTGTCAGTTATCGATCGATACTGCACTTGGGTGGGCTGGGCAGGGCTGGGCCGAGGAGCAAAACGCAGGTGCTAGCAGGTATCTGGGCTGATCCCGCTAACACTGCGTTTCAGGGAACCCTAAACTGCTGGGGAGTATAGATCTGATCGGATCAGATATCGATCCGCTCAGATACTATAGCACTAAGGGAGGTGTATGCTGCGTGCGTGGGTTTTAGCGGTACTGGCGCTAACCTGACACTGCCTGGGGCAACGCAGACCTTATCTGACCCTAAAAATGTAATTTATATCACCGCCGGGCAATTAGGGGGTTAAACCTTTATAGGGTAATAAACGGCGGGTGCCCTAAAACTATAATAAACTGTAATAAACTGTAATAAACTACAAAAAACAAACTAGCTAACCAGCGTCACCCGTAACACTTATACGGTGATCGCTGGTGAAAGGGTTAACTAGGGGGCAAAAACCTTTAGCAGGTAGTATATGGGGGTCCCTGTCGCTATAAAACACTGACAGCGAACCTATATACTTACCTCCCTAACTAGCGTCACCTGTGTCACTAATACAGCGATCAGAAAAACGATCGCTTAGCAACACTGGTGACGGGGGGTAATCAAGGGGTTAACTTTTATTAGGGGGGGTTAGGGGGGTACCCTGGACCTAAGGGGGGGTACCCTAGACCTAAAGGGGGCTAACCTAACTGCCCTAACACTTGTAACTGACACAAACTGACACCAATGCAAAAAAGAAAAATTGCTATCGGTGTCAGAGTGACAGGGGGTACAGGGGGGTGATCGGGGGGTGATGGGGGGTGAAAAGTGTGCCTGGCGTGTTCTACTGTTAGTGTAGTGTTGTGCAGACTTATTTGATTTCTTCTCTCCTCGGCGCCGGATCAAAAAGACCGACTCGAGGAGGGATGACATCACTTCCTTTCCCTCTGTTTACATTACAGAGGGAAAGGAAGCATTCTCATTCGCCGGGAGCGATCGGGAGGGGGTGGCCAACAATGGATGGCCTCCCCCTCACCTCTCATCGCCCGGGAAGAAATGGCGACCGCCTCGGGCACCGGGGGGGGACCGATCGGACCCCCCACCCGCGGAAGGCAAATCACGTATATGTACGTGATTTTGCCTGTCCGTGCCACCTTGCCGACGTAAATCGGCGTGAGGCGGTCGTCAAGTGGTTAAATTAGGTAATCCCAGGCTCTAAAGGTCTCTGTTGTAATTGAGGCCAGATCCTTAACAAAACCTCTACATTGCCTTGGTAACCATATTATCTGGCCCAGATTTAAATTGCTTATATTTTTCTCCAGTTGTACCCATTTTTTCTGGGAAGTACCCATCTATTATTCTCTGCAGAACTGCAGCCTCATAATACTTCCCAAAATCTGGGAGAAACAGACCCCCGAATGACTTTGGTTTAGCCAGTGTCTTATAAGCAATGCAAGGGCCTCTATGTTTCTATATAAATCTAAGCCAAGGGTTTTAAAATAGGTCTCTGGAATGACTTTGGTTTAGCCAGTGTCTTATAAGCAATGCGAGGGCCTCTATGTTTCTATATAAATCTAAGCCAAGGGTTTTAAAATAGGTCTCTGGAATATTTATTGGAAGGGTCTGAAAAATATGCAGGGCTTTCGAAAGGGTCACCATTTTAATTACATTTATCCTACCAAAACAGGACATCCTGTCAGCAGGGTATCCCTTAAGATCTTGTTTGATTTTATTAAGTAAAAGCAAATAGTTATACTGATATGAATTTATTACTGTAGATAAAAATATACCCAAATGTTTTAAGGCTTTTTGCTTCGACACAAAAGGGTACAAAGGTCTAAGATAAAAGTGTATATAAGGCCGCTCTGAGTAACAGACCAAGCAGATATCAGTCTATGTAGGAATAGAAGAAGGTCTTCACGCACTTCTGGCAGCACTTGAAGAGAGAAGCAAACTCTGAAAGTAAAATGAAAAGAAAAAAAGGCACCTCTAAGTGCAGAGGTAAAACTTTATATTTCCCAAAAGGGTTTAAAACACTTACAAAAGGGTGGATGGTTAGGAGCACATCATATTAGTAATTTGGCAGGTGGTCCGACGTTCTGGTAGTCCCAAGGAGTCTCACGGATATCCGGAGGTGCAGTTCTATAGTAGTATATTCTGAAGAGTCATTGCTTGAAGAAGGAACCAATTAGCTGTTCCGAAACGCTATTCCTTTTTTATTTTCTTTTAATTTTCAAAGGTCTAAGAGCCCTACACTCCACTGGGGGGACAGAGATATTTAATATTTCAGTTTTCTCTATATTTACCTTTAAATGTGAACTTTCCTCATACTTAAATTCTGACAGAATATTTGGGATGGTCTGTAGCGGGTTATATACGTATAACATAATGTCATCTGCAAAAGTGGACACTTTATGTTCTTGTCCAGCTATCACTAAGCCCTTAATGTCTTGGTTTGCCCTTTTGGTAGCTAACAAAGGCTCTAAAGAGAGTACAAAAGTAGGGGAGAAAGTGGACAACCCTGACGTGTCACATTGTAGAGCGCAAAGGGTTCTGGCAAGGTCCCGTTAACCCGTACTTGGGCTGTTAGATTGGCGTATAAAGCCTCTATCCACCTATACATACGCGGGCCTAAGCCAATATAACGTAGTGTCGAAAGCATATACTCCTAATCCAATCTATCAAAGGTCTTTTCAGCATCAACTGAATACTGGATTCTTCACTTTCTTAGCTACGTGCATTAGAAGTAGAGTTCTTTTTTCATTATCTCTTGCTTCCTTCCCAGGGATGAAGCCCACTTGATCTTTCTCTATCCAATTGGACATGAAGGGCGTCAAAATCCTAGGGTAAATTTTAATATCTTCATTGATCAAAGATATTGGCCAAAAGCTGGAGCATAACGTTGGATCTTTTCCTACTTTTGCCAAGACTGATATATAAGTCCCTAACGCTTCCTTACGCATTTCTAGACCACCCCCAATGGAGTTCATGTATGTTTGGAAGTAAGGAATTAAGATTACTAAGAATTTCTTAAAATCCCTTACACACTGGGGCAGTTTTCATGCACTTTAGCACTGGAAATAGCCTTTGCTAAGCGCCTAAAAACCGCCTCCCATTTATTCAAGTGACTTTTCACACTGGGGCAGTGCGCTTGCGGGACGTTCTGAAAAGACCTGCAAGCAGCATCTCTGGGGCAGTTTGGGAGCGCTGTATTTAGTGTTCCCAAAACGCCCTGCCTATTGGAATGAATGGGCAGCGCTTCCGAAGCGCCACAACACAGGAGTTTTTAACCCCTTCTTTGGAGATAAAATCGCTCCGCTAGTGGCCAAAGATATCACTGCCTAACTTGGTAGCACCTTCTTCTGATATAACTGGAAGTTTTGCCTTCTGTAAATATTGTTCTGTTTTATTTCATCTAAATTGGGTATCTTCGAGATCCTGAACATTATTCACTCTATACAATAATTGGTAGTATTCATGAAAGATTTTAGTAACATCACTCGTAGAATATTTTAACTCATTTTCATAATGTCTTTTAGCAGTTATATTAAATGCCCGTTTAGTGTCTTGCTCCATTAAATGCCTCCCGTTTTTCCATTAATTTGACCATTACTTGATCTACATTTGATCCTTTATGCACCTTTTCCAAGTCCTGAATTTCCTTTAAAAGGGAATACTTCTAAACCAGCCAATTTTTTTTCCTCTAAGCCCTCTCCGCTATTAACCTTTCTCTCATATATACTTTGTGGGTTTCCCAAAGAACAGACGGGGCAATATTTTCAATATTATTTTCTTTAAAGAATAGTTTCAAATCCCTCTCAAAATCCCCAACTATTCTAGGGTCCTCTAGAAGAGATTCATTTAATCTACAGGACCTCTGCCTGGCTGGTATGTCCTTTAAATCAAATAAAACTGTGGGGGCGTGTCCGGACGTGCAGCTGGAAAGACGTGTATGAGCTCGGCTCCTCATACCCCACACTAATCCAGTGCCATCCGCTGCTTTCTTCTACCTTTTGCAGCCAAAAAATATACAATCTTGATCCCGGACCCCTGCTAATCTGCTCCCGTTGCCTATTTGGAACTCTACCGGCCTGATTCCCTTCCATATTGAGGCCTCCTCTGGATCACCGAGGCCCTCCGCCATCTTGGGGCCTCTCTCGCCCCCCCCTCTTTTCCTGCGGCCTGCCAGGTTGCATGCTCGGATAAGGGTCTGGCATGGATTTTTGGGGGGACCCCACGCCGTTTTTTTTTTTTAATTTTGGAGTGGGGTTCCCCTTAAAATCCTTACCAGACCTGAAGGGTCTGGTATAGATTTTGAGGGGGACCCCACGCCATTTTTAAAAAAAATTTTGGCCGGGGTTCCCCTTAATACCCATACCAGACTTGAAGGGCCTGGTATGGAATTTAGGGGGACCCCCAACGTAATTTTTTTTAAAAATTTTGGTTCGGGGTTCCCCTGTGGGGAATTCCCATGCTGTTTTTTATCAATGAACTTTTATGTGTATTGTCGGACCGGCAATGCATTAATAGCCGCGAGTAGTTTTAAATTACTTTTTTTCCTGTGAAATGTCATTTTGCTGTCAGACTGTTCTAAACACAGGAAACATACGCCCCTTTACAGGCATACTATAGACACCCCCCAGGTACGAAATTTAAAGGGATATTACACTTTTATTGTTTCACTTTAAGCATTATTAAAATCACTGCTCCCGAAAAAACTGACATTTTTAAAACTTTTTTTTGCATTGATCCATGTCCCCTGGGGCAGGACCCAGGCCCCCAAACACTTTTTATGACAATAACTTGCATATAAGCCTTTAAAATGAGCACTTTTGATTATTCATGTTCATGTCCCATAGACTTTAACGGTGTTCGCGTGTTCAAACTAATTTTTTGCCTGTTCGCATGTTCTGGTGTGAACCGAACAGGGGGGTGTTCGGCTCATCCCTAGTGAGGGGAGGTGGAGATGTAAATTGGTGGATCTGTTAATTTCAATGAGGCACAACTTTACTTACAGGATGGATGCCATCTAAATAAATCCAGGGTCCCTGTTCACCAAGACCTCCGTGAAAATAACTTAGCTATCTACAGTGTCGGAGGTAAGCCTGACTTTTCGATCACTAAATTCTCTACACATCTCATGGGCAAAGTTGGCCAACAACATCGATACTATAAACCACAGATTGGGTCACGGGAGGAACCAAACATGGAACGTTACGTTACTAGACTGCAACCTCCTACCTCTAATTCCCCAGCAAACCCTTTTGCTCTACTAGACCCTTCCCTGGACTCGGAAGATGCTACCAATCCCCCTATACCTAGCTCTCAGAATCAAACTCCTAACTTTCCACCTCCAATGATGACTCTTACCCCTGACATTCTGGACACCAAACTGCAACTTTTACTTTAACAAATTACGTCCAATGTCTCGGCAGAGGTCAGCAAACTGGCTGCTGAATTGAGAGGGGAAATAACCCAAATTGGAGATCGCACAGACACTCTGGAGAGTAGGGATGAGCTTCGTGTTCGAGTCGAACCCATGTTCGACTCGAACATCGGCTGTTCGCCCGTTCGCCGAATTGCGAACGATATGGGCCATTCGCGCTAAATTCGTGTGGCGCGTCACGGCCCATAATTCACTGCGGCATCGCAGTGCATTGCTGGCTGATGATTGGCCAAGCATGCACTATGACCCGCATGCTTGGCCAATCACAGCGCCGTCAGTAGAGAGAGCTGTAATTGGCCAAAGCCAGGGTGGCTTTGGCCAATTATGGCTCAGGGGATTTAGTACACACCCCACACTATATAAGGCCGCCTGCACGGCGGCCCTGTGTAGTGTGTGTTCTGGTGTGCTGAGAGATAGAGAGAGAGAGAGACAGTGTCATTTGATTTGAGTTAGATAGATTAGGCAGAACAGTCAGTCAGTTAGCTGCACTTACAGTGTATTGTGTATATATATGCATCCCAGGTGTTGCATATATATATATACACTGTATTCAGTTTAGCTAGATCCGTTCCTGTTATCTTCTATCTAGACTATTTACATTTAATGCAGTGCGTCCTGCTCACAGTGTTCAGCTAGATCCGTTCCTGCTATTTACATTTAGTGCAGTGCGTCCTGCTCACAGTGTTCAGCTAGATCCGTTCCTGTTATCTTCTAGACTATTTACATTTAGTGCAGTGCGTCCTGCTCACAGTGTTCAGCTAGATCCGTTCCTGCAATTTACATTTAGTGCAGTGCGTCCTGCTCACAGTGTTCAGCTAGATCCGTTCCTGCTATTTACATTTAGTGCAGTGCGTCCTGCTCACAGTGTTCAGCTAGATCCGTTCCTGCTATTTACATTTAGTGCAGTGCGTCCTGCTCACAGTGTTCAGCTAGATCCGTTCCTGCTATTTACATTTAGTGCAGTGCGTCCTGCTCACAGTGTTCAGCTAGATCCGTTCCTGCTATTTACATTTAGTGCAGTGCGTCCTGCTCACAGTGTTCAGCTAGATCCGTTCCTGCTATTTACATTTAGTGCAGTGCGTCCTGCTCACAGTGTTCAGCTAGATCCGTTCCTGTTATCTTCTAGACTATTTACATTTAGTGCAGTGCGTCCTGCTCACAGTGTTCAGCTAGATCCGTTCCTGTTATTTACATTTAGTGCAGTGCGTCCTGCTCACAGTGTTCAGCTAGATCCGTTCCTGCTATTTACATTTAGTGCAGTGCGTCCTGCTCACAGTGTTCAGCTAGAGCCGTTCCTGCTATTTACATTTAGTGCAGTGCGTCCTGCTCACAGTGTTCAGCTAGATCCGTTCCTGTTATCTTCTAGACTATTTACATTTAGTGCAGTGCGTCCTGCTCACAGTGTTCAGCTAGATCCGTTCCTGCTATTTACATTTAGTGCAGTGCGTCCTGCTCACAGTGTTCAGCTAGATCCGTTCCTGTTATCTTCTAGACTATTTACATTTAGTGCAGTGCGTCCTGCTCACAGTGTTCAGCTAGATCCGTTCCTGTTATCTTCTAGACTATTTACATTTAGTGCAGTGCGTCCTGCTCACAGTGTTCAGCTAGATCCGTTCCTGTTATCTTCCAGACAATTTACATTTAGTGCAGTGCGTCCTGCTCACAGTGTTCAGCTAGATCCGTTCCTGTTATCTTCTAGACTATTTACATTTAGTGCAGTGCGTCCTGCTCACAGTGTTCAGCTAGATCCGTTCCTGTTATCTTCCTACTGACAGGCAGGCTTGTCTGGTTACAGTATATAAAGCTACCTGAAGAAAATTACAGGTGTTCTATTTGATCCTATTAGTACCACGGTCAGGCAGCTAGACTATTTACATTTAGTACAGTGCGTCCTGCTCACAGTGTACAGCTAGATCCGTTCCTGTTATCTTCCTACTGACAGGCAGGCTTGTCTGGTTACAGTATATAAAGCTACCTGAAGAAAATTACAGGTGTTCTATTTGATCCTATTAGTACCACGGTCAGGCAGCTAGACTATTTACATTTAGTACAGTGCATCCTGCTCACAGTGTTCAGCTAGATCCGTTCCTGTTATCTTCCTACTGACAGGCAGGCTTGTCTGGTTACAGTATATAAAGCTACCTGAAGAAAATTACAGGTGTTCTATCCCAGCTTAGTGCAACTACAGGCCATTAGTATGTCTGGAAGGCCAAGAAGGAGAGGCAGACAGTCACAAGCCAATTAGAGAGGGCAAGCAGGCTCTGTGTCTAGTGCTGGTCGTGGAGACGGTGCATCCTCATCAGCACGTGGCCATGGGACACGCTTGGCCTTTTTTTCGGCAGCTGGCCGTGTTGAGCCGCAACATGCGGAAGACTTGGTCGAGTGGATGACCAAGCCGTCCTCATCCTCCTCATCCTCTCTCACCCATGCCCAGGGTGCTTTGTCTGGCAAAGCAGCGGCCTCTTCCCTCAGCTCAATGTCATCAGTGACTCCTTCCCTAGCTCCACCATGTCCTCATGAGGATTCCCTCGAACTGTTTGACCACAGTGTTGGGTACATGCTCCAGGAGGATGCCCAGCGTTTGGAAGGCTCTGATGACGATACTGAGCTCGATGAAGGCAGTAACATGAGCACGGACAGAGGGGGTGCCCAAGAAGGACAGCAATCTGGCAGTCATGCTCCCCCTGCTGCAGCATACTGCCAGGTTTGCTCCAGTGATGAGGAGGGAGGGGATGATGAGGTCACTGACTCAACGTGGGTGCCTGATAGGAGAGAGGAGGAGGAGGAGGAGGAGGAGGAGGAGGAGGCGGCGGCACATCACCAACGAGGCAGGATGCCCTCCAGGGGCCAGCCTAAGGGCAGCACATTGACTGCATCACACCCCAAAGCTCCACATGTGCAGGGCGCTGCAGTCTCTGCGCGTTATTCAAAAAGTTCTTTGGTGTGGGCCTTTTTTGAGACGAGTGCATCAGATCGCACCGCTGCTATTTGCAACATATGTCTCAAGCGTATCTCGCGTGGCCAAAACATCTCCCGCTTGGGTACCACATGCTTGACCAGACATATGTTGACCTGCCATGCAGTTCGTTGGCAAGCGTATCTAAAAGACCCACACCAAAGAACAAAGAGGATCTCTCCTTGCTCCTCATCAGCTGAGATTTCCAACCCCACTAGACCTTCAGTCCTCTCTGAGACCTGCAGTGAGAGGAATGAAGGTGTAGAATTAGGTGTGTCACAGCCAAGTACTTGTGGGCAATCTGCTTTTGGTACACCGACGTCAGATTGTACCAGGCAAATTTCCCTGCCCCAGCTGCTGCACCGCCGAAAGAAGTTTGCTCCCAGCCATCCACATGCCCAGCGGTTGAATGCTAGCTTGGCAAAATTGCTAGCACTTCAACTGCTGCCTTTTCAGTTGGTAGACTCTGCCCCCTTCCGTGAGTTTGTGGAATGTGCGGTTCCTCAGTGGCAGGTACCCAAACGCCACTTTTTCTCACGGAAGGCGATTCCGGCTCTCTACCGGCATGTGGAAGGCAATGTCCATGCCTCGCTGGACAGGGCGGTCAGCGGTAAGGTGCATATTACCGCTGACTCATGGTCCAGCAGGCATGGACAGGGACGTTACTTAAGTTTCACGGCGCATTGGGTGACTCTGCTGGCAGCTGGGAAGGATGCAGGACAAGGTGCAGTAGTGTTGGAGGTTGTTCCGCCACCACGCCTCCAAAATGCTAATGATTGTGACACACCTCTCTCCTCCACCCCCTCCTCTTCTTCTTCCTCCATGGCCTCTTCCTCGGAACCAGTGGTGCTCCGTAGGCGTTCAAGGGGCTACGCAAGTACGCAGGCCAAAAGATGCCATGCGGTGCTTGAGCTGGTGTGCTTGGGGGACAGGAGCCACACTGGGGCAGAGGTTCTGTCAGCTCTGCAGGGGCAGGTTCAGAGGTGGTTGACGCCACGCCAACTTAAGGCAGGAATGGTGGTTTGCGACAATGGCACCAACCTCCTCTCTGCCCTCCGACAGGGACAAATGACCCATGTGCCCTGTTTGGCTCACGTCCTTAACTTGGTGGTGCAGTGGTTCTTGGGCAGGTACCCGGGCTTACAGGATGTCCTGAGGCAGGCCAGGAAAGTCTGTGTGCATTTCCGCCGGTCATATAATGCCAGTGCTCGGCTGACGGACCTCCAAAAGGAGTTTAACCTGCCCAAGAACCGCCTAATCTGTGACATGCCCACCAGGTGGAACTCAACGTTGGCCATGCTGCAGCGGCTGCACACGCAGCAGAGGGCCATCAATGAGTACCTGTGTGACTATGGCACCAGGACAGGGTCAGGGGAGCTTGTTTTTTTTTCCCCACGCCAGTGGGCCATGATCAGGGATGCATGCACTGTCCTGTCATCATTCGAGGAGGCCACGAGGATGGTGAGCACTGACAGTGCATGCATCAGTGACACTGTCCCCCTTGTCCACCTGTTGGAGCACACGCTGCGTGGAATAATGGACAGGGCACTTGAGGCAGAACAGAGGCAGGAAGAGGAGGACTTCCTTAGCTCTCAAGGCCCCCTTTATCCAGACAGTGTTCCTGCGTGCCCGCCGATCACACAGGAAGAGGACGAGGAGGAGGAGGAGGAGGAGGAAGATTGTGTCAGTATGGAGGTGGAGCCTGGCACTCAGCATCAGCAGCAGTCTTTAAGGGATCAGTCCCAAGGAACACATGGACTTGTACGTGGCTGGGAGGAGGTGGCTGCGGACGTTGTTGTCCTTAGTGACCCAGAGGACTCCGGACCGAATGCCTCAGCAAACCTACGCTGCATGGCCTCCCTGATCCTGCAAAGCCTGCGTAAGGATCCTCGTATTCGTGGTATCAAGGAGAAGGACCAATACTGGCTGGCAACCCTCCTTGATCCACGTTACAAGGGTAAGGTTGCGGACCTTATCTTGCCATCGCAGAGGGAGCAGAGGATGAAACATCTTCGGGAGGCCTTGCAGAAAGGTCTGTGCAACGCGTTCCCAGAGACTGGGAGGTTACAAACTCCTGTTTCTGGACAACGTGTTGCTGAGGCTTCGGTCAGTCAAAGAAGGAGCGGTGGAGAAGGTGGCCGTCTGACCGATGCGTTCAGACAATTTTTTGGTCCGCAGCCCCAAGGTATGATCAGTTCCAGCAACCATCGCCAGCGTCTGTTTTACATGGTGCAGGAATACCTAGGGGCAAGATCAGACTTGGACACCTTTCCCACCGAAAATCCTCTGGGTTACTGGGTCTTGAGGATGGATCACTGGCCAGAGCTTGCACAGTATGCAATTGAGCTACTGGCCTGTCCTGCATCCAGCGTTCTTTCGGAACGCACATTCAGTGCTGCTGGAGGCGTGGTAACCGATCACAGGGTGCGTCTGTGCACCGACTCGGTCGATCGGCTGACCTTCATAAAAATGAATGAGTCTTGGATCACCACCAGCTACCAAGCACCTGATGCTGATCTAACCGAATAATTTTTTTTGAAATCTCAGATCCCTTCAAAGACTGCCTATGCTGATGCTGAGTCACTATCCCTGAGTAATTATCCTCTTCCTCCTCAATCATCACGCTGATAGCTTGTAAGAACATTTTTGGTTCTGGGCGCCACCACCAGTGCCTAAGGCACAATTTTTCAGCCCCTGTTTAACAGGGGCGTGTAATTACAATTTTTGATGTAATACTTTGCAGCAGGGCTCGTTCCTGCATTCCAACTAGAGTGTCTGTGAGGGGTTGCAGTGTTGTGGCACCAGCACCAGTGCCTAAGGCCCAATTTTTCTGCCCCTGTCTAACAGGGGCGTGTAATTACAATTTTTGATGCAATACTTTGCAGCAGGGCTCGTTCCTGCGTTCCAACTAGAGTGTCTGTGAGGGGTTGCAGTGTTGTGGCACCAGCACCAGTGCCTAAGGCCCAATTTTTCTGCCCCTGTCTAACAGGGGCGTGTAATTACAATTTTTGATGCAATACTTTGCAGCAGGGCTCGTTCCTGCGTTCCAACTAGAGTGTCTGTGAGGGGTTGCAGTGTTGTGGCACCAGCACCAGTGCCTAAGGCCTAATTTTTCAGCTCCTGTTCAACAGGGGCATGTAATTACAATTCTTGATCTAATATTTCACAGCAGGGCCCTGTGAGGGCTTACAGTGTTGTGGCCACAGCAACACCTAAGGCCCAAATTTCTGCTGAGTATATAGGGCAGGACCCTACTTTCAAACATCTAACTTACAAACGACTCCTACTTGCAAACGGAAGGAGACAACAGGAAGTGAGATGAAATCTACCCCTAGGAAGGGAAATTCTCTCCTGTAAGAGTTAATATGGGAAAACAATTTCTCCTTTCCACTGATGCTTTCCATTCCTTGTTCCACAAAAAAACCCAAATTTTCAAAAAACATTTTTCATTGGGACAAAAAAGTGAGGTGAAATCTTCTGAAGAGGAGGAAAGACAGCAAAACAAATGTCACAGGGGTGATAACCCTTCCCTATGTTTTCCAAAAAGCTTAGAAAAGATTTTTTGGCTGGAGCTAAACACGTTAAAAATGTTCAAAATTACAAACAGATTCTACTTAACAACAAACCTACAGTCCCTGTCTTGTTTGCACCGCCTGTATACTGCTGTTCAGAGTATATAGGGCCTGGTGGCCCCACACCTTTCCTTATTTTAATTTGGGTGCGGGGTTCCCCTTAATATCCATACAAGACCCAAAGGGCCTGGTAATGGACTGGGGGGTACCCATGCCGTTTGTCTCACTGATTTTCATCCATATTGCCATGACCCGACATGACATTAACCACTTGCCGACCGCCGCACGACTATATACGTCGGCAGAATGGCACGGGCAGGCAAAAGGACGTGTATGTACGTCCTTGCCTGCCCGCGGGTGGGGGGTCCGATCGGACCCCCCCCGGTGCCTGCGGCGGTCGGCAAATCTCCCCCGGCGATCGGAGGTGAGGGGGAGGCCATCCATTCGTGGCCCCCCCTCGCGATCGCTCTCAGCCAATGGGATCATTTCCCTGCCTCTGTATTGTACACAGAGGCAGAGGAAATGATGTCATCTCTCCTCGGCTCGGTATTTTCCGTTCCGGGCCGAGGAGAGAAGACTGCAATGTAAGTGCACCAACACACTACACACAGTAGAACATGCCAGGCACACAAAACACCCCGATCCCCCCCCCGATCGCCCCCCGATCCCCCCCCAATCACCCCCCCCCCGTCACAAACTGACACCAAGCAGGTTTTTTTTTTTTTTTTTTTTTCTGATTACTGCATGGTGTCAGTTTGTGACAGTTACAGTGTTAGGGCAGTGAGTGTTAGGCCCCCTGTAGGTCTAGGGTACCCCCCTAACCCCCCCTAATGAAGTTTTAACCCCTTGATCACCCCCTGTCACCAGTGTCGCTAAGCGATCATTTTTCTGATCGCTGTATTAGTGTCGCTGGTGACGCTAGTTAGGGACGTAAATATTTAGGTTCGCCGTCAGCGTTTTATAGCGACAGGGACCCCCATATACTATCTAATAAATGTTTTAACCCCTTGATTGCCCCCTAGTTAACCCTTTCACCACTGATCACTGTATAAGTGTTACGGGTGACGCTGGTTAGTTTGTTTATTTTTTATAGTGTCAGGGCACCCGCCGTTTATTACCGAATAAAGATTTAGCCCCCTGATCACCCGACGGTGATATGCGTCGCCCCAGGCAGCGTCAGATTAGCGCCAGTACCGCGAACACCCACGCACGCAGCATACGCCTCCCTTAGTGGTATAGTATCTGTACAGATCAATATCTGATCCGATCAGATCTATACTAGCGTCCCCAGCAGTTTAGGGTTCCCAAAAACACAGTGTTAGCGGGATCAGCCCAGATACCCGCTAGCACCTGCATTTTGCCCCTCCGCCCAGCTCGGCCCAGCCCACCCAAGTGCAGTATCGATCGATCACTGTCACTTACAAAACACTAAACGCATAACTGCAGCGTTCGCAGAGTCAGGCCTGATCCCTGCGATCGCTAACAGTTTTTTTGGTAGCATTTTGGTGAAATGGCAAGCACCAGCCCCAGGCAGCGTCAGGTTAGTGCCAGTACCGCTAACACCCACGCACCGTACACCTCCCTTAGTGGTATAGTATCTGAACGGATCAATATCTGATCCGATCAGATCTATACTAGCGTCCCCAGCAGTTTAGGGTTCCCAAAAACGAAGTGTTAGCGGGATCAACCCAGATACCTGCTAGCACCTGTGTTTTGCCCCTCCGCCCGGCCCAGCCCAGCTCACCCAAGTGCAGTATCGATCGATCACTGTCACTTACAAAACACTAAACGCATAACTGCAGCGTTCACAGAGTCAGGCCTGATCCCTGCGATCGCTAACAGTTTTTTTTGGTAGCGTTTTGGTGAACTGGCAAGCACCAGCCCCAGGCAGCGTCAGGTTAGTGCCAGTAGCGCTAACACCCACGCACGCACCGTACACCTCCCTTAGTGGTATAGTATCTGAACTGATCAATATCTGATCCGATCAGATCTATACTGGCGTCCCCAGCAGTTTAGGGTTCCCAAAAACGCAGTGTTAGCGGGATCAACCCAGATACCTGCTAGCACCTGCGTTTTGCCCCTCCGCCCGGCCCAGCCCAGCCCACCCAAGTGCAGTATCGATCGATCACTGTCACTTACAAAACACTAAATGCATAACTGCAGCGTTCGCAGAGTCAGGCCTGATCCCTGCGATCGTTAACAGTTTTTTTTGGTAGCGTTTTGGTGAACTGGCAAGCGCCAGCGGCCTAGTACACCCCGGTCGTAGTCAAACCAGCACTGCAGTAACACTTGGTGACGTGGCGAGTCCCATAAGTGCAGTTCAAGCTGGTGAGGTGGCAAGCACAAATAGTGTCCCGCTGCCACCAAGAAGACAAACACAGGCCCGTCATGCCCATAGTGCCCTTCCTGCTGCATTCGCCAATCCGAATTGGGAACCCACCACTTCTGCAGCACCCGTACTTCCCCCATTCACATCCCCAACCAAATGCAGTCGGCTGCATGAGAGGCATTTTTATGTCCTCCCGAGTACCCCTACCCAACGAACCCCCCCAAAAAAGATGTCGTGTCTGCAGCAAGCGCGGATATAGGCGTGACACCCGCTATTATTGTCCCTCCTGTCCTGACAATCCTGGTCTTTGCATTGGTGAATGTTTTGAACGCTACCATTCACTAGTTGAGTATTAGCGTAGGGTACAGCATTGCACAGACTAGGCACACTTTCACAGGGTCTCCCAAGATGCCATCGCATTTTGAGAGACCCGAACCTGGAACCGGTTACAGTTATAAAAGTTACAGTTACAAAAAAAGTGTAAAAAAAAAAAAAAAAAAAAAACACAAACAAAAATATAAAATAAAAAATAATAGTTGTAGTTTTATTGTTCTCTCTCTATTCTCTCTCTCTCTCTCTCTATTCTCTCTATTGTTCTGCTCTTTTTTACTGTATTCTATTCTGCAATGTTTTATTGTTATTATGTTTTATCATGTTTGCTTTTCAGGTCTGCAATTTTTTATACTTTACCGTTTACTGTGCTTTATTGTTAACCATATTTTTGTCTTCAGGTACAGCATTCACGACTTTGAGTGGTTATACCAGAATGATGCCTGCAGGTTTAGGTATCATCTTGGTATCATTCTTTTCAGCCAGCGGTCGGCTTTCATGTAAAAGCAATCCTAGCGGCTAATTAGCCTCTAGACTGCTTTTACAAGCAGTGGGAGAGAATGCCCCCCCCCCACCGTCTTCCGTGTTTTTCTCTGGCTCTCCTGTCTCAACAGGGAACCTGAGAATGCAGCCGGTGATTCAACCAGCTGACCATAGAGCTGATCAGAGACCAGAGTGGCTCCAAACATCTCTATGGCCTAAGAAACCGGAAGCTACGAGCATTTTATGACTTAGATTTCGCCGGATGTAAATAGCGCCATTGGGAAATTGGGAAAGCATTTTATCATACCGATCTTGGTGTGGTCAGATGCTTTGAGGGCAGAGGAGAAATCTAGGGTCTAATAGACCCCAATTTTTTCAAAAAAGAGTAGCTGTCACTACCTATTGCTATCATAGGGGATATTTACATTCCCTGAGATAACAATAAAAATGATTAAAAAAAAAAAAAAATGAAAGAAACAGTTTTAAAATAAGATAAAAAAGCAAAAAAATAATAAAGAAAAAAAAAAAAAAAAAAAAAAGCACCCCTGTCCCCCCTGCTCTCGCGCTAAGGCGAACGCAAGCGTCGGTCTGGCGTCAAATGTAAACAGCAATTGCACCATGCATGTGAGGTATCACCGCGACGGTCAGATCGAGGGCAGTAATTTTAGCAGTAGACCTCCTCTGTAAATCTAAAGTGGTAACCTGTAAAGGCTTTTAAAGGCTTTTAAAAATGTATTTATTT
Organism: Aquarana catesbeiana; assembly: GCF_042186555.1. Taxonomy (NCBI): domain Eukaryota; kingdom Metazoa; phylum Chordata; class Amphibia; order Anura; family Ranidae; genus Aquarana; species Aquarana catesbeiana. The sequence continues at coordinate 214,323,807 of NC_133328.1, read as the reverse complement.
TGTTGTCACTGCACGTTTGTGCGCAATTGTAAAGCATGTCATGTTTGGTATCCATGTACTCGGCCTAAGATCATCTTTTTTATTTCATCAAACATTTGGGCAATATAGTGTGTTTTAGTGCATTAAAATGTAAAAAAGTGTGTTTTTTCCCCAAAAAATGCGTTTGAAAAATCGCTGCGCAAATACTGTGTGAAAAAAATAAATAAAACACCCACCATTTTAATCTGTAGGGCATTTGCTTTAAAAAAATATATAATGTGTGGGGGTTCAAAGTAATTTTCTTGCAAAAAAAAAAATAATTTTTTCATGTAATCAAAAAGTGTCAGAAAGGGCTTTGTCTTCAAGTGGTTAGAAGAGTGGGTGATGTGTGACATAAGCTTCTAAATGTTGTGCATAAAATGCCAGGACAGTTCAAACCCCCCCAAATGACCCCATTTTGGAAAGTAGACACCCCAAGCTATTTGCTGAGAGGCATGTCGAGTCCATGGAATATTTTATATTGTGACACAAGTTGCGGGAAAGAGACAAATTATTATTATTTTTTTTTTTTTTTTGCACAAAGTTGTCACTAAATTATATATTGCTCAAACATGCCATGGGAATATGTGAAATTACACCCCAAAATACATTCTGTTGCTTCTCCTGAGTACGGGGATACCACATGTGTGAGACTTTTTGGGAGCCTAGCCACGTATGGGACCCCGAAAACCAAGCACCGCCTTCAGGCTTTCTAAGGGCGTAAATTTTTGATTTCACTCTTCACTGCCTATCACAGTCTCGGAGGCCATGGAATGCCCAGGTGGCACAAACCCCCCCCAAATGACCCCATTTTGGAAAGTAGACACCCCAAGCTATTTGCTGAGAGGTATAGTGAGTATTTTGCAGACCTCACTTTTTGTCACAAAGTTTTGAAAATTAAAAAAAGAAAAAAAAAATTTTTTTTTTTGTCTTTCTTCATTTTCAAAAACAAATGAGAGCTGCAAAATACTCACCATGCCTCTCAGCAAATAGCTTGGGGTGTCTACTTTCCAAAATGGGGTCATTTGGGGGGGGTTTGTGCCACCTGGGCATTCCATGGCCTCCGAAACTGTGATAGGCAGTGAAGAGTGAAATCAAAAATGTACACCCTTAGAAATCCTGAAGGCGGTGATTGGTTTTCGGGGTCCCGTACGCGGCTAGGCTCCTAAAAAGTCCCACACATGTGGTATCCCCGTACTCAAGAGAAGCAGCAGAATGTATTTTGGGGTGCAATTCCACATATGCCCATGACCTGTGTGAGCAATATATCATTTAGTGACAACTTTGTGCAAAAAAAAAAAAAATAAATAAATAAATTGTCACTTTCCCGCAACTTGTGTCAAAATATAAAATATTCCATGGACTCAACATGCCTCTCAGCAAATAGCTTGGGGTGTCTACTTTCCAAAATGGGGTCATTTGGGGGGGGTTTGTGCCATCTGGGCATTTTATGGCCTTCAAAACTGTGATAGGTAGTGAGGAGTAAAATCAAAAATGTACGCCCTTAGAAATCCTGAAGGCAGTGATTGGTTTTCGGGGCCCCGTATGCGGCTAGGCTCCCAAAAAGTCCCACACATGTGGTATCCCCATACTCAGGAGAAGCAGCTAAATGTATTTTGGGGTGCAATTCCACATATGCCCATGGCCTGTGTGAGCAATATATCATTTAGTGACAACTTTTTGTAATTTTTTTTTTTTTTTTTTTTTTTTTTTTCATTATTCAATCACTTGGGACAAAAAAAATGAATATTCAATGGGCTCAACATGCCTCTCAGCAATTTCCTTGGGGTGTCTACTTTCCAAAATGGGGTCATTTGTGGGGGTTTTGTACTGCCCTGTCATTTTAGCACCTCAAGAAATGACATAGGCAGTCATAAATTAAAGACTGTGTAAATTCCAGAAAATGTACCCTAGTTTGTAGGTGCTATAACTTTTGCGCAAACCAATAAATATACACTTATTGACATTTTTTTTACCAAAGACATGTGGCCAAATACATTTTGGCCTAAATGTATGACTAAAATTGAGTTTATTGGATTTTTTTTAGAACAAAAAGTAGAAAATATCATTTTTTTTCAAAATTTTCGGTCTTTTTCCGTGTATAGCGCAAAAAATAAAAACGGCAGAGGTGATCAAATACCATCAAAAGAAAGCTCTATTTGTGGGAAGAAAAGGACGCAAATTTCGTTTGGTTACAGCATTGCATGACCGCGCAATTAGCAGTTAAAGCGACGCAGTGCCAAATTGTAAAAAGTGCTCTGGTCAGGAAGGGGGTAAATCCTTCCGGGGCTGAAGTGGTTAAACCCGCAAGCAGTTTTAAATGAGATTTTTTCCTTTAAAAATGACATTTGGTGCAGGGACTGTTCTAAACATGGGAAACACGCGTCACTTTACAGGCATACTATAGACACCCCCCAGGTACGATATTTAAAGGAATATTTCACTTTTTTTTTTTTACTTTAAGCATCATTAAAATCACTGCTCCCGAAAAAACGGCCGTTTTTAAAAGTTTTTTTTGCATTGATACATGTCCCCTGGGGTAGGACCCGGGTCCCCAAACCCTTTTTAGGACAATACCATGCAAATTAGCCTTTAAAATGAGCACTTTTGATTTCGAACGTTCGAGTCCCATAGACGTCAATGGGGTTCTAACGTTCGTGCGAACTTTCGGTCCGTTCGCGGGTTCTGGTGCGAACCGAACCGGGGGGTGTTCGGCTCATCCCTACTGGAGAGCAAATTTGATGAGATGATAAACTATGTACAAGCGATCGAGGAGGAAAGTCACACCTTATGCCTCTCAGTTTTTCTTTTTTTTTTTTTCCACTTCAGTGAACTCATTAGGGAGGGTTATTTCAACTTTGCAGTTCAATTTTTGTCCCTTCCCATTTTCACATCATTGTGGCATTTTCCATTCTTTTAAACATTTGTTTAGAAAATATATTTATTTCAGTATAAAAACTACAAAATGACCCCCTTTCCCCAATCTGACATTCTCCCTCCCTCCCCCCTCTGTTTTTTTTCAATCTATCCCCCGTCATCCTACCTCAGGGCCCTGTGCCTTCTAACATCTTCCCCCAATATTTTTTAATTAATACATTTTTTCCACACGCCCCAGATATTATTAAATTTTTCGATTTGGTCTTTGTCCCTGCTGCTAGGGAATTCCATTTTGCTATAATAATCCACTTGTTTAAACCAATCTCTTATATCTGGTTTTTCGCTGTTTAACCATTTTTTTGGGATCAGTCCCTTTGCAGCATTCAAAAGTTTTGGGATTATTGATTTCGTATATTGTTTCCTTGGGGTTTTGAAGATGTGGAATAAGCATGTCAACATGTTGTAGTCTATCTTCTCTTCTGTTATCTCGTTTATAAGATTGACTATTTCCAGCCAGTATTATTTTATTTTCGGACATTCCCACCAGATATGTGCCAGCGTAGCTCTCCCTCCACAATTTCTCCAACACCATGGCAACCTATCCGGTTGGTATTTCTGGATTCTCTCTGGGGTTAGATACCACCTTGCCAGGAATTTATAATTTATCTTGATGGTGTTCATATACCAGGCGTGGTCGTATCCCGCTCCTATCATCCTCTCGACCTGCTGTTCTGCAAATTTAATATCCAGTTCTTTTTCCCATCTTTCTATGTAGGAGGGTCTTCCTAGTCCTTCCAGGTCTGTCAGTATTCTGTAGATTTTTGAGATTCCATTTTTCAGTGGAGTTTGTGTTGCGCATAGTTTCTCCAATGGGTTTAGCTCTCCTCCATCTCTAATTGGTTGCGGCAACAAATTTACTAAGTGATGTAATTGAAATAGTTCCCATTCTCTCAGCTTCCACCCATTTGAGACCTCTAATTCTAGTGCAGTTTTCATCTTCCCCTTTATAGTGATATCTTTAATATGTGGGTTTTTTGTTTCAACTTTAAAAAATATTTTTTTTCCGGGTATAAAAAATTTAGTTCAAAATCAAGGGTGAATTGTATACCCAGTTTTCCCTCCGGTGAAGTGCATCCCATACTTTAAATACATTTTTAGTCAATTCGTGTGATTCTGAGTCCAGTGTTCTAAACTTACTTGGTGTCCAGGTATTTTTGTGCAGTTTAGTTCTACTTAAAGTGTTTTCTATCTCACCCCACTTTTTTTCCCTATTTTCTTTTGTCCACTCTACCATACGTGCTATTATTACCGCCTTGTAATACCTTATTATATATGGAGTTGCTAAACCACCGTGCTTTCTCTTCCTGGTTATTAGTGTATATTTTATTCTCTGCTTTTTATTTTGCCATATGTACTTTATCTGCATTTTTTTATTGTATTGAAAAAACTCTGAGGGATCGCAAAAGGGTAACATCTGGAAGTTATACATTATTTTCGGTAGTATCACCATTTTGTACATATTTATTTTTCCCATCCAGGATGTTGATTGTAAACTTATCTTTTTTATTTCTGCCTTTATCTCATTTATTAATGGGATGTAATTTGAAGGGTATATTTTCTCATACGATGATGTTATTTTGATTCCCAGGTTTCTCAACTGCAATTACAACAAGAGGACCTAGAGAACAGGGAAAGAAGACAAAACCTATGCTTCAGAGGTATTCCGGAGACAGTAAGTGACTCTGAGCTCCGGGCTTATCTTCTTGGCCTCTTTAACAATTTGGCCCCCTCAGTTGTAGACATAGACTGGTGTTTGGACAGGGCCCATTGGTCTCTGGACCCAAGTCCTCCGGCCTGAGCTAGACCCAGAGATATTGTAGTGAGGTTTCATTACTTCAAAAGTAAGGAAGTACTAACATTGGCAACACGCAATAAATCCCAAATTATGTATAGGGGTGCTAAATTGCAGATCTTCAGCGACCTTTCTCCCATCACCCTCGCTAAACGGAGGAATCTACGTCCACTTTACATCTGCAACAACACAAGATCCCATACTACTGGGAATTTCCTTTCCGTTTAGCTGTATCTAAAGATGGAGCCCAATATTCTTTACATGAACTGCAAGAAGCCGAGGCCTTCCTAAAAAATTTGGGCCTCCCCCCTCTTCCCGAAGACGACTTGATCCCTTCTGCTACACAAGTCCGTTTACCTCCAACCACACCCACTCGTATCTGGACCCCTGTCAGGGGCAAATCCAAGAAACATCTCTCCACCCTTCAACACCTGTAATCTTCTAAACAACCTCCTTGAACATCTTCCTGAGCGTTCCTTTTTTGGTTCTATTCCTCATCATCCTTTGCATTTCCGTTTCCTCAAATTTTTGGATGAAACGATGTTGCTGTTTTGGTAACTTGAGTTTCGAATCTACCCTGCTCCCTCTCCGGGGTAGAATTTTTTCACATCCCATGAGACGTTTTTACTAGGGGTTTTGATACTCTGAGTTACAAATTTACGTGTTTTTACTTGTTAACTTTGTTTCTACCTAAGGTGTACAGGTTTTTGTTTTTCTCAATGTCTTTTTGTTTCTTTTTTTTTTTTTCTCTTTTCTCTGCCATCAAGCGCATAAGGTGAGCAGCAGGCCCTTTCCATCTCCTCAACCAGAGTCACCAGATGCAAGTTCGTTCATGTCCCTACCAGGCCATGGTCTTTGCCCAGGGTTTCCTGAGAGACTGTTCTCTCTCCGGCTTACAGAATTTTGAACTCTTTTTTCTTTTTTTTCTTTTGATTTTGATTTTTTATTTTTCTTACTCATGTTTACAGATTTGTTCCACAGATTGAGACTTCATTGTCATTGTTATCTCAATTTGCAACGGTATCAACTGGGGGTTTGTCAACTAGTAGTCAGAGGTGAAAAAATGCTGGTTGTTAACAATACCCTTAAACTTCATTATATATACCTTCATATTATTAACACTTCAATGCCTATGCTATCCGATATCTCTACACTAGCATATCTGAATAGATTACAAACATGGCCTTGAAAATTATGTCCTATAATGTGAAGGGCTTGGGTTCCATTAATAAGCGCTGGATGGCCCTGAAGGATTTTAGGGCATCGGGTGCAGACGTGGTAATGATCCAGGAGACCCACTTTTGGGCAAGCGGATCATTAGTATTTTCCTCAAAGTTTTTCCCCACGTCCTTTCTTGCCTCTGATTCCATGGGCAAAGCGGGGGTGGCAATCTTGATCAGAAAATCGTGCCCTATTAAGGTTAGGAGGTCTCACGTGGATCCTCATGGGAGATTTCTTATCCTAGAGTGTGAGTATATGTCCGCCTCTTTTACACTGGTGAATTTATACGCTCCTAATACGAGCCAGATTGACTTCCTCAACAAACTTTTTGATACTCCTCAATATCGCTCACAACCTTTTATGATCGTTGGTGGGGACTTCAATCTGGTCATGTCATCCACTAGGGATAGACAAACCCTTTTTAATACTGTCCCATCTAAAAAAATCTTGTCCCAAGCCAACGCCTTTCGAAAATGTATTAGGTCAAACAGGCTCTTCGACTCATGGAGGATAAAACATCCCTCTGCTAAACAATTTACGTTCTATTTGCCAGCCCATAAAATGTACTCCCGCCTTGATCACTTTTTTGTTTCAGCTCCACTCATTCCCTATGTGGTTGAATCGGATATTTCTCCCAATACATGGTCGGACCATGCGCCCATTATGTTAGACCTTATGCTTTCTCAGACTTATACCAAATCCTGTCATTGGCGTCTTAACGAACACCTTTTACAGTCTGACGTATCCCACTCCAACCTAACAAATGGCTTGAAAGAGTACTTTCTGCTAAACGCAGGATCTGTATCTCAGATTTCTACACTGTGGGAGTAGGGATGAGCCGAACACCCCCCCGGTTCGGTTCGCACCAGAACCTGCGAACGGACCAAAAATTCGCACGAACGTTAGAACCTCATTGACGTCTATGGGACTCCAACGTTCGAAATCAAAAGTGCTCATTTTAAAGGCTAATTTGCATGGTATTGTCCTAAAAAGGGTTTGGGGACCCGGGTCCTACCCCAGGGGACATGTATCAATGCAAAAAAAACTTTTAAAAACGGCCGTTTTTTCGGGAGTAGTGATTTTAATGATGCTTAAAGTAAAAAAAAAAAAAGTGAAATATTCCTTTAAATATCATACCTGGGGTGTGTCTATAGTATGCCTGTAAAGTGGCACGTGTTTAGAACAGTCCCTGCACAAAATGTCATTTTTAACCGCTTAACAACCGGTCCATAGCCAAATGACGGCTACAGGGCGGTTGTTTAACTCTGGGAGGACGTCCAGGGACGTCCTCCCAGAATTCTGCTCTCGCGCGCCCCCTAGGGCGCGCACTTGAGAGCATCCGCATCACAGATCCCAGTAAATGGCCGCTGATCGCGGCCGTTTACCATGTGATCGCTCCGTCAAATGACGGAGCGATCACATGTAAACAAACCGGCGTCATCTGATGACGCCGGTTCCTCTCCTCCCCTCTGTGTACCGATCGGTACACTGTGAGCGGAGAGGGGGATGGATGGATGGCTGCAGCGTTGTGGGCTGCATGTGTAGTGCCCACAGCGCTGCACAGAGACATCCAGCCATCCATCCATCCATGCTCAGCCATCCCCACTACTATGCATGCCCTGCAATGCCCTCTGCAATGCCCCACAGTACTCTGGTATGCCCCACAATACCCCTGCAATACTCTGCCATACCCTGCAATACCCCTGCAATACTCTGCCATACCCTGCAATACCCCGCAATACTCTGCCATACTCCGCAATACCCCGCCATACTCCGCAATACCCCGCCATACTCCGCAATTGCCCGCCATACTCCGCAATACTCTGCCATACTCCGCAATACTCTACCATACCCTGCAATACCCCGCAATACTCTGCCATACCCTGGAATACCCCACAATACTCTGCCATACCCTGGAATACCCCGCAATACTCTGCCATACCCTGCAATACCCCGCAATACTCTGCAATACCCTGCAATACCCCGCAATACTCTGCCATACCCTGCAATACCCTGCCATACTCCGCAATACTCTGCCATACCCTGGAATACCCCGCAATACTCTGCCATACCCTGGAATACCCTGCAATACTCTGCCATACCCTGGAATACCCCGCAATACTCTGCCATACCCTGGAATACCCCGCAATACTCTGCCATACCCCGCAATACCCTGCCATACCCTGCAATACCCTGAAATACCCCGCAATTCACTGCCATACCCTGCAATACCCCGCAATATCCCGCAATACTCTGCCATACCCCGCGATACCCAGCCATACTCTGCAATACTCAGTGATACCCAGCCATACTCTGCAATACTCAGTGATACCCAGCCATACTCTGCAAAACTCAGTGATACCCAGCCATACTCTGCAATACTCAGTGATACCCAGCCATACTCTGCAATACTCAGTGATACCCAGCCATACTCTGCCATACCCAGCCATGCTCTGCAATACCCCGCAAAAATCTGCAATACTCTGCCATAACCTGCAATACTCTGCAATACCCCGCAATACCCAGCCATACTCTGCAATACTCGGTGATACCCAGTCATACTCTGCCATACCCAGTCATACTCGGCGATACCCAGTCATACTCAGCGATACTCTGCAATACCCAGCCATGCTCAGCCATACTCGGCCATGCTCAGCCATACCCGGCCATGCTCAGCCATACCCAGCCTCTGTATGTGGCCAGGCTGTGGAAGTCTCACACATGTGGTATCGCCGTACTCAGGAGGAGTAGGAGAATCTTTTTTGGGGTGTCATTTTTGATATGTACATGCTATGTGTTATAAATATTGAATAAATGGACAACTTTGTGTTAAAAAAAAAAAAAAGCGTTTTAACCACGTCCGGCCTTCCGTCATACGACGTCCTTGACTTTGTGCGGGGATATCTGAATGATGGGTGCAGCTACAGGCATCATTCAGATATCATCTTTTTCAGCCGGCGATTCCCTACACCATAAGAATGATCATAGCGGCTGTTACACTGCTTGATCATTCTTACGGGAGGCGAGAGGGGACGTCCCCCCCTCCCGCCGCCCTCCGGTGCTTCTGCTACAATCGAAGCCAGGATCTTTTTTTTTTTTTTTTTTTTTTTAATTTCAGGCACAGCCTAGAGGTGAGATTTGGGGTCTTATTGACCCCATATCTCACTGTAAAGAGGACCTGTCATGCCATATTCCTATTACAAGGGATGTTTACATTCCTTGTAATAGGAATAAAAGTGATCAAAAAATTTTTTTTTGGGAAAAAAGTGTCAAACTAAAATAAATAAAGTAAAATGAACAATAAAAAAAAATAAAAAATTTTTTAAAGCGCCCCTGTCCGTGTGCTCGCATGCAGAAGCGAACGCATACGTAAGTCCCGCCCACATATGAAAACGGTGTTCAAACCACACATGTGAGGTATCGCTGCGATCGGTAGAGCGAGAGCAATAATTTTGGCCCTAGACCTCCTCTGTAACTCAAAATTTGTAACCAGTAAAAAATTTTAAAGCGTCGCCTATGGGGATTTTTAAGTGGCGAAGTTTGGCGCCATTCCACAAGCGTGTTCAATTTTGAAAGGTGACATGTTAGGTATCTATTTACTCGGCGTAACTTCATCTTTCATATTATGCAAAAACATTGGGCTAACCTTACTGTTTTGTTTTTTTTTTAAAGCAAAAAACATTTTTTTTCCAAAAAAACGCGTTCGAAAAATTGCTGCGCAAATATCGTGCGAGATAAAAAGTTGCAATGACCGCTATTGTATTCTCTAGGGTCTTTGCTAAAAAAACATATATAATGTTTTGGGGTTCTATGTAATTTTCTAGCAAATAAATGATGATTTTTACATGTAGGAGAGAAATGTCAGAATTGGCATGGGTGCTCCAGAATGCCTGAAGGTGCTCCCCTGCATGTTGGGCCTCTGTATGTGGCTACGCTGTGTAAAAGTCTCACACACGTGGTATCGCCATACTCAGGAGTAATAGCAGAATGTGTTTTGGGGTGTAATTTGTGGTATGCATATGCTGTGTGTGAGAAATAACCTGCTAATATGACAATTTTGTGAAAAAAGAAAAAAAGAAAAAAAAAAAAAAAACTTGATTTTGCAAAGAATTGTGGGAAAAAATGACAACTTCAAAAAACTCACCATGCATCTTTCTAAATACTTTGGAGTGTCTTCTTTCCAAAAAGGGGTCATTTGGGGGGTATTTGTACTTTTCTGGCATGTTAGGGTCTCAAGAAATGAGATAGGCCGTCAGTACTTCAGTTGTGATCAATTTTCAGATATTGGCACCATAGCTTGTGGACGCTATAACTTTCACAAAGACCAAATAATATACACTAATTTGGGTTATTTTTACCAAAGATATGTAGCGGTATAAATTTTGGCCAAAATATAGGAAGAAAAATTACTAATTTTCAAAATTTTATAACAGAAACGAAGAAAAATTTATTTTTTTACAGATTTTTCGGTCTTTTTTCTTTTATAGCGCAAAAAATAAAGAACCCAGCGGTGATTAAATACCACCAAAAGAAAGCTCTATTTGTGTGAAAAAAAGGACAAAAAATTCATATAAATACAGTGTTGCATGACTGAGTAATTGTCATTCAAAATGTGAGAGCACCAAAAGCTGAAAATTGGTCTGGTTATTAAGGGGGTTTAAGTGCCCAGTGGTCAAGTGGTTAAAGGAAAAAATCTAATTTAAAACTGCTTGCGGCTTTAATGTAATGTCGGGTCCTGGCAATATGGATGAAAATCAGTGATACAAACGGCATGGGTACCCCCCAGTCCATTACCAGGCCCTTTGGGTCTTGTATGGTTATTAAGGGGAACCCCTCACCCAAATTAAAATAAGGAAAAGTGTGGGGCCACCAGGCCCTATATACTCTGAACAGCAGTATACAGGCGGTGCAAACAAGACAGGGACTGTAGGTTTGTTGTTAAGTAGAATCTGTTTGTAATTTTGAACAGGTACATTTTTAACGTGTTTAGCTCCAGCCAAAAAATCTTTTTTAAGCTTTTTGGAAAACATAGGGAAGGGTTATTACCCCTGTGACATTTGTTTTGCTGTCTTTCCTCCTCTTCAGAAGATTTCACCTCACTTTTTGTCCCAATGACAAATGTTTTTTGAAAATTTGGGTTTTTTTGTGGAACAAGGATTGGAAAGCATCAGTGGAAAGGAGAAATGTTTTTCCCATATTAACTCTTACAGGAGAGAATTTCCCTTCCTAGGGGTAGATTTCATCTCACTTCCTGTTGTCTCCTTCCGTTTGCAAGTAGGAGTCGTTTGTAAGTTAGATGTTTGAAAGTAGGGGCCTGCCCTATATACTCAGCAGAAATTTGGGCCTTAGGTGTTGTTGTGGCCACAAGACTGTAAGCCCTCACAGGGCCCTGCTGTGAAATATTAGATCAAGAATTGTAATTACATGCCCCTGTTGAACAAGGGCAGAAAAATTGGGCCTTTGGTGGTGGTGGTGCTGGTGCCACAACACTGTAAGTCCTCACTCGCTCTTGGTGGGTGCAGAAATGGGCCCTGCTGTGAAATATTAGATCAAGAATTGTAATTACATGCCCCTGTTGAACAAGGGCAGAAAAATTGGGCCTTTGGTGGTGGTGGTGGTGGTGGTGGTGATGGTGCTGGTGCCACAACACTGTAAGTCCTCACTCACTCTTGGTGGGTGCAGAAATGGGCCCTGCTGTGAAATATTAGATCAAGAATTGTAATTACATGCCCCTGTTGAACAGGGGCTGAAAAATTAGGCCTTAGGCACTGGTGCTGGTGCCACAACACTGCAACCCGTCACAGATACTCTAGTTGGAACACAGAAATGAGCCCTGCTGCAAAGTATTGCATCAAAAATTGTAATAACACGCCCCTGTTAAACAGGGGCTGAAAAATTGGGCCTTAGGCACTGGTGCTGGTGCCACAACACTGCAACCCCTCACAGATACTCTAGTTGGAACGCAGAAATGAGCCCTGCTGCAAAGCTTTGCATCAAAAATTGTAATTACAGGCCCCTGTTAAACAGGGCCTGAAAAATTGGGCCTTAGGCACTGGTGGTGGCGCCCAGAACCAAAAATGTTCTTACAAGCTATCAGTGTGATGATTGAGGAGGAAGAGGATAATTACTCAGGATAGTCACTCAGCATCAGCATAGGCAGTCTTTGAAGGGATCTGAGATTTCAAAAAAAATTATTCGGTTACATCAGCATCAGGTGCTTGGTAGCTGGTGGTGATCCAAGAATGATTCATTTTTATGAAGGTCAGTCGATCGACCGAGTCGGTGGACAGACGCACCCTGTGATCGGTTACAAAGCCTCCAGCAGCACTGAATGTGCGTTCCGAAAGAACGCTGGATGCAGGACAGGCCAGTAGCTCAATTGCATACTGTGCAAGCTCTGGCCAGTGATCCATCCTCAAGACCCAGTAACCCAGAGGATTTTCGGTGGGAAAGGTTTCCAAGTCAGATCTTGCCCCTAGGTATTCCTGCACCATGTAAAACAGACGCTGGCGATGGTTGCTGGAACCGATCATACCTTGGGGCTGCGGACCAAAAAATTGTCTGAACGCATCGGTCAGATGGCCACCTTCTCCACCGCTCCTTCTTTGACTGACCAAAGCCTCAGCAACACGTTGTCCAGAAACAGGAGCTTGTAACCTCCCAGTCTCTGGGAACGCGTTGCACAGACCTTTCTGCAAGGCCTCCCGAAGACGTTTCATACTCTGCTCCCTCTTGGATGGCAAGATAAGGTCCGCAACCTTACCCTTGTAACGTGGATCAAGGAGGGTTGCCAGCCAGTATTGGTCCTTCTCCTTGATACCACGAATACGAGGATCCCTACGCAGGCTTTGCAGGATCAGGGAGGCCATGCAGCGTAGGTTTGCTGAGGCATTCGGTCCGGAGTCCTCTGGGTCACTAAGGACGACATGGTCCGCAGCCAACTCCTCCCAGCCATGTACAAGTCCATGTGTTTCTTGGGACTGATCCCTTAAAGACTGCTGCTGATGCTGAGTGCCAGGCTCCACCTCCATACTGACACAATCTTCCACCTCCTCCTCCTCCTTCTCTTCCTCCTCTTCCTGTGTGATCGGCGGGCACGCAGGAACACTGTCTGGATAAAGGGGGCCTTGAGAGCTAAGGAAGTCCTCCTCTTCCTGCCTCTGTTCTGCCTCAAGTGCCCTGTCCATTATTCCACACAGCGTGTGCTCCAACAGGTGGACAAGGGGGACAGGGTCACTGATGCATGCACTGTCACTGCTCACCATCCTCGTGGCCTCCTCAAATGGTGACAGGACAGTGCATGCATCCCTGATCATGGCCCACTGGCGTGGGGAAAAAAAAACAAGCTCCCCTGACCCTGTCCTGGTGCCATAGTCGCACAGGTACTCATTGATGGCCCTCTGCTGCGTGTGCAGCCACTGCAGCATGGCCAACGTTGAGTTCCACCTGGTGGGCATGTCACAGATTAGGCGGTTCTTGGGCAGGTTAAACTCCTTTTGGAGGTCCGTCAGCCGAGCATTGGCATTATATGACCAGCGGAAATGCAAACAGACTTTCCTGGCCTGCCTCAGGACATCCTGTAAGCCTGGGTACCTGCCCAATAGGGATGAGCCGAACACCCCCCTGTTCAGTTCGCACCAGAACATGCGAACAGGAAAAAAGTTCGTTCGAACATGCGAACACCGTTAAAGTCTATTTGACACGAACATGAATAATCAAAAGTGCTAATTTTAAAGGCTTATATGCAAGTTATTGTCATAAAAAGTGTTTGGGGACCTGGGTCCTGCCCCAGGGGACATGGATCAATGCAAAAAAAAGTTTTAAAAACGGCCGTTTTTTCAGGAGCAGTGATTTTAATAATGCTTAAAGTCAAACAATAAAAGTATAATATCCCTTTAAATTTCGTACCTGGGGGGTGTCTATAGTATGCCTGTAAAGGGGCGCATGTTTCCTGTGTTTAGAACAGTCTGACAGCAAAATGACATTTTGAAGGAAAAAACTAATTTAAAACTACCCGCGGCTATTGCATTGCCGACAATACACATAGAAGTTCATTGATAAAAACGGCATGGGAATTCCCCAAAGGGGAACCCCGAACCAAAATTAAAAAAAAAAAATGACGTGGGAGTCCTACTAAATTCCATACCAGGCCCTTCAGGTCTGGTATGGATATTAAGGGGAACCCCGGCCAAAATTAAAAAAAAAAAATGACGTGGGGTTCCCCCTAAATTCCATACCAGACCCTTCAGGTCTGGTATGGATTTTAAGGGGAACCCCGCGCCAAAAAAAAAAAAAAAAAACGGCGTGGGGTCCCCCCAAAAATCCATACCAGACCCTTATCCGAGCACGCAACCTGGCAGGCCGCAGGAAAAGAGGGGGGGACGAGAGTGCGGCCCCCCCTCCCTCCTGAACCATACCAGGCCACATGCCCTCAACATTGGGAGGGTGCTTTGGGGTAGCCCCCCAAAACACCTTGTCCCCATGTTGATGAGGACAAGGGCCTCATCCCCACAACCCTGGCCGGTGGTTGTGGGGGTCTGCGGGCGGGGGGCTTATCGGAATCTGGAAGCCCCCTTTAACAAGGTGACCCCCAGATCCCGGCCCCCCCCCCCTGTGTGAAATGGTAAATGGTAAGGGGGTACATAAGTACCCCTACCATTTCACGAAAAAAAGTGTCAAAAATGTTAAAAATGACAAGAGACAGTTTTTGACAATTCCTTTATTTAAATGCTTCTTCTTTCTTCTATCTTCCTTCATCTTCTGGTTCTTCTGGTTCTTCTGGCTCTTCTGGTTCTTCTGGTTCTTCCTCCGGCGTTCTCGTCCAGCATCTCCTCCGCGGCGTCTTCTTCTCCTCGGGCCGCTCCGCACCCATGGCATGGGGGGGAGGCTCCCGCTCTTCTCTTCTTCTCTTCTTCTCTTCTTCTCTTCTTCTCTTCTTCATTTTCTTCTCCGGGCCGCTCCGCAATCCATGCTGGCATGGAGGGAGGCTCCCGCTGTGTGACGGCGCTCCTCGTCTGACAGTTCTTAAATAACGGGGGGGCGGGGCCACCCGGTGACCCCGCCCCCCTCTTCCGCACGGTGACTTGACGGGACTTCCCTGTGGCATTCCCCGTGACGTCACAGGGAAGTCCCGTCAAGTCACCGTGCGTCAGAGGGGGGCGGGGTCACCGGGTGGCCCCGCCCCCCCGTTATTTAAGAACTGTCAGACGAGGAGCGCCGTCACACAGCGGGAGCCTCCCTCCATGCCAGCATGGATTGCGGAGCGGCCCGGAGAAGAAAATGAAGAAGAGAAGAAGAGAAGAAAAGAAGAAGAGAAGAAGAGAAGAAGAGAAGAAGAGAAGAGCGGGAGCCTCCCCCCATGCCATGGGTGCGGAGCGGCCCGAGGAGAAGAAGATAGAAGACGCCGCAGAGGAGATGCTGGACGAGAACGCCGGAGGAAGAACCAGAAGAGCCAGAAGAGCCAGAAGAGCCAGAAGAACCAGAAGATGAAGGAAGATAGAAGAAGCATTTAAATAAAGGAATTGTCAAAAACTGTCTCTTGTCATTTTTAACATTTTTGACACTTTTTTCGTGAAATGGTAGGGGTACTTATGTACCCCCTTACCATTTCACACGGGGGGGGGGCCGGGATCTGGGGGTCACCTTGTTAAAGGGGGCTTCCAGATTCTGATAAGCCCCCCGCCCGCAGACCCCCACAACCACCGGCCAGGGTTGTGGGGATGAGGCCCTTGTCCTCATCAACATGGGGACAAGGTGTTTTGGGGGGCTACCCCAAAGCACCCTCCCAATGTTGAGGGCATGTGGCCTCGGATAAGGGTCTGGTATGGAATTTAGGGGGAACCCCACGTCATTTTTTTTTTTTAATTTTGGCCGGGGTTCCCCTTAATATCCATACCAGACCTGAAGGGCCTGGTATGGAATTTAGGGGGACCCCCACGTCATTTTTTTTTTTTAATTTTGGTTCGGGGTTCCCCTTTGGGGAATTCCCATGCCGTTTTTATCAATGAACTTCTATGTGTATTGTCGGCAATGCAATAGCCGCGGGTAGTTTTAAATGAGTTTTTTCCTTCAAAATGTCATTTTGCTGTCAGACTGTTCTAAACACAGGAAACATGCGCCCCTTTACAGGCACACTATAGACACCCCCCAGGTACGAAATTTAAAGGGATATTACACTTTTTTTGATTGACTTTAAGCATTATTAAAATCACTGCTCCTGAAAAAACGGCCGTTTTTAAAACTTTTTTTTGCATTGATCCATGTCCCCTGGGGCAGGACCCAGGTCCCCAAACACTTTTTATGACAATAACTTGCATATTAGCCTTTAAAATTAGCACTTTTGATTTCTCCCATAGACTTTTAAAGGGTGTTCCGCGGCATTCGAATTTGCCGCGAACACCCCAAATTGTTCGCTGTTCGGTGAACTTGCGAACAGCCAATGTTCGAGTCGAACATGAGTTCGACTCGAACTCGAAGCTCATCCCTACTGCCCAAGAACCGCTGCACCACCAAGTTAAGGACGTGAGCCAAACAGGGCACATGGGTCATTTGTCCCTGTCGGAGGGCAGAGAGGAGGTTGGTGCCATTGTCGCAAACCACCATTCCAGCCTTACGTTGGCGTGGCGTCAACCACCTCTGAACCTGCCCCTGCAGAGCTGACAGAACCTCTGCCCCAGTGTGGCTCCTGTCCCCCAAGCACACCAGCTCAAGCACCGCATGGCATCTTTTGGCCTGCGTACTTGCGTAGCCCCTTGAACGGCTACGGAGCACCGCTGGTTCAGAGGACAAAGCACAGGAAGAGGCCATGGAGGAAGAAGAAGAGGAGGGGGTGGAGGAGAGAGGTGTGTCACAATCATTAGCATTTTGGAGGCGTGGTGGCGGAACAACCTCCAACACTACTGCACCTTGTCCTGCATCCTTCCCAGCTGCCAGCAGAGTCACCCAATGCGCCGTGAAACTTAGGTAACGTCCCTGTCCATGCCTGCTGGACCATGAGTCAGCGGTAATATGCACCTTACCGCTGACCGCCCTGTCCAGCGAGGCATGGACATTGCCTTCCACATGCCGGTAGAGAGCCAGAATCGCCTTCCATGAGAAAAAGTGGCGTTTGGGTACCTGACACTGAGGAACCGCACATTCCACAAACTCACGGAAGGGAGCAGAGTCTACCAACTGAAAAGGCAGCAGTTGAAGTGCTAGCAATTTTGCCAAGCTAGCATTCAACCGCTGGGCATGTGGATGGCTGGGAGCAAACTTCTTTCGGCGGTGCAGCAGCTGGGGCAGGGAAATTTGCCTGGTACAATCTGACGTCGGTGTACCAAAAGCAGATTGCCCACAAGTACTTGGCTGTGACACACCTAATTCTACACCTTCATTCCTCTCAGTGCAGGTCTCAGAGAGGACTGAAGGTATAGTGGGGTTGGAGATCTCAGCTGATGAGGAGCAAGGAGAGGTCCTCTTTGTTCTTTGGTGTGGGTCTTTTAGATACGCTTGCCAACGAACTGCATGGCAGGTCAACATATGTCTGGTCAAGCATGTGGTACCCAAGCGGGAGATGTTTCGGCCACGCGAGATACGCTTGAGACATATGTTGCAAATAGCAGCGGTGCGATCTGATGCACTCGTCTCAAAAAAGGCCCACACCAAAGAACTTTTTGAATAACGGGCAGAGACTG
Source organism: Aquarana catesbeiana (assembly GCF_042186555.1). NCBI lineage: Eukaryota > Metazoa > Chordata > Amphibia > Anura > Ranidae > Aquarana > Aquarana catesbeiana. The sequence goes on along the minus strand of NC_133328.1, from coordinate 214,306,164 downwards.
CAGCGCCCTGCACATGTGGAGCTTTGGGGTGTGATGCAGTCAAGGTGCTGCCCCTAGGCTGGCCCCTGGAGGGCATCCTGCCTCGTTGGTGATGTGCCGCCTCCTCCTCCTCCTCCTCCTCTCTCCTATCAGGCACCCACGTTGAGTCAGTGACCTCATCATCCCCTCCCTCCTCATCACTGGAGCAAACCTGGCAGTATGCTGCAGCAGGGGGAGCATGACTGCCAGATTGCTGTCCTTCTTGGGCACCCCCTCTGTCCATGCTCATGTTACTGCCTTCATCGAGCTCAGCATCATCATCAGAGCCTTCCAAACGCTGGGCATCCTCCTGGAGCATGTACCCAACACTGTGGTCAAACAGTTCGAGGGACTCCTCAGGAGGACATGGTGGGGCTAGGGAAGGAGTCACTGATGACATTGAGCCAGGGGGAGGGGCCGCTGCTTTGCCAGACAAAGTACCCTGGGCATGGGTGAGAGAGGATGAGGAGGATGAGGCTTGGCTTGGTCATCCACTCAACCAAGTCTTCCGCATGTTGCGGCTCAACGCGGCCAGCTGCCGAAAAAAAGGCCAAGCGTGTCCCACGGCCACGTGCTGATGAGGATGCACCGTCTCCATGACCAGCACTAGACACAGAGCCTGCTTGCCCTCTCTTATTGGCTTGTGACTGTCTGCCTCTCCTTCTTGGCCTTCCAGACATACTAATGGCCTGTAGCTGCACTAAGCTGGGATATATATATATATATATGTACTGATACTGCAGCTAGCAAAATCAACTGCCTGCCTGTAGTATGAGAACACCACCAACCTTCTACAGGTAGCTTTAGCTGAACACTGTGCAGAGCTCGCAAAAAAATAGCTTGTAGCTTTTTTAGCTGCCTGCGGTAGTGATAGGATCAGGAAAACACCACCAACCTTCTACAGGTAGCTTTAGCTGAACACTGTGCAGAGCTCGCAAAAAAATAACTTGTAGGTTTAGCTGGACACTGTGAGGAGGACGCACCACACTAACTTGTAGGTTTAGCTGAACACTGTGAGCAGGACGCACCCCACTAACTTGTAGGTTTAGCTGAACACTGTGAGCAGGACGCACCCCACTAACTTGTAGTTTTAGCTGAACACTGTGAGCAGGACGCACTGCACTAACTGTAAATAGTCTAGCTGCCTGACTGTGGTACTAATAGAATCAAAAGAACACCAGCAATTTTCTTCAGGTAGCTGTAAATACTGTAACAAGACAAGCTTGCCTGTCAGTAAGAAGATAACAGGAACGGATCTAGCTGAACACTGTGAGCAGGACGCACTGCACTAACTTGTAGCTTTAGATGAACACTGTGCAGAGATCTCACTACACTAACTTGTAGGTTTAGCTGAACACTGTGAGCAGGATGCACAGCACTAACTTGTAGTTTTAGCTGAACACTGTGAGCAGGATGCACCGCACTAAGTTCTAGGTTTAGCTGAACACTGTTAGGTGGACGCACCGCACTAACTTGTAGTTTTAGCTAAACACTGTGAGCAGGACGCACCACACTAACTTGTAGTTTTAGCTGAACACTGTGAGCAGGATGCACTGCACTAACTGTAAATAGTCTAGCTGCCTGACTGTGGTACTAATAGGATCAAAAGAACACCAGCAATTTTCTTCAGGTAGCTGTTGGCCAAGCATGCGGGTCATAGTGCATGCTTGGCCAATCATCAGCCAGCAATGCACTGCGATGCCGCAGTGAATTATGGGCCGTGATGTGCCACACGAATTTGGCGCGAACGGCCCATATCGTTCGCAATTCGGCGAACGGGCGAACAGACGATGTTCGAGTCGAACATGGGTTCGACTCGAACACGAAGCTCATCCCTATGTGATAGGCACACAAGGCTGTTTTCCGAGGTGCATGTATAGCTGAAAGTTCTCGGCTGAAAAGGGATAGAAATATCCTTATCCAGTCTTTGACGTCTGCTCTGGTAATTGCTTTTGGGTGGTCCTACAGTGATGAAATTACGCAAAGTCATCCATCTCAGAGAACAAATTAAATCAACAAAACTTGACAAAACAGCCAGGTCCATACTGTGGATGAAACAAAAATTTTATGAACACTCCAATAAACCTCACAGAATGTTAGATAATAAGCTATGCCCACGACCGTTTAATTCATTCCCTGACTTTCTCCAACAGTCAGATGGATCTAGAACACACTGCCCCCCGTGAGATGTCCAAAATCTTTGGCAAATTTTACAGCAATTTGCATAAATGCTTGACCCCGGAGAATCATTTTAACTTTAAAAATTTGAGTCCTTTTTCTCCAATTTAAAGTTACTGAAACTATCTACAACAGATTTAGAGAGTTTGAATATGGCGGTATCAGCTGAGGAACTCTTAGCTATAATCCAAAACCTCCCATTACACAAATCTCCCGGCTCTGATAGCTTGCCCTATTCCTATTACAGATCTTTTTTTGGACATTTTATCTCCCCACATGCTGGCTTTATATGATTCCCACCTTAAAGGTACCCCTCTGCACTCACATTTCTCCCATTCATTCATTTTGGTTATCCCAAAGCCTGGAAAGGATCCCTCTGTCCCTGATAACTACAGACCCATAGCCCTTCTAAATTAGGACTACAAAATATTTACTAAAATCCTTGCTTCCCGACTATCCGGACTCATACCCAAACTGATCCACAGGGACCAGGTGGGTTTTGTGCTTGGTAGACATGCTGGAGACAACACCCGGCGTACAATAGACCTAATAGATCTTTTAGATAGAACTTCTCGTTCGGCAATAATTCTGAGTTTAGAAGCACAGAAGGCTTTTGACAGGCTAAGTTGGCCACTTTAAAAATATTTGTTTTTAATTGCCCTTTTTTAAAAGCCTTAGAGGCCTTATACTCAACTGTCACTCCTGTCTCCTGGCTTCCCCATGACAAATGGGACTCGGCAGGGTTGTCCTCTTTCGCCACTGCTTTTTATCTTATGTCTGGAACCCCTAGCCGAGTCTATCCGTATTCACCCAGATATTTGTGGGGTGGTGATGAGACAAGGGGAATATAAATTATCATTATTTGCAGATGACATTTTGCTTACTATCACTAACCCGTTGATATCTCTCCCCTCGCTACATAAACTGCTGACTTCTTTTAGTGCTATCTCGGATATAAAGTCAACACCTCCAAAACTGAAGCCCTTCCTATACATATTCCACCGTCCTTATTATCCTAACTCAAAGAATCATACCCTTATAAATGGTGTAACGCCTCTCTTAAATACTTAGGTGTTCTACTAACCCCTTCCTACGCATCTCTTTATAACACTAACTTTCCTCCTCTGATATTGGATATTAATAAATCTCTGTCGAACTGGACCAAATACCCCCTGTCTCTCTTAGGCAGGATTAATGTTTTAAAAAATGTCTATCCTACCAAGACTGCTCTATCACATTGAAACTCTCCCAGGAGCCGTAACCGCCTCACAACTAAAAGCACTCCACAGGAATTTTCTAAAATTTATATGGAATGGTAGGGCCCATCGCATAGCGAGCTCTGTGATGTTTTCCCTTAGGTCCAGGGGAGGTTTGGGAGCTCCGGACATTACTAAGTACTACTATGCCACACATTTAAGGGCCATTATGTCTTGGACTTCCTGACACGCACCGAACCAATGGGCCACCATTGAAAAAGGGCTACTCTACCCGGTTCACCCATGCTCCTTAATTTGGGGTGTCCCCCCTCTCTAAACCCTATATATAAACATCAGTGCACTGGCCCAATGGCATTAACGTTAACCATTTGGCGTCATTGCCTCAAGCGCTACCCCCTTGTGTCCCCCTGCTCTCCTCTTGTGAATGTACTATTCAACCCGCTCATTTCAGACAGTATGTCCCTAGGCAGGATTTTTCCATGGATTAACGTTCACCTCTTTCAGCTCCGGAACCTGGTACATCCCATAACGAAGAGATTTCATACTTTTGACACTTTAGGTGAAAAATTTGATATACCACCACATCTTTTCCATTTTTACCTACAGGTTAGACACTTCTTCCACTCTAAATCGCCAACCCTGACCATAGATAAGCCTACTACCTTTGAATACCTATGTGCACAGGGCCCACATCAACTACATTTAATTTTATGTATTTACCGTGTCCTCCATGAGTCGATTCCTATCACGGAAACCTTACACCATTATTTGAGCAGGTGGTCCCACTTAGTGGGCCGTCCTGTCACAATACAGATGTGGGACAGGATTTGGTCCTCTACTTTTAGATCCTCTAAATGTGTCACCCAGAGGGAGACATCCATTAAAATTCTCATGTTCTGGTATAAAAAACTCCTGACGTAATTCATAAATATAAACCCTCGATTCCGCCACATTGCTGGAGGTGTGGGACTGACATAGGCTCTTTATTTCATATCTTCTGGCAGTGCTCCCTGATTCAACCCTTTTGGTGTGATGTGCATTTACTTATACAAAAGGTGGTCGGGGTGTCCTTTCCGATGGATCCCTTGAATTATCTACTAGGTTTACCTTCTTTGGGTGTATCTAAAAAGACAAATAGACTAATATCCTATATTTTAATAGCCGCCAAGAGGCTTATCCCACTGTCCTGGTTATCCAATGCGCCTCCTTCATGGTCCGTATTTCCCCATCTGGTGGGTGAGATTCGGATGATGGAGTTTTTGACGGCCTCAGTACATGACTGCATCTCCCAATTTAATAAAATATGGGAACCATGGGATCTTTCGGAATTTGGGAACCCTATACCACCAAACGCACCCTAACTCCCTTATTGCTTCTATCGTGGAATTCTTTACCTATTATATGTCTCTAATTAATCTTGAGGTTCTAGATTTTTATCAATAATACGTTTACTGTGTACACCAAAGGGAAATGATGCAATTCACACGTGTGCCTAGTATCTGTGAACACTTTTCTTTTCCTTTTTACTTATAAATGTTACCTTCTATTTTGTTTTTCTTTTCTATTATGACTGTTTATGATACACTTTCATTGATAAGGATAAGGATAATTACAACCGGAGCATGACCTGACGGAGTTATCGATTTTATTTCTTCATTCAACAATCCTTCGAAGAGCCGATGATCTAGGAGGACTCAATTCTTGAGTGTGAGGAATGTATTAAAGAGTAATAAGTCAAATCTTTACCCCTAGCATGTAAGATCCTCCATGCCTCTACTAACTGTTGTTGATATAACTTCCGTTTTATTGCCCTAATGCCGCGTACACACGGTCGGACTTTTCGTCTACAAAAGTCCGACAACCTGTCCGACAGACTTCCGGTGGACTTTCGGCGGACTTGCAGCAGACTTTCTAACGAACGGACTTGCCTACACATGACCACACAAAAGTCCGACGGATTCGTACGTGATGACGTACACCGGACTAAAATAAGGAAGTTCATAGCCAGTAGCCAATAGCTGCCCTAGCATGGGTTTTTGTCCGTCGGACTAGCACACAGACGAGCTGATTTCGGGGTCCGTCGTAGTTACGACGTAAAGATTTGAAGCATGTTTCAAATCTAAAGTCCGTCGGATTTGAGGCTGAAAAAGTCTGCTGAAAGTCCGGAGAAGCCCACACACGATCGGATTACCAGCCAGCTTTAGTCCGTCGGCGTCCGTTGGACTTTTGTAGAAGAAAAGTCCGACCGTGTGTACGCGGCATAAGATGTCTGCCCTCCGACCTTAAGGCTGGATCGAATATAAATTTAAATTCTCCCGCTATTATCAGTTTCCCTTCTTTAAAACCATCCAATTTATTCATAACCCTCCTCAAAAAAAGAGAAGGGCGGGTAGTAGGACAACATACATTGACCAATGTGCACTCATTATTAATAGGGAACCTTTAATAAACAAATATCGACCTTCAGGGTCCGATTTTAATGCTTTTAATATAAAAGGTGTGTTACTATTAAACCCAATTGCTATGCCCTTAGATCTTTTAATAGGGGAATAACCATGAAACCATGTTGGGAAGATTCTTGAACCTAAGCTCATTTTTCATGACCATTTTAAATGAGTTTCTTGAAGGAACACTATATTGGCAGCAAATTCTTTCAGTTACCGAGAGATATAATGTCTCTTATTGGGGCTATTTAAGCCTCTAACGTTATAAGTAATTATTTTCAGAGGGGCCATATTTCAAAAGAAATAATATGCACAGTGAGATAGGAGTAGATTTCTATCCAAACTCTAGGAACGTACCCACTCTACTAACATACAATAAAACCATTAAAAAAAAACCCATAAAACCCCTAAACAACATAGATCCCCAATTTACTATCCCTCCCTCCTCCCTACCAAAAATACATTGAAATGCAATGTTATGTCCATCCCACCTGCCGCCTAAATAGACATACAGCTGAGCGGGACCATCCATGGGGGTTATTATATGTCCACATGGGCCACCAGACCTCATCCTCTCCAAAAGAATCTAGGGGATGGTTCCTATAGGTCAGGCGGGCATAGCCACTGCCCAGTGCTCCCCCCTTAGGTCTCATTCTCCTTCTATCACCTTTATCTAAAACCTTTCCACAGTCTTATTTGCTAATAAAGTTCTAAACTACAAATTCTATACTTTATTCCATGTTCTATCTTTTAACTTCCCCCAGCCTGGGGGCTTAATTTCCCAGTTCTCAAGCTTGACATCTTGCAGGCCAAGTTTACTACAGAATTCCTTCTGGAAATTGCAGGGTCGCTGAGATACCCTGATTTTTAGCAGTCAAACATAGGTGGAAAACTACACCTAGAAGTAATGTTTTTAGCCTGTAGCTGACTTGTTAGAGGTTTCAATGCCTTTCTTCAGGCTATGTTTCGGGTGATAAATCTGAAAAAATGAGTAATTTATTTCCATTGAAAACAACAGATGCAGATTTTCTCATTCCCTGTGTTACCTGTTCTTTTATTTCATAGTGGTGAAATCTTGCAATTACATCCCTAGGGACATCCGTTGGAGATTTATTCAGTCTTTGTATTCTGTGGATTGTTTCAAAGCCGAAGGGAGATGTTAATTATTTTTTCAGAATTTTATTAAACACTTCCCATTCTGCAGACTCTAGATCAGTGATGGCGAACCTTGGCACCCCAGATGTTTTGGTACTACATTTCCCATGATGCTCATGCACGCTGCAGTGTAGTTGAGCATCATGGGAAATGTAGTTCCAAAACATCTGGGGTGCCAAGGTTCACCATTACTGCTCTAGATCAATATCTTTGATGGTCTCAGGGAGACCTCGGATCCTTAAAGGGGTTGTAAACCCTCATGGTTTTTCACCTTAATGGATTTTATCCATTAAGGTGAAAAACCTTCTGTAGTGCTGCAGTCCCCCAGCCCCCCCCCCCCCATTTTACTTACCTGAACGCTGTCATCCTGCAGCCAGGAACGAGCACACCATCTCTAGCTGGTGTCTCATGTCTTGATTGGATAGATTGATAGCAATCCCTTTAAGTTGTTTTGTCTGCTTCGATTTTCTTGATCCTCGAGCCTGTATCGAATGTTTCTTATTTCTAACCATTCCAACTCGCCCCTTTCTTGTAATTCCACAATGGCCTTTTGCTCATCTAGATTTCCTTCAGTTTCTTCTACCCGCTGTAGGACATTCTTTATGTCCCTTCTAGTTGCATTCATTTTAACCTTTAATCACACATTCTAGATAAGACATTGTGTCCGCTATATCTTGTTTTGTGGGAAGTGTTTGTAATTCTTCAGAGTTTTGTTCCATTATCCATTGCTGCTAATTTTTGGGTGAACTCTCATCACTTTTATTATTTTTAGATTGCGGGGACTGAGATTTATATGACCTTTGTATGTCCTCTGATGTTGTTATAACCCCAATTTCTACTTCCTCTCCTCCCGTACGAGTTCTCTTTTTTGTTTGCTCCACTGGTGGTGAGGTTGTCACATCTTCAGTTCCTGCTACTTAGTCTACCTTATCCACCTTATCCTGAATCAAATATAATTTCATGGAGTTTGGGTTCCCAGCTTCTGCCTGATTTGTTTTAGCTCCTTTCTTCCTCATTACTCCTTCAAATTGTGTAAACAACAGGGAGGCAAAGAGCAGGGAGTCCTTAGGTACTGAACTGTTCTTAAATGTATTTTAGTGTGCTTAAATGCACTTAAAAAGTATTACCTGCACAGTACATGCACAGTAAATGTACTTAAATAGGCTACCCGTTCAGCCATGCACTTGATGTAGTATGCAGTGTGCAGTATATTGAAAAAGAGGAACACTCAGCAGGGCTGGTTTTAGTTGTCCCGGTACTCCGGAGCAGGAGGCAACCCGTGAGCAACCTGTGAGCCACCCAATCCCTCTGCACGCCGCTTCCTCTACCTGCCCTCCTCGGATATCCTCAGGTGGCCTCGCCCCTGCCACACAGCCACACTTACCATTCATAGTATCCTTTGGAATTCCTCTGATGGGATCATAGATAGAACTTCTATATTTAAAACCAAATAATATTCAAGACTCAATAACCTGTGGGTTGAATAGGCCGTGCCCTTTATTATAGGTATAATAATAATTCATAAATAATCATTAAAATTATTAAATTGGATAACTCAGTACTTATATCATATAGTAAGTTATTAATAAAACATACTCATAGCTCAGCTAACATTTTAAATCAACATAACAGCCCCTTTTTTTATTGTTTATAAAACAAAGGGACAGCAAACATAAACAGCAAAGCTCAAGTTCCATTAAATAGAACACCTCATAAACAGAGCCACAACAGTTATATTGAATAATTAATAAATAAATAGCTTGTCCCACCGACAAGCTATTTATTTATTAATTATTCAATATAACTTTATACATATATTAAATCTATCTCTCATGATCCCATATGTGGTGGGGTGGGGACATGTTATGCCCCACCCCTCACTTTTAATCCCACAATGAGGCTCACTGTGAGGCTCACTATGATGCTCACTGCTCTGTGTCAGTCACCTCGTGGCTCCAGTCTCGGCTCTGATCCCTGAACTTCGGACAGCCCAGACTGGTCCCAATTACTCCTGCCAATCCAGCCACTGCTCTTCGATCCACCCAACCAGCTCCCAGTCACAGGAGTTCCAAGGGTCAGCAGGACTCTCTGGCTCCTCTGTGCTCCCTGCAGCTTCGATCGCCCTCTCTAATAGTCCTTCTCAGATCTCTGCAGCATCTACAGCCAGGACATCCAGGTAAGTGCAATCACTGGAGAGATAGGGATTGCAGACCAATTTTCACGTCAAATTTCAAGGAGTTCAGCATGCTCCTAGCATACCAACTTACTACTCAGGAAGAGCACCTGAGGCTCCCAGCTACACGCTACTACGTGCTCCATCTCCCCTTTTTTTTTACATTTTGGAGCGGGGTTCCCCTTAAAACCCACACCAAACCTGAAGGGCCTGGTATGAATAATTGATGCATTATTTTCACAAATCACACACAAGTCGCATGTATATCATGCAGATGCGACTTTCCTGTGACTTTTGAGGGTTTACATTGAAGTCTATGACCCTCAAGTTGCATAAAAGCCAGACCAAAGAAGTGCAAGAACTACTTTAAAGTCACTGCGACTTTAAGTCACACAGATATGAACAGTATTCATTGGGAAACATGAGGTATGACTTGTCATTGGACTCTGGGGTCCAAAGTCACATGACAAGTCGTACATGTGTGAATGGGGCCTTACTAAAACTGGGACACTCCAAATCTGGGGCAGCTGTGCATGGTAGCCAATCAGCTTCTAACATTAGCTTGTCCAATTAAAAAAGAAGTTCAGGAATGCAGAAAAAAAATATACTCACCTAGATGGTTGCAGCATCGATCCCAGCTGCAGCTGTCCCTCGCTGGCTCTACCCTGAGAACTGATCGCTCAGTTCTCCCCCTCCACTCTGAGAAGAGAGTGGTGGCTATCAGTCAGCGGCTCTCTGCTTTGCCCCTACAGTGCACATTCACTGTGCAGGGGGCGGGAGAGGCTGGCTTAGGCTTTCAGCAGCATGCTGAAAGGTTGAGCCAGCTGCTGCTCCTGGCATCTGAGTGGATCCCAACAGTAAAGTAGAGATCTTTCCCAAGCTTGGACTGTCTGAATGAAGTCAGCCGACAGTGGAGTTTAGCTGTCTGGTTTCTAGCAGTGCTGAAGCAGATTTTGCATACTCTAGTTTAAGTAACCCCCCCCCCCCATTGTGTCTATCAGTCAGCCAGTGGCACAAGTTGAAATAGTTTGCGATAGACTTGGATACAATTTTATATTGTCATTTTTTTGTGAATGTTTATCCAAGTTATATGTGAGAAGGACTAGTGGTATCCGCCTGACTAACGGAATCATAAACTTTTGATATTTAACCTATAGGAGAAAGCAAGCACCAGCTGATCAGTTATTTGTATCTTAAAATGGAATCTGCCTAGTGGTTATACTGGCTTTTAATAATATATATATACTGTATTTATTATTTCCCGTCTGTTTATTAGTTGAGTTTGCAAATTTAAAGCCTATCCAAGTTTTTTTTGTGGTGCCTGACGCTGTACCTATTATCAAAACATTACCTTTCAAGTAGTTTTTTAAGGTAATAATAATGTAATACATGCATCAAATACTTATATCCTATTTTTAATGCATGTCAATGTTTCATTTGATTTTTAAATTATTGCTCAGGATTGCATAACTGTGTTACCCTGGCTTAGGTGCAAAATATTAAATACTATATATTACCAATAATTTTCATTTGCCATGCAACTAGTCATTTAGTCATTTTGCTGGGATCCCTAATATGTTTCTATACTGAGTTAATATAATGCTTCATCATTTTGTGCTATTAGAGACATTCTTTCATCAAGTCAACAATAAAACTAGGGTTCAGCCGATACCGATACTAGTATCGGTGCCGATACCAAGCATTTGCAGGAGTACTTGTACTCCTGCAAATGCTCCGATGCTTGACCTGATACTTGGGCAGTCAGGGACGATCGGTGTGGGGGGAGTTAGAAGCATGGATCCCCCTGTATAGATTTCAATAAAACAGCTGAAAGCTACGGGGAGGGGGGGAGGGGGTTGAAAGAGAGGAGAAGAAACGTCTGTCAGCTGCTTTATTGAAATCTATACAGGGAGATCGGTGCTTGTAGCTCCTCCCACCCTGGCACTGATCATCCCTGGCTATCCCTTGTGTCCTTCTCCATGTCCCCCTCTCTATGCTCCTAGAGTCTTCCTACAGCCCCCCCTCTATGTCCTCTGTGCCCCTACGGTCCCCTCTGTGTCCTCCAGCTCTTCCAGTCCCCTCTGTGTCCTCTGTGCTCCTCTGGTCCCCTCTGTGTCTTCCCTGCTCCTCTGGTCCCCTCTGTGTCCTCCTCTAGTCCCCCCCCCGTCCCCAATCTGGCAGGATGGAGAGCAAAGGAAGGAGCCGGGAAAATCTGTCATTTACTGGCTCCTTCCTTTTCTGAATAAACAGAGCCAATGATCTACCCACACTGTCCACCCCCCCCCCCAAAAAAAAGGAAAGCATTGTAAAAAAAACAAAAAATAAATAAATAAATATAAAATGTAAAAAATAATAAAAAAATTAATTATAAAAAATAAAATTGTAAAAAAATAAAATAAACATTAAAAACTACTGACACAGTCCACTGCCACATGACATTAAAAAAGGGTATCGGCAATCGGTATTGGCAAGTACTTGAAAAAAAAAGTATTGTTGGTACTTGTACTGTCTTAAAAAAGTGCCATGGGAGGCCTCCCGCCGACTGCTCTGTCGTCGCTTTTACAGCTCTTATATAGGCAAGGGTGGGGCCACCCGGTGATGTAACTGGGTGACCCCGCCCCATTCTGACATCATGTAACGTCACATGACATTAGAAGGGGTGGGGTCATCTGGCTATGTCACCGGGTGACCACACCCTTGCTTATATAAAAGCTAGTAAAGCTAAGAGAGAGCAGTTTTCATTTTTTTGATATTTTTCGGGTCCGTCGGGTGGCATGATTGATGGTGTATTTACATCACTGGACACTTTTTAAAAAATTTTTTAATAAAGGACTCAAAAATTGTCTCTTGAGGTTTTTACTTTTTTGACACTTTTTTGGTGAATGGGTAGGGGTATGATGTACCCGATAGCCATTCACATGGGGGAGGCCAGGATGTGGGGCCCCCTTTGTTAAAGAGGGCTTCCAGATTCCGATAAGCCCCCCGCCTGCAGACCCTGACAACCACTGGCTAGGGGATTGTAGTACCACAGCCTCAAAAGAACCACAATGTCTCAAAATTGATTTGGTCCAGAAACAGACAAAATAAAAGTGAACAAAACACCTGGACCAGATGGATTACAACCCTGTGTATTCAAAGAATTGAGTTTTGTTATTTTGAACACAATGTTTTAAATTTTTATAGACTCTTTAAAGACCTGTTTGGGAACAATGGATTGGTGCAACACCAACATAGTACCTCTGTTTAAAAAGGGAATAAACCTTTAACCAAGTAACTACAGACCTGAAAGCTGAACTTCTATAGCTGGGAAAATACATTGGAGTTTGGTAAAAGACAAATAGATGAGTTATTTCTAAAAAAACAACAACGTGGTAAGCAATTGTTACCATGTATTTACGTTGTGCAAAAGACCAAAGGTTTCAAACACATCTACTTTCTTTTTATGAGGAAGCAAGCAAAAATCTACGCAAAGCATTGGCTGTGGGTATAGTTTATTTGGACTTTGCAAAGTGTTTGACACGGTTTTCCACAGAAGGCTAATGTGTAAATTAAGGTCTATAGGCTTAAAAGAACTCAATCAGTAAATGGATAGAAAATTCTCTTGAATACAGAGAGTAGTGTTAAAGATTTATACTTTGAATGGTGTACAGTTGTTAGTGGTCTTCCCCCAGGTTTTGTGTGTTTGAAACTCGACTTTGGGGAACACATACCAATGTAAATATAGCAAAGTCTTTAGCCTCTTCCAGTCTAATGAGGACCTCCAAGGCTAAAGATAGCTGACATCCTTCAATATGTAGTGGGTTGTGAGGCATAGTGGGTGCAAAGATGGTGAAAGTCATTGGGCGCCAGACACTTCTTGGATGTAAAAGAGGTTTTATTTCTTTTAACAGTCTTTTGTATTTTTGGGGAAAGGCGCCACATCTGCACATGCAGGAATGCTGTCTCCTATGGCAACAGACTTTAACAGTTCCTAACTCAAATGTAACAGTTCCTTCAGCTTCACTACAACTGCTTCTTGTAGTTCTTCAAAGCTGAGCTCCCGGTCTCTCACTAGACCCACTGATTCACTGACTCTAAATCCCTTGAGCTCCTCCAATCTTTGCAGTGGTATCCCCTCAAGCATCACCCATGCCTCCCTGCTGGGTCCCTAGTTTGGCACTCCAGATACTTTTTGAGCTTCAACCCTGCTGACCGGCTTGGTCCCTGGCTTGACACACAAGGCTGTTCTACAAGTGTCACGTCCGCTGGTTGGGTCCCTGACTTGATCACTGCCTGATGTTTCCCGATTCTCCACCGTGACCGTTCGGTGAGAATAATGCTTTGGTACTTGCTTCAGTTACTCACTATGGCCCCTGGTAAAGGTGGTTGGTCCCTTAGTGGTGACAGCTCCCCTTCAACCTCTGACCACGACTGGCTCTCCGGCTGACAGAACTGTCACTTCTGGTTGGACTGAAAGCCACAGTCCCAACCCTGCGCTGCCCTCTTACTTCTGGATAGGCCCTCACACAGCCTGGCAGCCAGATGATTTGTGAGGGGCTCCAGGCCAAAGCTACAGGGTGCTACATCCTCCCCCTGCTAAAAAAAAGCTACGTCTCGGAGTCTGCAGAAAAAAGTAATTTTTCAGCCCTCGAGCCTAAGAGCGGATGTCCTGGCAAAAACTGGGATAGGTGGGGAAACAGGGAAAGAATAACCAATAACAGTATATGTGGCGTACCACATGAAATAAACATGGTATTAAACACATGAGATAATAGATCACATATGACATGGAAATATCAAAAATAGTTATGTACAGCTTTAAAAGTAAACAAGAGTAATGGTATTGCTTCCTGACTATCTATCTAATATATACAGTAATAAAAAGATATAGAAAGAATTAGGGTTGTCGTCCGGATAGATCCCTGTCTCTCCTTAGCCAAGGAAGATGCGCTGAATGAGCAACACCTGAAAGAGAGTAAACAGCAATGCAAATGCATCCTATCCTATGGTAACATGATGCAGTATATACATACAGTATCTCACAAAAGTACTGAAGAAGGTATATGCAGCTGAGTGCATATAAGGGGACGCCCCTTTGGATTTTAAAGGCAGCATACGAGTAAGAAAAGTAAATAGTGATAAAAGGCAAAATCAATGCCAACTTTATTGTTGTACAAATATAGATAAAATTGTCTAGAAGACAGAACAAACATGCAAAAAATATACAAGACATGTGTTCAATATTCTTTACGAATACTTGAATATAAACCATACAGAGCATTAATGAATAATATCACCCGATGCCATCAGCCCCAGAGGACCAACCCAGTCTAAGTGGGCGTAGTGGGGGTGGGTGGCTAGAAAATATATCCCAACATGTTTTGGAGAAGACCGTAGTCAAACTTGTATATTCCTTCTTCAGGGGAATTATTTTACATACAGGCGGGTGAAAAATGTTTCTTGTCTCTGGAACATAAGTATATGCATAGATAAGTAACATAGCAAGGAAAGACTATAGAGTGGTCTATTCACTGGCCATTGTTTTTAGAAGTAAGCAGAAATGCAGTACTTACATGGTTAAACTCGCGTCATAAATCAAAAAATAATAAATAAAGGGATCACATGCTGGCTGTAGGGGTTCACCGGTGGCAAAGGAGGGGAAACCGTGGTGACACACAGAGCCGCAGGGGCACTTTCACAAGGGACGCCAAATCCTCCCTGTAGCAAACAATGTCACCATTAGTTATTCATTAATGCTCTGTATGGTTTATATTCAAGTATTCGTAAAGAATATTGAACACATTTCTTGTATATTTTTTGTATGTTTGTTCTGTCTTCTAGACAATTTTATCTATATTTGTACAGCAATAAAGTTGGCATTGATTTTGCCTTTTATAACTATTTACTTTTCTTACTCGTATACTGCCTTTAAAATCCAAAGGGGCGTCCCCTTATATGCACTCAGCTGCATATACCTTCTTCAGTATTTTTTAGGATGATGGCAGTCTCTGCACACCAATATATCTCATCTCCAAATCATTTTTTCATATCTCACAAAAGTGAGTACACCCCTCACATTTTTGTAAATATTTTATTATATCTTTTCATGTGATAATACTGAAGAAATGACACTTTGCTACAATGTAAAATAGTGAGTGTACAGCTTGTGTAACAATGTATATGTGCTGTCCCCTAACTAACTCACACAGCCATTAATGTCTAAACCACTGGCAACAAAAGTGAGTACACCCCTAATGAAAATGTCCAAATTGGGCCCAATTAGCCATTTTTCCTCCTCAGTGTCATGTGACTCGTTAGTGTTACAAGGTCTCAGGTGTGAATGGGGAGCAGATGTGTTAAATTTGGTGTTATCACTCTCACTCTCTCATACTGGTCACTGGAAGTTCAACATGGCACCTCATGGCAAAGAACTGTCTGAGGATCTAACAAAAAAGAATTGTTGCTCTACATAAAGATGGCCTAAACTATAAGAAGATTGCAAAGACCCTGAAACTGAGCTGCAGCATGGTGGCCAAGACCATACAGTGGTTTAACAGGACAGGTTCCACTTGCCATGGTTGACCAAAAGAAGTTGAGTGCACATGCTCAGCGTCATATCCAGAGGTTTTCTTTGGGGAATAAACATATGAGTGCTGCCAGCATTGCTGCAGAGGTTGAAGGGGTGGGGGGTCGGCCTGTCAGTGCTCAGACCATATGCCGCACACTGCATCAAATTGGTCTGCATGGCTGTCATCCCAGAAGAAAGCCTCTTCTAAAGATGATGCACAAGAAAGCCCGCAAACAGTTTGCTGAAGACAAGCAGACTAAGGACATGGATGCACAAGAAAGCCCGCAGTTTGCTGAAGACAAGCAGACTAAGGACATGGATTACAGGAACCATGTCCTGTAGTCTGATGAGACCAAGCTAAAGTTATTTGGTTCAGATGGTGTCAAGCACGTATGGCGGCAACCGGGTGAGGAGTACAAAGACAAGTGTGTCTTACCTACAGTCAAGCATGGTGGTGGGAGTGTCATGGTCTGGGGCTGCATGAGTGATGCCAGCACTGCTGAGCTACAGTTCATTGAGGGAACCACGAATGCCAACATGTACTGTGAGATACTGAAGCAAAGCATGATCCCCTCCTTCTGGAGACTGGGCCTCAGGGCAATATTCCAACATGATAACGACCCCAAACACACCTCCAAGATGACCACAACCTTGTACAGAAGCTGAGGGTAAAGGTGATGGACTGGCCAAGCATGTCTCCAGACCTAAACCCTATTGAGCCTCTGTGGGGCATCCTCAAAGGGAAGGTGGAGGAGCGCAAGGTCTCTAACATCCACCAGCTCCGTGATGTCATCATTGAGAAGTAGAAGAGGACTCCAGTGAAAACCTGTGATGCTCTGGTGAACTCCATGCCCAAGAGGGTTAAGGCAGTGCTGGAAAATAATGGTAGCCACACAAAATATTGACACTTTGGGTCCAATTTGGACATTTTCACTTAGGGGTGTACTGACTTTTGTTGCCAGTGGTTTAGACATTAATGGCTGTGTGTTGAGTTTTTTTGAGTGGGACAGCAAATTTACACTGTTATACAAGCTGTACACTCACTACTTTACATTGTAGCAAAGTGTCATTTCTTCAGTGTTGTCACATGAAAAGATATAATAAAATATTTACAAAAATGTGAGGGGTGTACACATTTTTGTGAGATACTGTATATGATTAAGCAAGTTTCAATTGTCTTCAGCTGAAGACAGCATAGCAATGTAAATATACTCTATAGAATATTGCATTATTTACATTTTCAGAAGCAGATCCCATCCTCTGTAGAGAATACCACCTTCTTCCCATTGATCAAAAAAATTTACATCAGCACATAATTTGAATAAAGTTCACTCAGGTGGGCACCACTCACACCACCTGGTGACCACACTAGGGACAGTCAAGACATATGGTTCAGTTCATTATTCACATGCATAGCGAGAATTGGCCCTTCTATTATCGCCTAATCAAAGTAACTAACACTAATGCCCTGTACACCCGGTCAGATTTTCCGACGAAAAATGTGCGATCGGAGCTTGTTGTCGGAAATTCCGATCGTGTGTGGGCTCCATCGGACTTTTTCCATCGGAATTTCTGACACACAAAGTTTGAGAGCAGGCTATAAAATTTTCCGACAACAAAATCAGATCGGTTAAATTCCGATCGTGTGTACACAAATCCAACGCACAAAGTGCCACGCATGCTCAGAATAAATTAAGAGACAAAAGCTATTGGCTACTGCCCCATTTATATATGTGTTTTACGTCATCGCTTTCAGAACGATTGGATTTTCCGACAACTTTGTGTGACCGTGTGTATGCAAGACAAGTTTGAGCCAACATCCGTCGGAAAAAATCCTAGGATTTTGTTGTCGAAATGTCCGATCAATGTCCGATCATGTGTACAGGGCATTAGAGTACAAGGCATGTTACAGTTCATCGATTTCCTTCTGGATGAACTACATTTCACAGCAGTTTCCGCTCTTTTCCAGTGACAACTCCAGGCACAAAGGCACAGCTGAGATTCAGGCAACAAGCAGCCAGTCCTTAATGCAAGGGACCACACTTTGGACACAGGCCCCCTTGCAAAACATCTTTAGTCTGTCCGCACAACAGCCAAAGACAAAGAGACATTCTTCATCATTTGCAACCAACAATCTGCTGAAGTCCACAGATCGCTCTTCAGGGTGTGACACTCAAACAACTTCAATTCTAGCCAACGTGGCGCAGATGATCATTTCCTGTAATTGCTGGTAGTTTCCAGTCCAGCACAGTTCTGGCAATACAGCTTTCTGGGGTGTTCCCCACTAACAGCACTTTAAATGGGTGTGCAAGGTGGTTGTCAGCTTAGCATCCTTAACATCACACAACCCATATTTGTAATCCACAAGGTCATAGTATCACTTTGAAAATCAAAGTATAGGGAATGGCGCTGTGTTAGAACTAGAAGTGTGGCTGAAAATTAAACAAATGTTCAAGTGCATAATATAATTACTATTTAAAATTAGAAAAAATATTTTGGTATGATCCAGGGATTTCTACAAAAAATTCTGTCCTTATTTTAGTGAAAACACCTTATTACGTGAAAAAATGCTACTATATGTGCAAAAAATCGCAAATATTAAAACGACACCATTATATAACATAAATAAATCTTCACATTAATAAATATAAAGTGATAAGTGCCAGAAGCAGTGATTATCAAACAATAGTGCATTAATGTGCAATAACCATTCGCAATAATAAATTATTAGTAGTGTGTAAATCGCAACTAAGTATCAAAGAAAAAAATCCCATATGTTGTTTGGTGCAAAAATGTTCATAACAATTGTGCAGAAAGTTCTTCTTTGGTGGTAAAGTGCCGTGCTGTAATAACTGGTAGTCCCCCCCAATGTGGTTGCACTCACCGGCGCACTCCACCCCTGCAGGGGTACGAGCGTGTGATGTTGGTCCTGTCACTCTGGTCGTATGGGTGCCAGTTTCCTTCCACGCGTCCCAATCCCAAAGGCAGCTGCTTACACACAAGGAGGTGGGGACTTCCTGTCCCTTGATGTATTAAAGGTCCCCACTGGGTATCCACCAGCAAATGAGCAGCACCTCCTCCTGCAGGGGTGGAGTGCTCCGGTGAGTGCAACCACATTGGGGGGGACTACCAGTTATTACAGCACGGCACTTTACCACCAAAGAAGAACTTTCTGCACAATTGTTATGAACATTTTTGCACCAAACAACATATGGGATTTTTTTCTTTGATACTTAGTTGCGATTTGACACACTACTAATGATTTATTATTGCGAATGGTTATTGCACATTAATGCACTATTGTTTGATAATCACTGCTTTTGGCACTTATCACTATATATTTATTAATGTGAAGATTTATTTATGTTATATAATGGTGTCGTTTTAATATTTGCGATTTTTTGCACATATAGTAGCATTTTTTCACGTAATAAGGTGTTTTCACTAAAATAAGGACAGAATTTTTTGTAGAAATCCCTGGATCATACCAAAATATTTTTTCTAATTTTAAATAGTAATTATTTTATGCACTTGAACATTTGTTTAATTTTCAGCCACACTTCTAGTTCTAACACAGCGCCATTCCCTATACTTTGATTTTCATTTTTTGGGGGATCACTTAGGTGTCCCCTTCCCTTTTAGGGGGGCCGCAGGTGTAATTTAGTCTGTAAGCGCGGATCTGTCGATATATTCATAGTATCACTTTGATGATGTTTTTCAGGTAGTAACCAGGGTGGGGTAGAAGGACAGTCTCTCCCCAGGCATTCACTGGTGACAAACCGCTTTAGATCCCTTTTTTTCTGGCTGGGAGATGACTACACCATCCATGTTGATCTTCATGCCATAACCCCAAGTATTCAATACTGACAGGTATTTTCCAGACATTTTAGGCGACAACTTCAAAAAGTATGCCTTGAGAGGAATCTAAAGTTGCCCACGCACTGCTTCGTCCACCCCTTGCATTTCCTTCTCTGAGATCTCTTCTTCCAGATGAGGAGGAATGTAGGGATATAAATACCCATAGTCCTCTGCCACTCTTTTGATTATAATTCTCTGTATTTTGGACAACCGAGGCAGAGTCTTAGGGTCTCCATATCTGGTTAGGACACTCGGGCAGAGTCTTAGGGTCTCCATATCTGGTTAGGACCCGAGTGTCTGGAGCACGTAAGACTGAGCACCCAGCGACCACATAAGGCTTATGGGCTTGTTTAAGCCTAGGCAGGGGCATAATAGGACAGGCTTTGGGGACCCATTGAGCTCCTCCACACAGGACCTGGCGACACTAATCAGTGAAGCTGCGCTCGCTGACAGCATAATCTGCACACTTGCGGTAGTAGTAGCAGATGCATTTTCCTCTTGCACATTACTGGTTAACGCTTCATCACTCTCTCCCCACTTTCCTGAGTAAGAGTAAGACAAAGTATCCAAAAAGAGTTCCGATAGTCCATCAGATGGAATATCCGAATCTGAGATGGTCGAGCACTCTTTAGCCGGGAGATCATTTCTCTTGGCTCGTGCCTTGACTGGCACCTCTATAATATACCCCTTCATGGACACTGGTATCACTTCCCCCACAGACACACCACACTCACTTCTCGCTGACTTACCTGGCCCTGGAGCTTTTTTCTCGGGTGACTCAGACATTAGTGCAAGTAGTTGGGCCCTGGGGAAGACGTTGCAACAAGGGGAACAGCCTCCTGCATGACTTGGGTGACAACCCACGGGCTTGGGGTATCGCTCTCTGTTGGGATGGCAACATTCTTATCCTAATCGGCCTGTGGGATCCGCGGAGGTAAAGTTGGAGGGGCGACTTCAAACAGATGCTCTCCACAGCGTCCACAGACAATCTAAGGCCTCAACTGCGTCAGGCCAGAACATTTTCCACAAATCAGTCCTAGAGACTCGTAGGCTCCAGCCGTATATAGGGCAAGCTGGCCGTTTGGTGTGTACTGCACTCCGGTGTCAGTCAGAACGGGTTTTCGTCACTCTGACCAAAACAGACACCCGGAGCATACTTTCGCCAATCCGCCATCTCCTTCACTAGCTCCCAATCAGACACACGTGGCAGCACTTCCTTATCCTCCTCTGCAGATCAGGGACTCCTACCCCTGCAAACGGATTGGTGCAAAAGTTCTTTGGGAACAGTGGCGCCCACCTTCTTTTTGCTGCATCGCGCCAAAATTGTAATGGAGTCCATTTTGGAGTCTGTATTAACCCTCACAGCACTGGCGGAAAGTGTCAAAAGACCAGGCTGATCCTCTCCCTCCAGCAATGAGACTTGGTGGTTCCTCCCCACAATGATAATACACATGACAACACAGTCTATAAGAAGTGTAAATGTTACTTGCCACCTTCCCACGGAGCCAGACGAAATCCCAATGGAGCTGAAGCCAGTTGCTATAGGCGACTGCTGCAAGGACAATGCCTTAGCCCCACGTTGGATGCCAAATGTAGCAAAGTCTTTAGCCTCTTCCAGTCTAAAGAGGACCTCCAAGGCCAAAGATAGCTGACATCCTTCAATATGTAATGGGTTGTGAGGCATAGTGGGTGCAAAGATAGTGAAAGTCAGTGGGCGCCAGACACTTCTTGGATGTAAAAGAGGTTTTATTTCTTTTAACAGTCCTTATTGTATTTTTGGGGGAAAGAGGGTTAGGGCAAGCTGCTTGCTGTGGGGGCACTGAACAGGAGGGAGGGGCCAGGATCACAGAAAAGGGACCCGAGAAGAAGAGGATCCGGGCTACTCTGTGCAAATCCACTGCAACAGAGCAGGTAAGTTTGACATGTTTGTTATTTTTTATAGGAAAGAACAAGAGCCTTTACAATCACTTTAATTTGAGTGTGCAGCTTGGCTGGCCAGGAATGCAGAGGCAGTATGCACTCCCATCCTCCCCTAAACCATACCATGCCACATTTCCTCAACATGAGGGTATATACAAATACTAGGCTTAATTATTTTGCACACATTTATAGAAGCTATCTGGGTTGTTCTTTTGTTCTGTCTTGAATTTTCTTTGGCATAACCACATCTCTTCTTACATTAAATTAGTATTAACAAACTGAGAGCGTTGGCTACTTCTGTCCACCACATTGTTTGGCACTGGCAACTTCTTCACATGACAAATATGTACAGTATTAAAAGTTTATCTATAGCCAAAACTTTTTTTGTAATTAGTGTCTTTCAAAAAGAAAGATTTGCCATCTCTATTTGTCCTGATGACCATTGTCCCCTGAACAAAACGTTACTCTAACTAGCGATTAGTTGAACACACCTGGGTTTGGTTCCAGCAGGGTTCAGGTGGACACGAGTAATGTTTGAGTGCTGAATCCAAATTCCTTTGAAGTCAATGGGAGCCAAATGTTAAACTGTTCTGACCATTTTAGGAACTTACAAGAAAAGGTTTTGTCAAGCAAATGGAGTGGGGGGATGGGCACTGCCATGGGAAACCACAGCAAAAAAATAAATAAATTTGAAATGTTTTAATTTTTTTAATGTGTCAAGTGAAATATTAAAAATGCTAGACTCTTTTAAATAACATACCGGTGCCCTAACCTTGCCTTCAAATAGCACATCTGTGTGAGGTATACAACTACAAAAAAGTGTCCTAGATAAGGGTCTAAGACAAACCATAATGTCTGGCTTAACCCTTAAGCTGGTCCCAATATAGGCCTCAATCTAAGCAGTATAGGACACTACCCACTGATGCCCCTATTTCCAATTGTGCCTTCATTTTATGCCTTCTTTCTTGCATTGGCGATCGTTTGTCCACCACTCCAAGATCATTCCTATGGCCATTCCATAGACCGTGCGTTCTGGCTTTATATACACTGCTAATGCTTCAAACTCCACTCTCAGTGCGTCATGACGCTGTGGCATGACCATCTATCTTCTGCATGCGACATACACGGCGGAACATTTGGGAGGGACAACATGGCATATTACAGCCAGCCCTGTGGTGGTGGAGCTCATAGGAGTCACAAAGCAACCCCCATGAGCAAGGGTGAGATGGTGGAGATGGTGCGCACCCTAGAGAAGCACGATTACGACTACAAGCTGCGCGATTATGAAAGGTCCAACAGCCGAAAGGACCTAATTTTGGAGAAGGTCGTCGCCGCTTTGCAGTGCGAATTTTCGGTGGAGCGATCAAATGACCAAATTCAATAACGATGGTCTGATCTCAAACACCGTGAACAAGACCAGATGGTGTACATACATCAGATCATAAAAAGAGTAAGCAATATTTGGATCTAAACCAGGGATTTTTTTCTGCTGGAATGTGTTGGTACGGAGTTCCGCCACCTTTGGCAGCCCTGTCTTCTCCTGTTTGTCATGTAGCACAGAAGCTGGTATAAGACTCACTTTCTCCACCAGCTTCTGTGTGCTAGTGTTGTCACTGCATCCAGGGCATATAATGCTGAATGGATGTCACGGCGCTGCAAGCTCCCACATTTTTTTGTAGATATGGCTGGGGCTTGGGGAGGCGGCTTCTTTCTCCGCCCGCTGCCAGCCAGCACTGTGTAGCATGGAGCCGAGTGAACTGCAGTGCTGTGAAATTCCTCTTCGGCTCTGTGCTACATTCCCTATAGGCAGAGCTGCAGGAAACGTCACTATCTTTGAAAAAGGGCCCGGGCACAGTTAACAGATGCTGGCTGCATTTTGCGAGAGGTGAAAGAGTTGTGGGGGAGGAGGAGAATTTGTGGACAGGTAAGAGCTTTTTGTGTGGGGGTGGGGAGGATTTGTGGACAGGAGAGAGAGCTGGGGGGGCGGGGTGGAGGATGTGTGAACAGGTGAGAGAGCTGGGGGATTTGTAAACAGGTGAGAGAGCTGGGGAGGGGAGATTCGTGATCAGGTGAGAGAGCTGGGGAGGGGGGATTCGTGATCAGGTGAGAGAGCTGGGGAGGGGGGATTTGTGATCAGGTGAGAGAGCTTCTTGTGTGGGGGTGTCTTACAGTCACATGTTCCATATTAATGGCCCCTGAAGAATACTCCTGAATTCTGCACTCTGTACAATGGCTTTTACGT
The DNA here is from genome assembly GCF_042186555.1 of Aquarana catesbeiana. Classification (NCBI taxonomy): domain Eukaryota; kingdom Metazoa; phylum Chordata; class Amphibia; order Anura; family Ranidae; genus Aquarana; species Aquarana catesbeiana. The sequence goes on along the minus strand of NC_133328.1, from coordinate 214,282,412 downwards.
TACATACTCCTGAGCCCTGCACTTTGTATATTGGACTGCACATTACACTGTACCCTTCACTTTTCTGAACCTTGGACCTTCTGTGATACGCAGTTCTAAGCCTCGATAACACCCACTGTTTTACCTCTAAGGAAGGCATGACTGAGAGCAGATTTGTGGGCAGAGTTTAGGCAGGGTTGTGGGCAGGGTTGTGAATGGGGAGGGTGAGTTCCAGCACCTATTCTCTGAGAAAAAAAGCCCTGATCTAAACTATATGTATATGTGTAAATTAGCTGTCTGCATATGTTCTTTCTCCAAGTAGCTCTAGAGAATTTTATATAAGCTTTTCTAAAATCTTTGTATGACAGGGGATTCCAAAGATGAAGGTGAATATAAAGCATATATGAACATTCTTATTTGGTTATGTTTTTGGACATTCCTTTTTTTTTTTTTGAACTTATTGTTTTTTCTTCTTTCAACAGGGAGGCACCAAAAAAGGAGGCTCCAGCCAAGCCGCCACAAGAGATGAAGGAAGGCTACCCTCGCTCGGGCCCCAACAGGGGAGGCAACTAGGCCATCTTCCCCCCAAAACGTAAGTGCCAACTTCAAACACACTAATTTAGCCATCGACAGGGGTGTTTCTAGGTGGGCCAAAGGCCATTGGCTTAGGACAAAACTTAAGGGGTAAAGAAGACTTTCTGGTTGCTGCCTGGCTCATCAGTGCCCATTAATGCAGCCTTGCCAGTGTAGATATGGGTAGAGGAGAGGCCCTGGGGCTCCCAGTCACACAGAGTCATGCCTGCTAGGATGGTCATCATATATCCCGTAACCCATAGGAGACAAGAATGGTGGGGAGCAACTGCAGGACTTTTTCAATGTTGGCACTTGTCAAGTGTTTGTCCTCTGGAAAATGCCATCACCTTCCCTTTTCTATGCATTTTTCACAGTAAAGAAAGCAGAGTGCAGCATGGTGGCGTCCACTAGTCAGGAGCAAACATTGATATCAGACCAAGTGCAAGGTTGGTCAACTAATGTAGCAAAATGGATGCTAGAAACAGATGTGACTTGGGGTGGCTTAATTAATGGTGTATTGTTTCTTTTTAGAGGAAAGTGATTGTGGTCAGCTCACCCAGGAAGTGTCTTTGGAGCCATGGTATCTGACTCCTGGACCCAGCACAGACATTGCCATTGTGGTCATCAAATCCCCTGACGCGAGTCACAGTGAGGGCCAAAGTGAACCAGAAGAGGAAGAAATTATTCCGGAGTCTCTTGTTTGTGCAAGGAAGTATTCTTGGAATCTTGCTTCAAATGTGTATACATGTTGAGTGTTTAGATGTCCAAACCAAACACCCACTCCACACATTACCAAAGTATGTAGTGCCTTAACATTAGCATGGAGAAGGAAGAGGTGGAATTAGCTGGTAGTGTTGCTAGGTACCCGAGTTTGGGAGACCCAGGCACCAGGGCCAAGATTACAGAGTAGTTGCAGTGTGTACATTCCTAGTAGTGTAGGTGTCTGAAGGGCAAGCTGGTTGCAAGCAACAATAGACTGGGTAGGTAAGTATTTCCTGAATTTGACTAGTAACTTGACCATAACTCACTATGTAGGGCCCCAGCCACTTTACCATCGTTCCCTTAATACTTTTTACTCTTCTTAATAGGTCATGATCTTCTACGATGTACTATTGACAGAATAAGTGCAGATATGTTGCATTGTTTGAAGGACCTGAAGCAAATCAAGGAGGCTGCCACTGCTTTACAGTGAAGAATAAGAGATTTTGTGGACATGCTTGCCAAATTTTAATTTCCTCTTGCCTGGTCTGAAGTTTATTGTTCCACTTGTTGGCTCCTGTTTGCCCTTTTAATAATTACTATGTTTTTATGACATTTAAATGTGAAAGTTTAGGGACAAAACTCAATGTTTCTACACTCCACTCCTCTAGGTGCACCTCCAGGTCCTGTTTTCTAGATTTTCGTCAGTCTAAAAATGACTGTGTGAATTACTAACTGTGAAAATGACAACATCACCTGTGCCAAATTCAAGAAATCTTGAAAATATGACCTGGGTTTGCATCTTGAGGCGGATAGTTGGGAAACACTGCCTTAACTAAAGTGAATTGTAATGTTTATGTGTTTTTTAGAATCTAAAACCCAAAATTTTCAGATGCCCCCAAATTGGGCCTTAACATTCTTATTTCCCCCATGATCCCATGCCTAAAATGTGTGTAGTTCCATACATCTATTTTTCAAAAACCCCAAAACACACAGTGTGTCAACATATGCTATCTCCCATCACAGGGTATCAATGGACATGTTTGGGGGTGCAACCCCTTCCTCATAACTAAAGGAGCTCAGAGGAAGGGGTTGCACCCCCGAAACACGTCCATTGATATGCCACGATGGGAGATAGCACATGTTGACACACCGTGTGTTTTGTGGGTTTCGAAAAATAGATGTTTGTAACTACACACATTTTAGGCATAGGATCATAAGGGAAATTTAATTGTTATGCCTCTACGTGTACGTGGCTTCAAATTTTGGCTTTTAGAGGGGTGAGGAAGGCAACATCCACACAGTTGTGAACAAGGCCATTGAGGCTGAAACACATCTACCTCTGCTATACTTTTATATCTTTTTTATCTTTATGGAAATATAATAAATTTGGACTGATTTAAAGAGCATGTATGGAGTTGCGGATTGTCCTTTATCCATTCATCACTTTGGCAGCTGAGCAACTGCACATCCTGCACCCGACAGCTCAGTAGGAGTTTCATTAATTTGGGGTAGTAGCACCTTTCATTGTTGTTTATGAACATTCACATAGTCTTGGGATACTAATGCCTCATTTGGCCTTCGCTTTACCAAACTCGAACTTTGTGAGTTACTGAGTTTGGGATGTGTATCTAGTGTTTTAGAACATGCCTGTTTAGCCACAAAAAAGGAGAAATAATGCAAAACATACATGTTATTCACCAAGATGTTGGTTTGTTTTAAAACCTTAAAACGCACATGTGAATCTGCTTTCAGTAAAATGTTTTTTACTAAACAATGTGTGGCTTATTGTGTGTATGTATATATATATATATATATATATATATATATATATATATATATATATATATATATCTTTTTTGCACTTTGTTGTATTAATTGTTCTAAAACAATTATTGATTGTTATATTTCTCTTTATAGAAAGCTCTGTAGCGTTTTAGGTATCAAACAACTGTCCTTGAAGAAGCCAATACTGGCGAAACATGTCGGGCATTTAAATACCTACTTACTGAACGGACCGACACAATTATCAGGCCAAGTCATGTGAAATATTTTTGCTACAGAATTGATTTTAGAATTTCCTGCACACCTTGCTTATGTGTATTTTATGTCTAATTTTAATGATTTTTGTTAAATAAACAATATTAATTTTAATCTTTAAGGTTTGTACATTGTTTCTCTTGGCACCGCCATAATCCCTATACTCCTCCCCTTTCTAATTTGATTTTCAAACTACAGGGATGAGGTGCCATGTTACACCAAGGGTTGCCCAGCCAGATTCTTATTATTGTGGCTTATTATTTCATTGCTCAATACCAGTGTATTTCATAAGTTGTTGTAGTTACATTGACAGTGATGTGCTCTTAAATGTGAACAACTCATGCAATTTTTAGGCCTCAAAAAAAATAAAGGAGTAAAGGCATAATGTTTTTGCACTTCATGCATTAGATCCTGTGACAGACCTAGCCGGGACAGAGACTTTTGGAGGGGACTGAATGCTAGCCTCTTGCAGATCGATTGTGGGCCCTGGCATTTGGGGGAACGGTGCTCTTTGTGAGCTGTGTGCCTGGGGACCCTTGAGGTATTACTGTGGATTTGCGTCCTGGTCCCCCAGGACACACAGACTCTGGGGACCCTGGATTTGCCATATTAGAAATAGTGGCTGATTCATAATGCTGGGACAAATACTGTTAGGAGATGCTGATGTCAATTCCAGCTGCCTGTCTGTTGCTTGCTAGAATTTGTATTGTAAATAAGTCTCTAGTATGGGATCTAAGAGTCATTAGATCCCCATTGTTGTTTGTGTTAATTAACTTTGCTATTGTGATAATGTTGATTGGGTTCTCTGAGCTACAAGACGGCCGGTCTGGCCTAAAGGTCATGTCTGAGTCATCTAGGCTGTCTAAAGGGATTAGTTAATTAGCCCATGTTAAATAGGTTTCTGGTCACAGGTGTATGTTCAGAGTAATATGAGCCAGAGGTATGCACCTCCTCTTTTATTGTATAAAAGAGCCTGTATTTTTCAATAAAGGAGATTCCTGGTTGAACTTACATACAGCCTGCCTGGTGTTTGTTCTGAGCTACACAACTGGATTAGAACGGCACATAGCTGTAGTTCTAGTCCTGGAGCATCGGATGACTGAACCATCAGATGTTGCGATCTGCAATCTGATTCTATAGCTTCAGAGGAGTGTCGGGAGAGTGGAGCCGAGCGAGCAAGGGGCTTGTTACATTGGTGGCAGCAGTGGGATTTGCTCTCCAGTTACTGGGACACTCCAAACCAGCCTGCAGGAGAGCCACACTGAAAGACTTACTCGAGAGCCGTGGAGGGAATGGTGGGATCGTGCTTCCTTGCCGTGAACACATCCAAACCATCACCTGGATCCAAGGTCCAGATAGCAGGAGAGGAGAGGTACAGATACCATACAAGAACATATTTGGGGGGCACACCATACAATGCATTTAAATTCAAGATGGTGCTGCTGTAAGACCTATAAACAGTACAAAATATTTTACAGCGCACACATACAAGAATGACATTTCCTGCAGGGCTAGTTAAAAACACCTGAACACCTGAACATATTCAAAAAATACGAGGGGTTGGTCACACTATATGGTCATATAGTGCTAAGCCCACTTACTGCGACAAAGTACCCCGAATTAGTGGGTCCTACACTAGTAATAGAATGGAAGATCCTCTGTCTCAACCATGGGAGCTGAACTCCTCTATGTGGGAGAACTGAAAGGGATACATCCTAATCACTGGTGGCCACTAAATAGGAGGTAATGAGGAGGGGGAGGGGTGCTCCAGCCCAAAAACCTGGTCAGAGCCTATTACAATACAAGAACATATTTGGGGGGCACACCATACAATGCATTTAAATTCAAGATGGTGCTGCTGTAAGACCTATAAACAGTACAAAATATCTTACAGCGCACACATACAAGAATGACATTTCCTGCAGGGCTCGTTAAAAACACCTGAACACCTGAACATATTCAAAAAATACGGGGGTTTGGTCACACTATATGGTCATATAGTGCTAAGCCCACTTACTGCGACAAAGTACCCCGAATTAGTGGGTCCTACACTGGTAATAGAATGGAAGATCCTCTGTCTCAACCATGGGAGCTGACCCTGTTTATAGGTCTTACAGCAGCACCATCTTGAATTTAAATGCATTGTATGGTGTGCCCCCCAAATATGTTCTTGTATGTTGTAATAGGCCCTGACCAGGTTTTTGGGCTAGAGCACCCCTCCCCCTCCTCATTACCTCCTATTTACTGGCCACCAGTGATTAGGATGTATCCCTTTCAGTTCTCCCACATAGAGGAGATCAGCTCCCATGGTTGAGACAGAGGATCTTCCATTCTATTACTAGTGTAGGGGGGCTGCACATACAGGGGGTTCTTCCAAAGAAGTGGGGTTCTGAAAATAAGTGACACTTCTGCTCTTGCCCAATCCACCTGAACATCTTCTTCTCTCTTCACAGGTAAACCTGCGTTTATATCTCCACATACCTTAAAACTGAACATTGCATGACTGCAAAAAAGCTTATTGGGTAAACCTGCGTTTATATCTCCACATACCTTAAAACTGAACATTGCATGACTGCAAAAAAGCTTATTGGGTAAACCTGCATTTATATCTCCACATACCTTAAAACTGAACATTGCATGACTGCAAAAAAGCTTATTGGGTAAACCTGCGTTTATATCTCCACATACCTTAAAACTGAACATTGCATGACTGCAAAAAAGCTTATTGGGTAAACCTGCGTTTATATCTCCACATACCTTAAAACTGAACATTGCATGACTGCAAAAAAGCTTATTGGGTAAACCTGCGTTTATATCTCCACATACCTTAAAACTGAACATTGCATGACTGCAAAAAAGCTTATTGGGTAAACCTGCGTTTATATCTCCACATACCTTAAAACTGAACATTGCATGACTGCAAAAAAGCTTATTGGGTAAACGTGCGTTTATATCTCCACATACCTTAAAACTGAACATTGCATGACTGCAAAAAAGCTTATTGGGTAAATCTGTTTGTCACCACTGTTTCAACTCCATCTGTAGCCATGCTCACATTATTTCAATGTTTATTTAGCCATTAAGTCTTACCTAAATTATGGGTTGCCTTATCTTTACAATTTTGGCCTTTTAGTCCCCTTGCAGTTTGATTGTGGTGTGAAAGTTATGCCCTGCTAGCTGTGTTGCTAATATGCCCTCCTAATTGATTAATTGCCAGATTCAACCCACACCCAACACACAGTATAAAAACAAGGCCTTCCTTACGGGGGAACACATACAGGGGGCTGCACATACAGGGGGTTCTTCCAAAGAAGTGGGGTTCTGAAAATAAGTGACACTTCTGCTCTTGCCCAATCCACCTGAACATCTTCTTCTCTCTTCACAGGTAAACCTGCGTTTATATCTCCACATACCTTAAAACTGAACATTGCATGACTGCAAAAAAGCTTATTGGGTAAATCTGTTTGTCACCACTGTTTCAACTCCATCTGTAGCCATGCTCACATTATTTCAATGTTTATTTAGCCATTAAGTCTTACCTAAATTATGGGTTGCCTTATCTTTACAATTTTGGCCTTTTAGTCCCCTTGCAGTTTGATTGTGGTGTGAAAGTTATGCCCTGCTAGCTGTGTTGCTAATATGCCCTCCTAATTGATTAATTGCCAGATTCAACCCACACCCAACACACAGTATAAAAACAAGGCCTTCCTTACGGGGGAACACATACAGGGGGCTGCACATACAGGGGGTTCTTCCAAAGAAGTGGGGTTCTGAAAATAAGTGACACTTCTGCTCTTGCCCAATCCACCTGAACATCTTCTTCTCTCTTCACAGGTAAACCTGCGTTTATATCTCCACATACCTTAAAACTGAACATTGCATGACTGCAAAAAAGCTTATTGGGTAAATCTGTTTGTCACCACTGTTTCAACTCCATCTGTAGCCATGCTCACATTATTTCAATGTTTATTTAGCCATTAAGTCTTACCTAAATTATGGGTTGCCTTATCTTTACAATTTTGGCCTTTTAGTCCCCTTGCAGTTTGATTGTGGTGTGAAAGTTATGCCCTGCTAGCTGTGTTGCTAATATGCCCTCCTAATTGATTAATTGCCAGATTCAACCCACACCCAACACACAGTATAAAAACAAGGCCTTCCTTACGGGGGAACACATACAGGGGGCTGCACATACAGGGGGTTCTTCCAAAGAAGTGGGGTTCTGAAAATAAGTGACACTTCTGCTCTTGCCCAATCCACCTGAACATCTTCTTCTCTCTTCACAGGTAAACCTGCGTTTATATCTCCACATACCTTAAAACTGAACATTGCATGACTGCAAAAAAGCTTATTGGGTAAATCTGTTTGTCACCACTGTTTCAACTCCATATGTAGCCATGCTCACATTATTTCAATGTTTATTTAGCCATTAAGTCTTACCTAAATTATGGGTTGCCTTATCTTTACAATTTTGGCCTTTTAGTCCCCTTGCAGTTTGATTGTGGTGTGAAAGTTATGCCCTGCTAGCTGTGTTGCTAATATGCCCTCCTAATTGATTAATTGCCAGATTCAACCCACACCCAACACACAGTATAAAAACAAGGCCTTCCTTACGGGGGAACACATACAGGGGGCTGCACATACAGGGGGTTCTTCCAAAGAAGTGGGGTTCTGAAAATAAGTGACACTTCTGCTCTTGCCCAATCCACCTGAACATCTTCTTCTCTCTTCACAGGTAAACCTGCGTTTATATCTCCACATACCTTAAAACTGAACATTGCATGACTGCAAAAAAGCTTATTGGGTAAATCTGTTTGTCACCACTGTTTCAACTCCATCTGTAGCCATGCTCACATTATTTCAATGTTTATTTAGCCATTAAGTCTTACCCAAATTATGGGTTGCCCTATCTTTACAATATTGGCCTTTTAGTCCCCTTGCAGTTTGATTGTGGTGTGAAAGTTATGCCCTGCTAGCTGTGTTGCTAATATGCCCTCCTAATTGATTAATTGCCAGATTCAACCCACACCCAACACACAGTATAAAAACAAGGCCTTCCTTACGGGGGAACACATACAGGGGGCTGCACATACAGGGGGTTCTTCCAAAGAAGTGGGGTTCTGAAAATATGTGACACTTCTGCTCTTGCCCAATCCACCTGAACATCTTCTTCTCTCTTCACAGGTAAACCTGCGTTTATATCTCCACATACCTTAAAACTGAACATTGCATGACTGCAAAAAAGCTTATTGGGTAAATCTGTTTGTCACCACTGTTTCAACTCCATCTGTAGCCATGCTCACATTATTTCAATGTTTATTTAGCCATTAAGTCTTAACTAAATTATGGGTTGCCTTATCTTTACAATTTTGGCCTTTTAGTCCCCTTGCAGTTTGATTGTGGTGTGAAAGTTATGCCCTGCTAGCTGTGTTTCCAATATGCCCTCCTAATTGATTAATTGCCAGATTCAACCCACACCCAACACACAGTATAAAAACAAGGCCTTCCTTACGGGGGAACACATACAGGGGGCTGCACATACAGGGGGTTCTTCCAAAGAAGTGGGGTTCTGAAAATAAGTGACACTTCTGCTCTTGCCCAATCCACCTGAACATCTTCTTCTCTCTTCACAGGTAAACCTGCGTTTATATCTCCACATACCTTAAAACTGAACATTGCATGACTGCAAAAAAGCTTATTGGGTAAATCTGTTTGTCACCACTGTTTCAACTCCATCTGTAGCCATGCTCACATTATTTCAATGTTTATTTAGCCATTAAGTCTTACCTAAATTATGGGTTGCCTTATCTTTACAATTTTGGCCTTTTAGTCCCCTTGCAGTTTGATTGTGGTGTGAAAGTTATGCCCTGCTAGCTGTGTTGCTAATATGCCCTCCTAATTGATTAATTGCCAGATTCAACCCACACCCAACACACAGTATAAAAACAAGGCCTTCCTTACGGGGGAACACATACAGGGGGCTGCACATACAGGGGGTTCTTCCAAAGAAGTGGGGTTCTGAAAATAAGTGACACTTCTGCTCTTGCCCAATCCACCTGAACATCTTCTTCTCTCTTCACAGGTAAACCTGCGTTTATATCTCCACATACCTTAAAACTGAACATTGCATGACTGCAAAAAAGCTTATTGGGTAAATCTGTTTGTCACCACTGTTTCAACTCCATCTGTAGCCATGCTCACATTATTTCAATGTTTATTTAGCCATTAAGTCTTACCTAAATTATGGGTTGCCTTATCTTTACAATTTTGGCCTTTTAGTCCCCTTGCAGTTTGATTGTGGTGTGAAAGTTATGCCCTGCTAGCTGTGTTGCTAATATGCCCTCCTAATTGATTAATTGCCAGATTCAACCCACACCCAACACACAGTATAAAAACAAGGCCTTCCTTACGGGGGAACACATACAGGGGGCTGCACATACAGGGGGTTCTTCCAAAGAAGTGGGGTTCTGAAAATAAGTGACACTTCTGCTCTTGCCCAATCCACCTGAACATCTTCTTCTCTCTTCACAGGTAAACGTGCGTTTATATCTCCACATACCTTAAAACTGAACATTGCATGACTGCAAAAAAGCTTATTGGGTAAATCTGTTTGTCACCACTGTTTCAACTCCATCTGTAGCCATGCTCACATTATTTCAATGTTTATTTAGCCATTAAGTCTTACCTAAATTATGGGTTGCCTTATCTTTACAATTTTGGCCTTTTAGTCCCCTTGCAGTTTGATTGTGGTGTGAAAGTTATGCCCTGCTAGCTGTGTTGCTAATATGCCCTCCTAATTGATTAATTGCCAGATTCAACCCACACCCAACACACAGTATAAAAACAAGGCCTTCCTTACGGGGGAACACATACAGGGGGCTGCACATACAGGGGGTTCTTCCAAAGAAGTGGGGTTCTGAAAATAAGTGACACTTCTGCTCTTGCCCAATCCACCTGAACATCTTCTTCTCTCTTCACAGGTAAACCTGCGTTTATATCTCCACATACCTTAAAACTGAACATTGCATGACTGCAAAAAAGCTTATTGGGTAAATCTGTTTGTCACCACTGTTTCAACTCCATCTGTAGCCATGCTCACATTATTTCAATGTTTATTTAGCCATTAAGTCTTACCTAAATTATGGGTTGCCTTATCTTTACAATTTTGGCCTTTTAGTCCCCTTGCAGTTTGATTGTGGTGTGAAAGTTATGCCCTGCTAGCTGTGTTGCTAATATGCCCTCCTAATTGATTAATTGCCAGATTCAACCCACACCCAACACACAGTATAAAAACAAGGCCTTCCTTACGGGGGAACACATACAGGGGGCTGCACATACAGGGGGTTCTTCCAAAGAAGTGGGGTTCTGAAAATAAGTGACACTTCTGCTCTTGCCCAATCCACCTGAACATCTTCTTCTCTCTTCACAGGTAAACCTGCGTTTATATCTCCACATACCTTAAAACTGAACATTGCATGACTGCAAAAAAGCTTATTGGGTAAATCTGTCACCACTGTTTCAACTCCATCTGTAGCCATGCTCACATTATTTCAATGTTTATTTAGCCATTAAGTCTTACCTAAATTATGGGTTGCCTTATCTTTACAATTTTGGCCTTTTAGTCCCCTTGCAGTTTGATTGTGGTGTGAAAGTTATGCCCTGCTAGCTGTGTTGCTAATATGCCCTCCTAATTGATTGATTGCCAGATTCAACCCACACCCAACACACAGTATAAAAACAAGGCCTTCCTTACAGGGGAACACATACAGGGGGCTGCACATACAGGGGTTTCTTCCAAAGAAGTGGGGTTCTGAAAATAAGTGACACTTCTGCTCTTGCCCAATCCATCTGAACATCTTCTTCTCTCTTCACAGGTAAACCTGCGTTTATATCTCCACATACCTTAAAACTGAACATTGCATGACTGCAAAAAAGCTTATTGGGTAAATCTGTTTGTCACCACTGTTTCAACTCCATCTGTAGCCATGCTCACATTATTTCAATGTTTATTTAGCCATTAAGTCTTACCTAAATTATGGGTTGCCTTATCTTTACACTTTTGGCCTTTTAGTCCCCTTGCAGTTTGATTGTGGTGTGAAAGTTATGCCCTGCTAGCTGTGTTGCTAATATGTCCTCCTAATTGATTAATTGCCAGATTCAACCCACACCCAACACACAGTATAAAAACAAGGCCTTCCTTACGGGGGAACACATACAGGGGGTTCTTCCAAAGAAGTGGGGTTCTGAAAATAAGTGACACTTCTGCTCTTGCCCAATCCACCTGAACATCTTCTTCTCTCTTCACAGGTAAACCTGCGTTTATATCTCCACATACCTTAAAACTGAACATTGCATGACTGCAAAAAAGCTTATTGGGTAAATCTGTTTGTCACCACTGTTTCAACTCCATCTGTAGCCATGCTCACATTATTTCAATGTTTATTTAGCCATTAAGTCTTACCTAAATTATGGGTTGCCTTATCTTTACAATTTTGGCCTTTTAGTCCCCTTGCAGTTTGATTGTGGTGTGAAAGTTATGCCCTGCTAGCTGTGTTGCTAATATGCCCTCCTAATTGATTAATTGCCAGATTCAACCCACACCCAACACACAGTATAAAAACAAGGCCTTCCTTACGGGGGAACACATACAGGGGGCTGCACATACAGGGGGTTCTTCCAAAGAAGTGGGGTTCTGAAAATAAGTGACACTTCTGCTCTTGCCCAATCCACCTGAACATCTTCTTCTCTCTTCACAGGTAAACCTGCGTTTATATCTCCACATACCTTAAAACTGAACATTGCATGACTGCAAAAAAGCTTATTGGGTAAATCTGTTTGTCACCACTGTTTCAACTCCATCTGTAGCCATGCTCACATTATTTCAATGTTTATTTAGCCATTAAGTCTTACCTAAATTATGGGTTGCCTTATCTTTACAATTTTGGCCTTTTAGTCCCCTTGCAGTTTGATTGTGGTGTGAAAGTTATGCCCTGCTAGCTGTGTTGCTAATATGCCCTCCTAATTGATTAATTGCCAGATTCAACCCACACCCAACACACAGTATAAAAACAAGGCCTTCCTTACGGGGGAACACATACAGGGGGCTGCACATACAGGGGGTTCTTCCAAAGAAGTGGGGTTCTGAAAATAAGTGACACTTCTGCTCTTGCCCAATCCACCTGAACATCTTCTTCTCTCTTCACAGGTAAACCTGCGTTTATATCTCCACATACCTTAAAACTGAACATTGCATGACTGCAAAAAAGCTTATTGGGTAAATCTGTTTGTCACCACTGTTTCAACTCCATCTGTAGCCATGCTCACATTATTTCAATGTTTATTTAGCCATTAAGTCTTACCTAAATTATGGGTTGCCTTATCTTTACAATTTTGGCCTTTTAGTCCCCTTGCAGTTTGATTGTGGTGTGAAAGTTATGCCCTGCTAGCTGTGTTGCTAATATGCCCTCCTAATTGATTAATTGCCAGATTCAACCCACACCCAACACACAGTATAAAAACAAGGCCTTCCTTACGGGGGAACACATACAGGGGGCTGCACATACAGGGGGTTCTTCCAAAGAAGTGGGGTTCTGAAAATAAGTGACACTTCTGCTCTTGCCCAATCCACCTGAACATCTTCTTCTCTCTTCACAGGTAAACCTGCGTTTATATCTCCACATACCTTAAAACTGAACATTGCATGACTGCAAAAAAGCTTATTGGGTAAATCTGTTTGTCACCACTGTTTCAACTCCATCTGTAGCCATGCTCACATTATTTCAATGTTTATTTAGCCATTAAGTCTTACCTAAATTATGGGTTGCCTTATCTTTACAATTTTGGCCTTTTAGTCCCCTTGCAGTTTGATTGTGGTGTGAAAGTTATGCCCTGCTAGCTGTGTTGCTAATATGCCCTCCTAATTGATTAATTGCCAGATTCAACCCACACCCAACACACAGTATAAAAACAAGGCCTTCCTTACGGGGGAACACATACAGGGGGCTGCACATACAGGGGGTTCTTCCAAAGAAGTGGGGTTCTGAAAATAAGTGACACTTCTGCTCTTGCCCAATCCACCTGAACATCTTCTTCTCTCTTCACAGGTAAACCTGCGTTTATATCTCCACATACCTTAAAACTGAACATTGCATGACTGCAAAAAAGCTTATTGGGTAAATCTGTTTGTCACCACTGTTTCAACTCCATCTGTAGCCATGCTCGCATTATTTCAATGTTTATTTAGCCATTAAGTCTTACCTAAATTATGGGTTGCCTTATCTTTACAATTTTGGCCTTTTAGTCCCCTTGCAGTTTGATTGTGGTGTGAAAGTTATGCCCTGCTAGCTGTGTTGCTAATATGCCCTCCTAATTGATTAATTGCCAGATTCAACCCACACACAACACACAGTATAAAAACAAGGCCTTCCTTACGGGGGAACACATACAGGGGGCTGCACATACAGGGGGTTCTTCCAAAGAAGTGGGGTTCTGAAAATAAGTGACACTTCTGCTCTTGCCCAATCCACCTGAACATCTTCTTCTCTCTTCACAGGTAAACCTGCGTTTATATCTCCACATACCTTAAAACTGAACATTGCATGACTGCAAAAAAGCTTATTGGGTAAATCTGTTTGTCACCACTGTTTCAACTCCATCTGTAGCCATGCTCGCATTATTTCAATGTTTATTTAGCCATTAAGTCTTACCTAAATTATGGGTTGCCTTATCTTTACAATTTTGGCCTTTTAGTCCCCTTGCAGTTTGATTGTGGTGTGAAAGTTATGCCCTGCTAGCTGCGTTGCTAATATGCCCTCCTAATTGATTAATTGCCAGATTCAACCCACACCCAACACACAGTATAAAAACAAGGCCTTCCTTACGGGGGAACACATACAGGGGGCTGCACATACAGGGGGTTCTTCCAAAGAAGTGGGGTTCTGAAAATAAGTGACACTTCTGCTCTTGCCCAATCCACCTGAACATCTTCTTCTCTCTTCACAGGTAAACCTGCGTTTATATCTCCACATACCTTAAAACTGAACATTGCATGACTGCAAAAAAGCTTATTGGGTAAATCTGTTTGTCACCACTGTTTCAACTCCATCTGTAGCCATGCTCACATTATTTCAATGTTTATTTAGCCATTAAAGGGGTTGTAAAGGTAAAAATTTTTTCACCTTAATGCATTCTATGCATTAAGGTGAAAAAACTTCTGACAGAACCGCCGCCCCCAGCCCCCCCGTTTTACTTACCTGACGCCTCGAAAGTCAGCTTCGCGTTCCCGACATCTGTTCCTCCGCTCACCCTGGCCGCTGATTGGCTGCAGTGGATGGATTGAAAGCAGCGCAGCCATTGGCTCGCGCTGCTGTCAATCACATCCGATGACGCGGCGCGCCGGGGGGCGGGGCCGAGTGATACAGCGAGCGGCTATAGCCGCCGGCTGTATCACGGGAGCGCGCCCGCAAGCACTCACCACCGTGCGAGGGAGCTCGCATTAAGGTGGTGAATGCTTGCGGGGAGGAGCTGAAACAGCCGCCGAGGGACCCCAGAAGACGAGGTTCGGGGCCACTCTGTGCAGAACGAGCTGCACAGTGAAGGTAAGTATAACATGTTTGTTATTTTAAAAAAAAAAAAAAAACACCTTTACAAACACTTTAAGTCTTACCTAAATTATGGGTTGCCTTATCTTTACAATTTTGGCCTTTTAGTCCCCTTGCAGTTTGATTGTGGTGTGAAAGTTATGCCCTGCTAGCTGTGTTGCTAATATGCCCTCCTAATTGATTAATTGCCAGATTCAACCCACACCCAACACACAGTATAAAAACAGGGCCTTCCTTACGGGGGAACACATACAGGGGGCTGCACATACAGGGGGTTCTTCCAAAGAAGTGGGGTTCTGAAAATAAGTGACACTTCTGCTCTTGCCCAATCCACCTGAACATCTTCTTCTCTCTTCACAGGTAAACCTGCGTTTATATCTCCACATACCTTAAAACTGAACATTGCATGACTGCAAAAAAGCTTATTGGGTAAATCTGTTTGTCACCACTGTTTCAACTCCATCTGTAGCTATGCTCACATTATTTCAATGTTTATTTAGCCATTAAGTCTTACCTAAATTATGGGTTGCCTTATCTTTACAATTTTGGCCTTTTAGTCCCCTTGCAGTTTGATTGTGGTGTGAAAGTTATGCCCTGCTAGCTGTGTTGCTAATATGCCCTCCTAATTGATTAATTGCCAGATTCAACCCACACCCAACACACAGTATAAAAACAAGGCCTTCCTTACGGGGGAACACATACAGGGGGCTGCACATACAGGGGGTTCTTCCAAAGAAGTGGGGTTCTGAAAATAAGTGACACTTCTGCTCTTGCCCAATCCACCTGAACATCTTCTTCTCTCTTCACAGGTAAACCTGCGTTTATATCTCCACATACCTTAAAACTGAACATTGCATGACTGCAAAAAAGCTTATTGGGTAAATCTGTTTGTCACCACTGTTTCAACTCCATCTGTAGCCATGCTCACATTATTTCAATGTTTATTTAGCCATTAAGTCTTACCTAAATTATGGGTTGCCTTATCTTTACAATTTTGGCCTTTTAGTCCCCTTGCAGTTTGATTGTGGTGTGAAAGTTATGCCCTGCTAGCTGTGTTGCTAATATGCCCTCCTAATTGATTAATTGCCAGATTCAACCCACACCCAACACACAGTATAAAAACAAGGCCTTCCTTACGGGGGAACACATACAGGGGGCTGCACATACAGGGGGTTCTTCCAAAGAAGTGGGGTTCTGAAAATAAGTGACACTTCTGCTCTTGCCCAATCCACCTGAACATCTTCTTCTCTCTTCACAGGTAAACCTGCATTTATATCTCCACATACCTTAAAACTGAACATTGCATGACTGCAAAAAAGCTTATTGGGTAAATCTGTTTGTCACCACTGTTTCAACTCCATC
The DNA here is from genome assembly GCF_042186555.1 of Aquarana catesbeiana. Taxonomy (NCBI): domain Eukaryota; kingdom Metazoa; phylum Chordata; class Amphibia; order Anura; family Ranidae; genus Aquarana; species Aquarana catesbeiana. The sequence goes on along the minus strand of NC_133328.1, from coordinate 214,266,162 downwards.
TGTAGCCATGCTCACATTATTTCAATGTTTATTTAGCCATTAAGTCTTACCTAAATTATGGGTTGCCTTATCTTTACAATTTTGGCCTTTTAGTCCCCTTGCAGTTTGATTGTGGTGTGAAAGTTATGCCCTGCTAGCTGTGTTGCTAATATGCCCTCCTAATTGATTGATTGCCAGATTCAACCCACACCCAACACACAGTATAAAAACAAGGCCTTCCTTACGGGGGAACACATACAGGGGGCTGCACATACAGGGGTTTCATCCAAAGAAGTGGGGTTCTGAAAATAAGTGACACTTCTGCTCTTGCCCAATCCACCTGAACATCTTCTTCTCTCTTCACAGGTAAACCTGCGTTTATATCTCCACATACCTTAAAACTGAACATTGCATGACTGCAAAAAAGCTTATTGGGTAAATCTGTTTGTCACCACTGTTTCAACTCCATCTGTAGCCATGCTCACATTATTTCAATGTTTATTTAGCCATTAAGTCTTACCTAAATTATGGGTTGCCTTATCTTTACACTTTTGGCCTTTTAGTCCCCTTGCAGTTTGATTGTGGTGTGAAAGTTATGCCCTGCTAGCTGTGTTGCTAATATGTCCTCCTAATTGATTAATTGCCAGATTCAACCCACACCCAACACACAGTATAAAAACAAGGCCTTCCTTACGGGGGAACACATACAGGGGGTTCTTCCAAAGAAGTGGGGTTCTGAAAATAAGTGACACTTCTGCTCTTGCCCAATCCACCTGAACATCTTCTTCTCTCTTCACAGGTAAACCTGCGTTTATATCTCCACATACCTTAAAACTGAACATTGCATGACTGCAAAAAAGCTTATTGGGTAAATCTGTTTGTCACCACTGTTTCAACTCCATCTGTAGCCATGCTCACATTATTTCAATGTTTATTTAGCCATTAAGTCTTACCTAAATTATGGGTTGCCTTATCTTTACAATTTTGGCCTTTAAGTCCCCTTGCAGTTTGATTGTGGTGTGAAAGTTATGCCCTGCTAGCTGTGTTGCTAATATGCCCTCCTAATTGATTAATTGCCAGATTCAACCCACACCCAACACACAGTATAAAAACAAGGCCTTCCTTACGGGGGAACACATACAGGGGGCTGCACATACAGGGGGTTCTTCCAAAGAAGTGGGGTTCTGAAAATAAGTGACACTTCTGCTCTTGCCCAATCCACCTGAACATCTTCTTCTCTCTTCACAGGTAAACCTGCGTTTATATCTCCACATACCTTAAAACTGAACATTGCATGACTGCAAAAAAGCTTATTGGGTAAATCTGTTTGTCACCACTGTTTCAACTCCATCTGTAGCCATGCTCACATTATTTCAATGTTTATTTAGCCATTAAGTCTTACCTAAATTATGGGTTGCCTTATCTTTACAATTTTGGCCTTTTAGTCCCCTTGCAGTTTGATTGTGGTGTGAAAGTTATGCCCTGCTAGCTGTGTTGCTAATATGCCCTCCTAATTGATTAATTGCCAGATTCAACCCACACCCAACACACAGTATAAAAACAAGGCCTTCATTACGGGGGAACACAAACAGGGGGCTGCACATACAGGGGGTTCTTCCAAAGAAGTGGGGTTCTGAAAATAAGTGACACTTCTGCTCTTGCCCAATCCACCTGAACATCTTCTTCTCTCTTCACAGGTAAACCTGCGTTTATATCTCCACATACCTTAAAACTGAACATTGCATGACTGCAAAAAAGCTTATTGGGTAAATCTGTTTGTCACCACTGTTTCAACTCCATCTGTAGCCATGCTCACATTATTGCAATGTTTATTTAGCCATTAAGTCTTACCTAAATTATGGGTTGCCTTATCTTTACAATTTTGGCCTTTTAGTCCCCTTGCAGTTTGATTGTGGTGTGAAAGTTATGCCCTGCTAGCTGTGTTGCTAATATGCCCTCCTAATTGATTAATTGCCAGATTCAACCCACACCCAACACACAGTATAAAAACAAGGCCTTCCTTACGGGGGAACACATACAGGGGGCTGCACATACAGGGGGTTCTTCCAAAGAAGTGGGGTTCTGAAAATAAGTGACACTTCTGCTCTTGCCCAATCCACCTGAACATCTTCTTCTCTCTTCACAGGTAAACCTGCGTTTATATCTCCACATACCTTAAAACTGAACATTGCATGACTGCAAAAAAGCTTATTGGGTAAATCTGTTTGTCACCACTGTTTCAACTCCATCTGTAGCCATGCTCACATTATTTCAATGTTTATTTAGCCATTAAGTCTTACCTAAATTATGGGTTGCCTTATCTTTACAATTTTGGCCTTTTAGTCCCCTTGCAGTTTGATTGTGGTGTGAAAGTTATGCCCTGCTAGCTGTGTTGCTAATATGCCCTCCTAATTGATTAATTGCCAGATTCAACCCACACCCAACACACAGTATAAAAACAAGGCCTTCCTTACGGGGGAACACATACAGGGGGCTGCACATACAGGGGGTTCTTCCAAAGAAGTGGGGTTCTGAAAATAAGTGACACTTCTGCTCTTGCCCAATCCACCTGAACATCTTCTTCTCTCTTCACAGGTAAACCTGCGTTTATATCTCCACATACCTTAAAACTGAACATTGCATGACTGCAAAAAAGCTTATTGGGTAAATCTGTTTGTCACCACTGTTTCAACTCCATCTGTAGCCATGCTCACATTATTTCAATGTTTATTTAGCCATTAAGTCTTACCTAAATTATGGGTTGCCTTATCTTTACAATTTTGGCCTTTTAGTCCCCTTGCAGTTTGATTGTGGTGTGAAAGTTATGCCCTGCTAGCTGTGTTGCTAATATGCCCTCCTAATTGATTAATTGCCAGATTCAACCCACACCCAACACACAGTATAAAAACAAGGCCTTCCTTACGGGGGAACACATACAGGGGGCTGCACATACAGGGGGTTCTTCCAAAGAAGTGGGGTTCTGAAAATAAGTGACACTTCTGCTCTTGCCCAATCCACCTGAACATCTTCTTCTCTCTTCACAGGTAAACCTGCGTTTATATCTCCACATACCTTAAAACTGAACATTGCATGACTGCAAAAAAAGCTTATTGGGTAAATCTGTTTGTCACCACTGTTTCAACTCCATCTGTAGCCATGCTCACATTATTTCAATGTTTATTTAGCCATTAAGTCTTACCTAAATTATGGGTTGCCTTATCTTTACAATTTTGGCCTTTTAGTCCCCTTGCAGTTTGATTGTGGTGTGAAAGTTATGCCCTGCTAGCTGTGTTGCTAATATGCCCTCCTAATTGATTAATTGCCAGATTCAACCCACACCCAACACACAGTATAAAAACAAGGCCTTCCTTACGGGGGAACACATACAGGGGGCTGCACATACAGGGGGTTCTTCCAAAGAAGTGGGGTTCTGAAAATAAGTGACACTTCTGCTCTTGCCCAATCCACCTGAACATCTTCTTCTCTCTTCACAGGTAAACCTGCGTTTATATCTCCACATACCTTAAAACTGAACATTGCATGACTGCAAAAAAGCTTATTGGGTAAATCTGTTTGTCACCACTGTTTCAACTCCATCTGTAGCTATGCTCACATTATTTCAATGTTTATTTAGCCATTAAGTCTTACCTAAATTATGGGTTGCCTTATCTTTACAATTTTGGCCTTTTAGTCCCCTTGCAGTTTGATTGTGGTGTGAAAGTTATGCCCTGCTAGCTGTGTTGCTAATATGCCCTCCTAATTGATTAATTGCCAGATTCAACCCACACCCAACACACAGTATAAAAACAAGGCCTTCCTTACGGGGGAACACATACAGGGGGCTGCACATACAGGGGGTTCTTCCAAAGAAGTGGGGTTCTGAAAATAAGTGACACTTCTGCTCTTGCCCAATCCACCTGAACATCTTCTTCTCTCTTCACAGGTAAACCTGGGTTTATATCTCCACATACCTTAAAACTGAACATTGCATGACTGCAAAAAAGCTTATTGGGTAAATCTGTTTGTCACCACTGTTTCAACTCCATCTGTAGCCATGCTCACATTATTTCAATGTTTATTTAGCCATTAAGTCTTACCTAAATTATGGGTTGCCTTATCTTTACAATTTTAGCCTTTTAGTCCCCTTGCAGTTTGATTGTGGTGTGAAAGTTATGCCCTGCTAGCTGTGTTGCTAATATGCCCTCCTAATTGATTTATTGCCAGATTCAACCCACACCCAACACACAGTATAAAAACAAGGCCTTCCTTACGGGGGAACACATACAGGGGGCTGCACATACAGGGGGTTCTTCCAAAGAAGTGGGGTTCTGAAAATAAGTGACACTTCTGCTCTTGCCCAATCCACCTGAACATCTTCTTCTCTCTTCACAGGTAAACCTGCGTTTATATCTCCACATACCTTAAAACTGAACATTGCATGACTGCAAAAAAGCTTATTGGGTAAATCTGTTTGTCACCACTGTTTCAACTCCATCTGTAGCCATGCTCACATTATTTCAATGTTTATTTAGCCATTAAGTCTTACCTAAATTATGGGTTGCCTTATCTTTACAATTTTGGCCTTTAAGTCCAATTGCAGTTTGATTGTGGTGTGAAAGTTATGCCCTGCTAGCTGTGTTGCTAATATGCCCTCCTAATTGATTAATTGCCAGATTCAACCCACACCCAACACACAGTATAAATACAAGGCCTTCCTTACGGGGGAACACATACAGGGGGCTGCACATACAGGGGGTTCTTCCAAAGAAGTGGGGTTCTGAAAATAAGTGACACTTCTGCTCTTGCCCAATCCACCTGAACATCTTCTTCTCTCTTCACAGGTAAACCTGCGTTTATATCTCCACATACCTCAAAACTGAACATTGCATGACTGAAAAAAGCTTATTGGGTAAATCTGTTTGTCACCACTGTTTCAACTCCATCTGTAGCCATGCTCACATAATTTCAATGTTTATTTAGCCATTAAGTCTTACCTAAATTATGGGTTGCCTTATCTTTACAATTTTGGCCTTTTAGTCCCCTTGCAGTTTGATTGTGGTGTGAAAGTTATGCCCTGCTAGCTGTGTTGCTAATATGCCCTCCTAATTGATTAATTGCCAGATTCAACCCACACCCAACACACAGTATAAAAACAAGGCCTTCCTTACGGGGGAACACATACAGGGGGCTGCACATACAGGGGGTTCTTCCAAAGAAGTGGGGTTCTGAAAATAAGTGACACTTCTGCTCTTGCCCAATCCACCTGAACATCTTCTTCTCTCTTCACAGGTAAACCTGCGTTTATATCTCCACATACCTTAAAACTGAACATTGCATGACTGCAAAAAAGCTTATTGGGTAAATCTGTTTGTCACCACTGTTTCAACTCCATCTGTAGCCATGCTCACATTATTTCAATGTTTTTATTTAGCCATTAAGTCTTACCTAAATTATGGGTTGCCTTATCTTTACAATTTTGGCCTTTTAGTCCCCTTGCAGTTTGATTGTGGTGTGAAAGTTATGCCCTGCTAGCTGTGTTGCTAATATGCCCTCCTAATTGATTAATTGCCAGATTCAACCCACACCCAACACACAGTATAAAAACAAGGCCTTCCTTACGGGGGAACACATACAGGGGGCTGCACATACAGGGGGTTCTTCCAAAGAAGTGGGGTTCTGAAAATAAGTGACACTTCTGCTCTTGCCCAATCCACCTGAACATCTTCTTCTCTCTTCACAGGTAAACCTGCGTTTATATCTCCACATACCTTAAAACTGAACATTGCATGACTGCAAAAAAGCTTATTGGGTAAATCTGTTTGTCACCACTGTTTCAACTCCATCTGTAGCCATGCTCACATTATTTCAATGTTTATTTAGCCATTAAGTCTTACCTAAATTATGGGTTGCCTTATCTTTACAATTTTGGCCTTTTAGTCCCCTTGCAGTTTGATTGTGGTGTGAAAGTTATGCCCTGCTAGCTGTGTTGCTAATATGCCCTCCTAATTGATTAATTGCCAGATTCAACCCACACCCAACACACAGTATAAAAACAAGGCCTTCCTTACGGGGGAACACATACAGGGGGCTGCACATACAGGGGGTTCTTCCAAAGAAGTGGGGTTCTGAAAATAAGTGACACTTCTGCTCTTGCCCAATCCACCTGAACATCTTCTTCTCTCTTCACAGGTAAACCTGCGTTTATATCTCCACATACCTTAAAACTGAACATTGCATGACTGCAAAAAAGCTTATTGGGTAAATCTGTTTGTCACCACTGTTTCAACTCCATCTGTAGCCATGCTCACATTATTTCAATGTTTATTTAGCCATTAAGTCTTACCTAAATTATGGGTTGCCTTATCTTTACAATTTTGGCCTTTTAGTCCCCTTGCAGTTTGATTGTGGTGTGAAAGTTATGCCCTGCTAGCTGTGTTGCTAATATGCCCTCCTAATTGATTAATTGCCAGATTCAACCCACACCCAACACACAGTATAAAAACAAGGCCTTCCTTACGGGGGAACACATACAGGGGGCTGCACATACAGGGGGTTCTTCCAAAGAAGTGGGGTTCTGAAAATAAGTGACACTTCTGCTCTTGCCCAATCCACCTGAACATCTTCTTCTCTCTTCACAGGTAAACCTGCGTTTATATCTCCACATACCTTAAAACTGAACATTGCATGACTGCAAAAAAGCTTATTGGGTAAATCTGTTTGTCACCACTGTTTCAACTCCATCTGTAGCCATGCTCACATAACTTCAATGTTTATTTAGCCATTAAGTTTTACCTAAATTATGGGTTGCCTTATCTTTACAATTTTGGCCTTTTAGTCCCCTTGCAGTTTGATTGTGGTGTGAAAGTTATGCCCTGCTAGCTGTGTTGCTAATATGCCCTCCTAATTGATTAATTGCCAGATTCAACCCACACCCAACACACAGTATAAAAACAAGGCCTTCCTTACGGGGGAACACATACAGGGGGCTGCACATAACAGGGGGTTCTTCCAAAGAAGTGGGGTTCTGAAAATAAGTGACACTTCTGCTCTTGTCCAATCCACCTGAACATCTTCTTCTCTCTTCACAGGTAAACCTGCGTTTATATCTCCACATACCTTAAAACTGAACATTGCATGACTGCAAAAAAGCTTATTGGGTAAATCTGTTTGTCACCACTGTTTCAACTCCATCTGTAGCCATGCTCACATTATTTCAATGTTTATTTAGCCATTAAGTCTTACCTAAATTATGGGTTGCCTTATCTTTACAATTTTGGCCTTTTAGTCCCCTTGCAGTTTGATTGTGGTGTGAAAGTTATGCCCTGCTAGCTGTGTTGCTAATATGCCCTCCTAATTGATTAATTGCCAGATTCAACCCACACCCAACACACAGTATAAAAACAAGGCCTTCCTTACGGGGGAACACATACAGGGGGCTGCACATACAGGGGGTTCTTCCAAAGAAGTGGGGTTCTGAAAATAAGTGACACTTCTGCTCTTGCCCAATCCACCTGAACATCTTCTTCTCTCTTCACAGGTAAACCTGCGTTTATATCTCCACATACCTTAAAACTGAACATTGCATGACTGCAAAAAAGCTTATTGGGTAAATCTGTTTGTCACCACTGTTTCAACTCCATCTGTAGCCATGCTCACATAATTTCAATGTTTATTTAGCCATTAAGTTTTACCTAAATTATGGGTTGCCTTATCTTTACAATTTTGGCCTTTTAGTCCCCTTGCAGTTTGATTGTGGTGTGAAAGTTATGCCCTGCTAGCTGTGTTGCTAATATGCCCTCCTAATTGATTAATTGCCAGATTCAACCCACACCCAACACACAGTATAAAAACAAGGCCTTCCTTACGGGGGAACACATACAGGGGGTTCTTCCAAAGAAGTGGCGTTCTTAAAATAAGTGGCACTTCTGCTCTTGCACTTCAGCGATTTGCACAAAGCAAACTATAAAAGACTGCAGGTAACCCCATTTCCTAATTTTATCATCTTCCTCTCTGAAACATGCACTCTTTACCTCTCCTCCTTTTCACAATTGCTGCCTCTCTCCTCAAACTCTCTTTTCTACATCCCTCTGCTCCACCCCACAACCTGTACATATCACCCTCACTTCTCCCCTCCCCCTATTACTGCACTCATCACCTCTTTCTAACTCTAAGCCCACTTGCTAACATACCCCCCAGGATACTGAAGCATGTCCCCTCATACAAATCACATTCTCATATTACCTCCCTCACTCTTCTGCTTCTCCTAATCGCTGGAGATATTTCCCCAAACCCTGGGCCCACTTTATTTAACTGTGCCCAACACACCCATCACCATCACCCTACACCCTCTGGCAGTAGTCGCAATCTACACAATCTAGTCTCCATTCCTCTTCTTGCCAACACCAGCCTCACTCTCTCCTGCGCCCTCTGGAACGCCCGCTCTGTCTGCAACAAACTCACTGCTGTTCATGACCTCTTTGTCACTAATTCCTTTAATCTACTTGCTCTCACAGAAACCTGGCTCCACGAATATGACACCCCTTCTCCTGCTTCCCTCTCCCAGGGTGGCCTTCACTGGACTCACTCCCCCAGGCCTAATGGACGCAAGGGAGGTGGAGTGGGATTCCTCCTATCCCCCCAGAGCACCTTCCAGGTTATTCACCCTCCTCCCTCTTTTTCACTCTCATCATTCGAAGCCCACTGTATACGTCTATTCTCTCCCACTTCCCTAAGAATTGCTGTGATCTACCGGCCCCCTGGACCATTATCGACTTTCCTTGATGAGTTTTCTGCCTGGCTACCCTACTTTCTCTCTTCGGAAATTCCCACAATCCTTCTCAGTGATTTCAACATCCCTGCTAATACAATCATTCCTGCTACTTCTAAACTTCTTAGTCTAACCTCTTCATTTGACCTGAAGCAATGGGTACAGGCTTCTACTCACTCTGATGGCAACACCCTTGACCTTGTATTCTCCTACCTATGCACTCCATGCAACTTCTCAAACAATCCTTTTCCTCTCTCCGACCACCACCTTATTAGTTTCTCTCTCCCCCTGTCTTCCACCACCTTTCCCTCCAATCGCCTAACCGTCACCCGTAGAAACTTTCGCAGCTTCAACTCCTCTCTCCTCTACTCTGCTACCGACCACCTCTATGACAAAATCTCCCCCCTGTCCTGCCCCAACCAAGCCATATCCATCTACAATAAATCTCTGTCCTCCACCCTGGACAAGCTCGCTCCCCTCACTACACGCAGAATCAGGCCTCGACCCCTACAACCCTGGCAAACAGATGACACTAAAATTCTCAAAAAACGTAGTCGCGCTCTTGAGCGTCTGTGGCACAAGACTAAGTCTCTCAAAGACTTCAACCAATACAAATCTGCCCTCCAAAAATACTATTCTTTCCTCCACACTGCCAAGCAAACCTATTTTACAACTCTTATTAATACCTTCTCATCCAATCCCCGTAAACTCTTCTCTACCTTCAACTCTCTACTTTGTCCTCCACCGCCTCCCCCCACTGATTTACTCACTGCCCAGGAAATCGCTAATCACTTCAAAAACAAGATTGATACAATCCGTGATGAAATCTCCACTCTACAGGTATCTCCCCCAGCTAAGACCCCATGTCAACAGATACAACTGACACTACCTCTATTCAAATCTACTACTCCAGACGAAGTTGCTAAACTCCTTTCTATCGCCCACCTAACTACCTGTCCCCTGGACCCTGTTCCCTCTCAAATGCTACGGTCACCCTCTGACCCCATCCTACACTCTCTAACCCACATCTTCAATCTCTCCCTCACCTCTGGCGTCTTCCCCAATGCTCTAAAACATGCACTGGTCACTCCCATACTCAAAAAACCATCCTTGGACCCTACCAATCTTGACAACCTACGCCCTATCTCCTTGCTCCCCTTTTCCTCTAAACTCCTTGAACGCCTGGTTTACAACCAACTGAGTGACCACCTCATTAAAAACAACCTTCTTGATCCCCTTCAATCTGGATTTCGCCCTCAACACTCCACAGAAACTGCTCTTTTAAAACTCACAAATGACCTACTAACTGCAAAAACCAACGGACACTATTCTGTACTCCTACTTCTGGACCTTTCAGCTGCCTTTGACACGGTTGACCACCCCCTCCTCCTCAAAAAACTTCACTCCATCGGTCTCCGTGACTGGGCTCTTCAGTGGCTCTCATCCTACCTATCCCAACGCACCTTCAGTGTCACTTACAATTCTACTTCCTCCACTCCTCTTCCCTTCTCTGTCGGGGTCCCCCAAGGTTCTGTTCTTGGACCTCTTTTATTTTCAATCTACACCTCTTCCCTCGGTCAGCTGATAGCCTCTCATGGCTTTCAATATCATTTCTATGCTGATGACACACAAATCTATCTCTCCACCCCTCAACTCACTCCATCAGTCTCTTCACGCATCACTAACTTACTAACCGACATATCTGTATGGATGTCACACCACTTCCTTAAACTCAACTTGTCCAAAACTGAGCTTATAATATTTCCTCCCCCACGTGCCTCTTCCCCTGACTTCTCTGTCAAGAGCAATGGCAAAACCATCCACCCGTCCACACATGTCAGGGTGCTAGGTGTTATCCTAGATTCTGAACTCTCCTTTCAGCCCCACATCCAATCACTTTCCAAAGCTTGCCGCCTCAACCTCCGCAACATCTCTAAACTACGTCCTTTTCTAACCAGTGAAACTACAAAGCTCCTGATTCACTCCCTGGTTATCTCTCGCCTTGACTACTGCAACTCACTCCTCATTGGCTTACCTTTAAATAGACTATCCCCCCTTCAGTCCATCATGAATGCTGCTGCCAGACTCATCCACCTTACAAACCGATCAGTGTCTGCTACCCCTCTCTGCCAATCCCTCCATTGGCTGCCACTCGCCCAACGAATTAAATTCAAAATACTAACAATAAGTTTCAAAGCCATCCACAACTGTGCCCCCAGCTACATCACTAACCTAGTCTCAAAATACCAACCTAAACGCCATCTCCGTTCCTCCCAAGATCTCCTGCTCTCTAGCTCCCTCATCACCTCCTCCCATATCCGCCTCCAGGACTTCTCCCGAGTCTCGCCCATCCTCTGGAATTCCCTACCCCAATCTGTCAGACTGTCTCCAAATTTATCCACTTTTAGGCGATCCCTGAAGACTTTCCTCTTCAGAGAAGCCTATCCTGCCTCCATCTAACAACTGCATTATTTTCTCCATTAGCTCATCCCCCACAGCTATTACCCTTTTGTATAACTTGACCCTCCCTCCTAGATTGTAAGCTCTAACGAGCAGGGCCCTCTGATTCCTCCTGTATTGAATTGTATTGTACTTGTACTGTCTGCCCTAATGTTGTTGTAAAGCGCTGCGTAAACTGTCGGCGCTATATAAATCCTGTATAATAATAATAATAATAGTGTAGGTTCCACTAATTCGGGGTACTTTGTCGCAGTAAGTGGGCTTAGCACTATATGACCATATAGTGTGACCAAACCCCCGTATTTTTTGAATATGTTCAGGTGTTTTTAACTAGCCCTGCAGGAAATGTCATTCTTGTATGTGTGCACTGTAAGATATTTTGTACTGTTTATAGGTCTTACAGCAGCACCATCTTGAATTTAAATGCATTGTATGGTGTGCCCCCCAAATATGTTCTTGTATGTTGTAATAGGCCCTGACGAGGTTTTTGGGCTGGAGCACCCCTCCCCCTACTCATTACCTCCTATTTAGTGGCCACCAGTGATTAGGATGTATCCCTTTCAGTTCTCCCACATAGAGGAGTTCAGCTCCCATGGTTGAGACAGAGGATCTTCCATTCTATTACTAGTGTAGGACCCACTAATTCTGAGTACTTTGTCGCAGTAAGTGGGCTTAGCACTATATGACCATATAGTGTGACCAAACCCCCGTATTTTTTGAATATGTTCAGGTGTTTTTAACTAGCCCTGCAGGAAATGTCATTCTTGTATGTGTGCGCTGTAAAATATTTAGGTACAGATACCAGCCACCATGGAAGAGGAATTCAGAAGGAGGTTGCGAGAGATGCAGATACAGCACAGAGGACCAGTATCAGAGCATGTCCTGCTAGGATGGTTTGATTCTATCCGCTGTGAACTCTGGAAGGAAGCGCTAGCCCGTGAGCAGTAAAACCAGGGAAAAGTTCTCCCCTCCATCCATGTAAGGTACTGGTCGCAGTAATTAGGGGAACAGCCGAACCAGGAGTGGACAGCCGATTTAAGCAGGCTGATCCGGGCAGAAATGCAGTTGGACGAGAGCTACAGAACCCTCCGCTGGTATGTAGCCCAAGTGTGCCCGTGGACAGCGGATGACAGCCTCACGGAAGGCTTTGACTACAATGGCCTGGGATTGTTATACTGGAGGCTGTCTGGGGACCCTGACTTTGGGAGTGATCGGGAGTGGCGTTTGGAGGAAATAATGGAGCACAGAGAGCGAAGACTTAATGTCTCAGAAGTGCACTGGGCACAGGAAGATTTGGAGTTTCTGGCCATTCAGGAATGGGAGCTTGAGATTGCCTACAGACAGCTGTTAGAGTCTGCTCAGCAGCAGGGTGGGGCTCCCTTTGCCTGGGACTATCAGGAAATACCAGTTGACAACTCTGAAATCCTGGCTGAAGAGTTGACAATGTGGCAGAGTAGCAGTGTGCTTTGCCAACCTGGCCTCGCAGCTATGGAGGTCTTTTGGCGGATGCAGCAAGTGCTGACTGACCTTGATGAACCTGTTTCTGCATTGGATGATCTTGGATGGAGGAATGTGCCTGTCCAGCAGAATGCCAGAGAATCGGCAGTGGAAAATCTGGAGATAGCTATCCCCAAAGCTGAAGTGCTGACAACGGGGCAGAGCTCTGCTAACCTCTGCCCAGCACCGATAGCATCTTCTGGGTTCCAGGGACAGGAGATGGTGAACCTTTATCCCCAGACACCAGTTGCAGAGACAGGGGATTTGATAGACTTTTCTGCTGAGGAAGAACAACCTGGTGAGCCTCCAGCAGAAGAAGAGCTGTTATTAGGGCTAAACTTCACTGTGCTCTGCCCAGCACCAACAGAAGTATCTGTGAAGTTACAAGGAACTTCCCCATCTGAAGCGCTGGCAACCGGACAGAAGGTCCAAGATCTCTGCCCTACACCTGCGGCGGTTCCAGAGGCTCAGGGTGAGAAGGAGGTGGTCACTTCCCAGCAGCAGATCAGGATACAGGGGGAGAAGGGAGAGGAGGTGTTCGTTGTCCCTCCCCAACAGTTGGCCAGGGTGGAGGAAGTGGTCTTTCCTCCCCAGCAAAGATCCGTGCACCTGGGAGACAGTACCACAGACATATTGTCCCAACATTCAGATGAGGAAATGGAAAAGAAAGCAGCCGGCTCACCTCCCCAATGGCAGCTACACAGTTTGGGAGTGGAGGAAGCCAGCCTTCGGCCCCAACAGTTAGCCGGAGCAGATGGTGTGGGGTTTCCAGCAGAAGGGCTGGCAACAGGGCCGAATACTGCTGGACTCTGCCCTCAACTAACAGAGGATGGATTTCCTGTGAAGGTGGATGGGACTTCAGTCTCCACCTGTATACCCCAGGGATGCTAGGCAGTTGGCCCAGATCCCCAACAGCATGACGGAGTGAGCCCAGACACCCTGTCTTCTCTCCAGCGGCAGAAAGGACTCCAGGGAGAAGGGCCAGTCCAGGCCTCTCCCCAGCAGCAGATATGTTCTCTGAGAGAGGCAGAGGTTGGCTGGGTGAGTAATGCTTTGTTTGGAACAATTTGTTTGGGGTACTGTGTGGGTACAGGCATTAGAGGACTGGAACTACTGACTAACTTTGGAGTCAACCCGTCTGGGGTCTCCTCCTGTGTTAGTCTCCTGCCAAAAGGGGAGAAATGTGACAGACCTAGCCGGGAGAGAGACTTTTGGAGGGGACTGAATGCTAGCCTCTTGCTGATCGATCATGGGCCCTGGCATTTGGGGGAACGGTGCTCTTTGTGAGCTGTGTACCTGGGGACCCTTGAGGTGGTATTACTGTGGATTCGGGTCCTGGTCCCCCAGGACACACAGACTTTGGGGACCCTGGATTTGCCATATTAGAAATAGTGGCTGATTTATAATGCTGGGCCAAATACTGTTAGGAGATGCTGATGTCAATTCCAGCTGCTTGTCTGTCTGTTGCCTGCTAGAATGTGTATTGTAAATAAGTCTCTAGTATGGGATCTAAGAGTCATTAGATCCCCATTGTTTGTGTTAATTAACTCTGCTATTGTGATAATGTTGATTGGGTTCTCTGAGCTACAAGACGGCCAGTCTGGCCTAAAGGTCATGTCTGAGTCATCTAGGCTGTCTAAAGGGATTAGTTAATTAGCCCATGTTAATTAGGTTTCTGGTCACAGGTGTATGTTCAGAGTAATATGAGTCAGAGGTAAGCACCTCCTCTTTTATTGTATAAAAGAGCCTGTATTTTTCAATAAAGGAGATTCCTGGTTGAACTTACATACAGCCTGCCTGGTGTTTGTTCTGAGCTACACAACTGGATTAGAACGGCACATAGCTGTAGTTCTAGTCCTGGAGCATCGGATGACCGAACCATCAGATGTTGCGATCTGCAATCTGATTCTCTAGCTGCAGAGGAGTGTCAGGAGAGTGGAACCAAGCGAACAAGGGGCTCGTTACAGATCCATTAAGAACAAAAACATTGTGTGTGTAGCAGACGCACAGCACACCATAATAGTTAGGTGAAGAAACATAGGCGTCCGCAGAACTTTTTTTGGGGGGGGGGCATGATTTTAGGGTCACCCTTGCGCTGCCCTTTTTTGACAATATCATTATCACATTATCATGGTCAGAGACTGCAGACGTAGTACAGTCCTTAGGATAAGTAATGGATAATGGCCGACAGGCCCTCTTATCAGACCCAGCGAAACTGCAGCAGTGATCCTTCTGGCTGGATGATCGCTCACTCTGGGTTCCCCGGGGGTGACTCTGGTCAGTAGTGTAGCATGTCTGTACCCTGGCAGTTGCTTAGTCTTTCTGTCTCTGGTAGTGCTGGGCAGCATGGCTCTCTCTGGTGGCGCTTGGTAGCGTGGTGCTCTCTTTTGTGGTGCTGGGCAGTGTGGCTCACTCTCTGGCGGTGCTGGGCAGCATGGCTCTTTCTCTGGTGGCGCTGTACAGCGTGACTCTCTCTGGCTTCCACCCAGCACACTCCTCGTTCTTTGTCCTGTAGCGCTCTCTCCCTCAGCTTTTTTTCAGGCTACAGTCTCTCAATCTCTCTTGATCGAGCTGTAGCCTCCTCACTGTGGAAAATGGGGCCGCCATTCTTTGGGACTACATGTCCCATGATGCTCTCCTCTCCTAGTCTCCTTTGATTGGCCCTCAGTTATGGCCAATGGGAAAGCAACAGAGCGAGCAGGAAGCTGGGCGGGGAACCTAGTGAGAGCCACTGTCTCTTCTCCTTAACTGGAGAAAGGGGAGGCAAGTGGGGGAAACCTCTGGGAGCCTGCAGCTCGCCTTTCTCCTGTCACAGCGCCAAGTTCTCTGCTGGACTGAGCAGGGAAAAGAGCCAGCAGTCACACTACACTGATGGGGGGGCTTGACAGCACCTTGATGGGTTCACCCCACTGGCAGGTGGCACCCGGGTGCGGGCCGCCCGGACCTATATAGCGATGCCACTGTGCTGAATTTAACAGTGCTGATCCAATCCCTGATTCCAGGGGGGCACTTGACCCCCCCTTGCTCCTACCTGCAGACACCCATGTGAAGAAGATATTGTCACCTCATGTAGCAATTAAGGTACATATGGAGCAAGTGGCCAAAATAAAGCCCATTTGGGAACATATTAGACATATAAGAAACACAGACAACAGTAGTTCAAATGAAATAGGAGTTTATGATCTTCCAAAAAAATTATAAATTATCATATACAATTTGCTGCCAAGACACTGCCCCTCTACCCACAAAATATTCCAGGTATTTCTGCTGTAAATCAGGCAGAGATGTCCAGGCAAAAATACTGTCTATAGTCAGTAGAGGCAGCAGGCCGAGATATGGTCAACACAGCCAAAGTATTGGTCCAGGCAGCAGAAATAAACAGTCCATAAAGTCCTGGGTCATTACAGGCAGCGATATGGTCAGCACAGCCAAAGTATTGGTCCAGGCAGCAGGAAGGACCATCAAGCTTAGGGCCAGGGGGACAAGGGTAGAGGCTTCTCCCACCCAAATCTCTTTGAAGCCTCCAGGCAACCAGACCCTGTTCTGGGAAGAAAACATGGCTGAGGTTGAGGAATGGCCGTTCAGAAACAAACTGAAAAGCGTGAATCAACACTCGCCAAACTTCTACTAACATGAAATTAGCAGAAGGAGCCCAAAGGGTGGCTCTTTAGAAATGGACTTCCTCTTTATGGTCTCGTAGTACATCACTGCATTCGTGTTGTCAACCAACAATTTGTGTACCACTAGTATGCAAGATAAGATCCTGGCACACGCCCTTAAAACAAAAATCAGATGCTCGGTTGGCCAACAATCTCATTGTGTGTACGAGGCTTTAGAGTAGATTTCACCCAAGTGAAGGCAAATATTTCCCTAATAAGGCACAGATGGAGTCTGTCTCTCTCTGTCTCTCTCTCTGTCTCTCTCTCTGTCTCTCTCTCTGTCTCTCTCTCTGTCTCTCTCTCTGTCTCTCTCTCTGTCTCTCTCTCTGTCTCTCTCTCTGTCTCTCTCTCTGTCTGTCTCTCTGTATTACCCATGTAGTATAGTATGTACCTTGAAAAAGCGTAATTGCCTTTCAGCCCCTGAAAACCTGCAAACCAAAAATTGCCCCAAACAGAGAGGGGACCAAGAAAATAAGAGAGTATAAACCGGTGGCTATACTGCCCTGGATAAAAAGATTGGTCGGTCATATAGGGTGGACCAATACAAACACGGACTGTGGGGACACTACAACATGTAGACAAGGACAAACAAACAAGCGTCCAGACATCAAGGCAATTGATGTCAGCTCAGCCTACTATAATATAGTGTTTTCAGCAATGCTGAGTGAGGTTATGAGCCGACATCAATCCCCCAGGGGGCGGCTCGAGCCAGGGGTGGAAGGGAGGGGGGGGACCTGGGAAGGGCAAAAGGAGGGGTGGGAAAGGAGAGGGATGGGGGCCGTGGAGAAGGGCACTGGATGGAACAGGGCGGATCACCACAACCTGTGGTTAAAAGGAATATAATGGCTTTAAACAGTGCTGGAAGTCCTACTAGGAGCACAGAGTCCAGCAGTGTGGGTAACAAGATACTTCAGTGTGCATGATGATGCTGTACATGTATCCTGATGGAGACTAATGCAGTCAATAGAACAATATCTTGCATCCAGTTGGTAAATAGAAACAGCAAATAACGGTGGTCAAGTACGTTACCACTTCCGGGTCCTGTATGTTGCTCAACAGATACTACCGAAGTGTAGTGTCACCAATGCTGTAATCTGTTTCCATCGACTGCTGAGCATAATGTGCAGTATTACTTGCAGGGTCACTGTGTTCCTAAAAGGCACTGCTGAGGTGGATGGATAGCCGCCCGAACAGGTCCACCTAAGTCCTTCTGAGAAGCGGCCTCGGCCTATGGGTCATTTACCCTCCCTCAGTGTGTGAGCCGGCTAGCCCCGACAGGGGATGACAGTGGGGGGTGACGTCCGAACGTCCAAGCGGGATGACGTCAACGCGTTTCACAAAACAAAGATGTGTAGCTTCATCTGGACGTCAGCATATAGTACTGTGCAAAGGTTTTAGGCAGGTGCAAAAAATTCTTTGAATAAGAATGCTGTCAGAAATAGAAGTGTTAGTAGTTTTTTATCAGTGAACAAAATGAAAAGTAAATAAACAGAAGGGAAATCCAAATCAAATCAATATTTGGTGTGACCACCATTTGCCTTCAAAACTACATTAATTCTTCAATTCTTTTAGGTAGACTCAACAGGTAGGTTGTTCCATATATCTTTGAAAACTAAGCACAGATCTTCTGTGGATGCAGGCTGCCTCTAATCCTTCTGTTTCTTCATGTAATCCCAGACAGACTCGATGTTAAGATCAGGGCTTTGTGAGGGCCAAGCCATTGATTCCAGGACTTCTTGTTGTTCTTCTATACCCAAGTTCCTATGTTTACATGCATAGCTGAGTCGCTTAGCCTTGTTTTCATGTCCTATGCACAAAAACATAGGAACTGGGGTGCAGAAAAATGGCAGCAGGTGCTCTGGACTGATGAGTCAATATTTGAAATATTTGGCTGTAGCAGGAGGCAATTTGTTGATGAAGGGCTGGAGAGCAGTACAATAATGATTGCCTGCAGGCAACAGTGAAGTATGGTGGAGGTTGGGCTGAATTTCTGCAAATGGAGTTGGAGATTTGGTCAGGATCAATGGTGTCCTCAATCCTGAGAAATACAGACAGATACTTGTCCATCATGCCATACTATCAGTGATTGGCCCCAAATTTATTCTGCAGCAGGACAACAACCCCAAACATACAGCCAATGTCATTAAGAACTATCTTCAAGGTAAAGAACAACAAGGAGTCTTGGAAGTGATGGATTGGCCCTCACAGATACCTGATCTCAAAATCAGAGTCTGTCTGGGAATACATGAAAAAACAGAAGGATTTGAGACAACCTACATCCACAAAATATCTGTAGTTAGTTCTCCAAGAAGCCAAAATTCTTCACAAACTGTAAACTGTGGGCAAGTGTACCTAGAAGAATTGAAAAACTGATGTTATTTTGAAGGCAAAGGGTGGTCACACCAAATATTGATTGGATTTGGATTTCTCTTCTGTTCTTTTACTTTCCATGTTAATTGATAGAAATTGACCATTAACACTTCTATATCTGAACGCATTCCTAATTTACAGCATTTTTTCATACCTGCTTAAAACTTTTTCACAATACTCTGTGTATATACAGTATCTCACAAAAGTGATTACACCCCTCACATTTTTGTAAATATTTTATTATATCTTTTCATGTGACAACACTGAAGAAATTACACTTTACTACAATGTAAAGTAGTGAGTGTACAGCTTGTATAACAGTATAAATTTACTGTTCCCTCAAAATAATGCAACATGCAGCCATTAATGTCTAAACCGCTGGCAACAAAAGTGAGTACACCCCTAAATGAAAATGTTCAAATTGGGCCCAATTAGCCATTTTCCCTCCCCCGGTGTCATATGACTCATTAGTGTTACATGGTCTCAGGTGTGACTGGGGTGCAGGTGTGTTAATTTTGGTGTTATCGCTCTCACTCGCTCATACTGGTCACTGGAAGTTCAACATGGCACCTCATGGCAAGGAACTCTCTGAGGATCTAAAAAAAAGAATTGTTGCTCTACATAAAGATGGCTTAGGCTATAAGAAGATTGCCAAGACCCTGAAACTGAGCTGCAGCATGGTGGCCAAGACCATACAACGGTTTAACAGGACAGGTTCCACTCAGAACAGGCCTTGCCATGGTCGACCAAAAAAGTGCACATGCTCAGCGTCATATCCAGAGGTTGTCTTTGGGAAATAGATGCATGAGTGCTGCCAGCAATGCTGCAGAGGTTGAAGGGGTGGGGGGTCAGCCTGTCAGTGCTCAGACCATTCACCACACACTGCATCAAATTGGTCTGCACATGCTCAGCGTCATATCCAGAGGTTGTCTTTGGGAAATAGATGCATGAGTGCTGCCAGCAATGCTGCAGAGGTTGAAGGGGTGGGGGGTCAGCCTGTCAGTGCTCAGACCATTCACCACACACTGCATCAAATTGGTCTGCATGGCTGTCGTCCCAGAAGGAAGCCTCTTCCAAAGATGATGCACAAGAAAGCCTGCAAACTGTTTGCTGAACACAAGCAGACTAAGGACATGGATTGCTGGAACCATGTCCCGTGGTCTGATGAGACCAAGATAAACTTATTTGGTTCAGATGGTTTCAAGCATGTGTGGTGGCAACCAGGTGAGGAGTACAAAGACAAGTTTCTCTTGCCTACAGTCAAGCATGGTGGTGGGAGTGTCATGCTCTGAGGCTGCATGAGTGCTGCCAGCACTGGGGAGCTACAGTTCATGGAGAGAACCATGAATGCCAACATTTACTGTGACATACTGATGCCAAGCATGATCCCCTCCTTTCGGAGACTGAACTGCAGGGCAGTATTCCAACATGATAACGACCCCAAACACACCTCCAAGACGACCACTGAATTGCTAAAGAAGCTGAGGGTAAAGGTGATGGACTGGCCAAGCATGTCTCCAGACCTAAACCCTATTGAGCATCTGTGGGGCATCCTCAAACGAAAGGTGGAGGAGCGCATAGTTTCTAACATCCACCAGCTCCGTGATGTCGTCATGGAGTGGAAGAGGACTCCAGTGGCAACCTGTGAAGCTCTGGTGAACTCCATGCCCAAGAGGGTTAAGGCAATGCTGGAAAATAATGGTGGCCACACAAATATTGACAATTTGGGCCCAATTTGAACATTTTTACTTAGGGGTGTACTCACATTTGTTGCCATCGGTTTAGACACTAATGGCTGTGTGTTGAGTTATTTTGAGGGGACAGCAAATTTACACTATTATGCAAGCTGTACACTCACTAATTTACATTGTAGCAAAGTGTATTTTTTTCAGTGTTTTTGTGAGGGGTGTACTCACTTTAGTGAGATACTGTGTATATATATATATATATATATATATATGTGTGTGTATGTATATATATATATATATATATATATATATATATATATATATATATATATATATATATATATATATATATATATATGTATGTATGTATACACACACACACACACTATATAAATAAATATATATATATATATATATATATATATATATATATATATATATATATATGTACATACATACATACATACATATACACACACACACACACACACACACACACACACACACACACACACACTTAGCTTTCTGACTTATCCATATGATAACTAAACCAAAGAATTTATTTGAACTCACGAAATTAGTTTATGAAGGAGCTGCATTCCAATTAGCCAAAAGAGTCATTCGGTCCTGTGTTTGCCAGTCATTATCATAATAACTAATAACTCCACAGCAGACACATTTGCGTTTTAAGTCAAATACAGTGTTTATGTTGGTATGATGCCATTTCTGGGGTCATTCCCAAACTTACAGCAGCATATCCCTTCCTGACGTTTCCAAGTAACATGCAAAAATAGGAAAAAACATTGGAGCTGTTGAGGTTTCTTTGTAGCCACCGGTGACTATGGCCTAAAACACAAATATTCTTGGGGATTGATAACTGAAAAATGAAAATCAATCAACTTCAAAGGAGTATGCTTTACTGTAAAGTTTTAATCTACAAGGGAAGATAGCTTTTCAAGATTTTCTTGAATAAGCTCAGGTTTTATACCGAAAATTTAAGGATTCAGGAGTATGCAAAAGGATTCTAAAGTGTATCTAAAGTCAAAACTTTTTTTTTCATTTGGACACAGTGGTGAGGAGTTATAACCTCTGGCAGATTGTTATTGCTGTCTGTGTCCCCACTATGGAGATTCCCTCTCTCTACTTGTCATTGTGACCAGGACTGGAACTGACGGAGAACATAACATTTGGAGTTGTCAACAGAACAACAAGAGAGAACTCTCTAATGGGGACACATTTAGGTGACATCTGTCTAACACTTTCTGTTGTGTCTACAGGACAGGAGGTGATTCAAAATCTTTATAATGGGACAAAAATGGAATAAAAAACTGACAAAGGTTTTAACTCTTCCATAATCTATCCAGAATGTAAAAACAAAGTTTTGGCTTTAGACATACTTTAACTACTTCTGGACCACCTACCGCACATATACTGCGGCAGGATGGCCTGGCTGCATGAAACAACATACCTGTACGTTGTTCGAGCTCCCTGGTCTGGGGTGCACTGCCAGCGACCCGCTCCCGCTGTGATTGGACACAGCAGGAGCCAATCAGCGATCGTTCTCGGGAATGACAGAACGGTGTTCTGCCTATGTAAACAAAAGCACTCCCAGGGAACACATTTAATCCTTTGATTGTATGTTAACCAGTGCCATTTATACTGTGACAATGCATTTTTTTTTAGCACTGATCACTGTATTGGTGTCACTGGTCCCCAAAAAGTGTCACTTAGTGTTCAATTTGTCCTCCCCTCACATTTTTGTAAATATTTTTTACATCTTTTCATGTGACAACACTGAAGATTTGCATTTGCTACGATGTAAAGTAGTGAGTGTACAGCTGGTATACGAGTGTAAATTTGCTGTCACCTCAAAATAAATCAGCACACAGCCATTAAAGTCTAAACTGCTGGCAACCAAAGTGAGAACACCCCTAAGTGAAAATGTCCAAATTGGGCCCAATTAGCCATTTTCCCTCATCGGTGTCATGTGGCTCATTAGTGTTACAAGGTCTCAGGTGTGAAAGGAGAGCAGGTGTGTTAAATTTGGTGTTATCACTTTCACTCTCTCATACTGGCCACTGAAAGTTCAAGATGACACCTCATGGCAAGAACTCTCTGAGGATCTGAAAAAAAGAATTGTTCTCTAATAAAAGTTGGCCTAGGCTATAAGAAGATTGCCAAGACCCTGAAAATGACCTGCAGCACGGTGGCCAAGACCATACAGTGGTTTAACGGGACAGGTTTCACTGAGAACAGGCCTCACCATGGTTGACCAAAGAAGTTGAGTGCATGTGTTCGGCGTCATATCCAGAGGTTATCTTTGGGAAATAGACATATGAGTGCTGCCAGCATTGCTGCAGAGGTTGAAGGAGTGGGGGGTCAGCCTGTCAGTGCTCAGACCATACGCCGCACACTGCATCAAAATTGGTCTGCATGGCTGTCATCCCAGAAGGAAGCCTCTTCTAAAGATGATGCACAAGAAAGCCTGCAAACCGTTTTTGTGAGGACAAGCAGACTAAGGACATGGATTACTGGAACCATGTCCTGTGGTCTGATTAGACCAAGATAAACTTATTTGGTTCAGATGGTGTCAAGCGTGTGTGGTAGCAACCAGGTGAGGAGTACAAAAACAAGTGTGTCTTGCCTACAGTCAAGCATGGTGGTGGGAGTGTCATGGTCTAGGGCTGCATAGGTGCTGTCAGCACTGGGGAGCTACAGTTCATTGAGGGACCCCTGAATGCCAACATGTACTGTGACATACTGAAGCAGAGCATGATCCCCTCCCTTCGGATACTGGGCCACAGGGCAATATTCCAACATGATAACGACCCCAAACACACCTCCAAGACAACCACTGCCTTGCTAAAGATGCTGAGGGTAAAGGTGATGCCAAGCATGTCTCCAGACCTAAACCCTATTGAGCATCTATGGGGCATCCTCAAAGGGAAGGTGGAGGAGCGCAAGGTCTCTAACATCCGCCAGATTTGTGATGTCATCATGGAGGAGTGGAAGAAGACTCCTGTGACAACTTGTGAAGCTCTGTTGAACTCTATACCCAAGACGTTTAAGGCAGTGCTGTACAATAATGGTGGCCACACAAAATATTGACACTTTATGCCCAATTTAAACATTTTCACATAGGGGTGCACTCACTTTTGTTGCCAGTGGTTTAGACATTAATGGCTGTGTGTTGAGTTATTTTGAGGGGACAGCAAATTTGCGCTGTTAAACAAGCTGTACACTCACTACTTTACATAGTAGCAACGTGTAATTTCTTCAGTGTTGTCACATGAAAAGATATAATTGACAAAAACAATGAACAGTAAAAAAAAAATTCAAACCTCTGAAATGCATATGTAGGAAAGCCAGTATGGTGGCCTGAATTTATGGGAGGAGCCCGGGGGGTATTTACCCAGCACGCTTGCCTGTGGTCTTTGTCGGTTTCCTGTGCGTGGTACCCACCCTCCCATTCCCTTTTCAGGGCATTTCTCAAATTCATCTCTCTTCACTTATATTCATTTCTAATCTAGGGTATGCCCCCTTATTTTGGTATACCGACCATCAGACCAGGGCACACTTCAGGTCCATTTCATGTCGTAAGTCTTATGGTAATCTAATGGTTCATATCCGTATAGGGCTTTGAATATAATTATATATATATATTGTGACATTGGGGATTGTTCAGCTCAAGTGGATAGATGCGTTTTAGTGCAGTGAGTCCACATCAGAGAGGCATTTATAGTTAAGGGCCTGGTAGCCCACGTTTATTAAAGGAAAAAACAACAAAAGTCCATCCAGGAATCCCACGCAGGGGTCCAAGCTTCAGCAAGTAAATACAATAGAAAATCCAAATGAAAATGCTAGCCCACCTGGCTACTCTTCAGCAGTATTGCTGCTATAGGGAACAGGCCCCTCAAACAAGCTGCTTGGATGCACACAGTCTTAGGCTCCTTGGTCACACACAGTTTCAAGAGCTTCAATGCACACAGCTTCTGGCTCCTTTGACGCACACAGCTTTACAGCCCTTCAATGCACACAGCTTCTGGCTCCCTGGACGCACACAGCTTTGAAGCCCTTCAACGCACACAGCATCTGGCTCCTTGGACGCACATAGCTTTGAAGCCCTTCAACGCACACAGCATCTGGCTCCTTGGACGCACATAGCTTTGAAGCCCTTCAACGCACACAGCATATCTGTTCTCACACAGAGACAGTTACTAGCAGCCACTGCTCCAACTTCACCTTCCTCCACCCTTTCTGCTCTCACCAGTCCCTCGTTATATGGGCTGTGTGCACCTGGGCACACACCCTGCTGGCTGTCCACAAGACCCGGACACAGGGTTGGAGATCCCGTCCCACCCAAGACTCTGAAGGATCTCCAAACTACAGAGCCCCATAAGGAACTAGCAAAACCTGGAGAAAACTGCCAGAGCAGTTCTCTCCACCTCAAACCTACACTCTGTAGCTCTGCACTCAGACAATATGCAGACTCTGTGTCCACTTTAACCCCATTTTCATAGTGACAGAGCCTTGCTCTGCCACATACCCCCCCCTCTTGTTTCGATCCAGAGGGAGAAACACCTGCACCCACCATAGCAGTTGGGACACTTCTGTGCTGGCCATCAGCCACGTAGGCCCAACCCTTTTTTCGGGTGTGCTTCCAGGTACGTCCCACCTTGGATCTTAACAGGGTCCTATAATTCCGTATACTCTGCCTTCCCTCTCTTCTCTTGGGGTTCCTGAGCATACTCTCCTCTCTTGGGGGAACTCTGCCTTCCCTGATCCTACCTTTCAGCTTACAGACGTCAGTTTTATCTTTCACCACAGGTCTTTCAGGTTCAAAAACCTCTCTCTGGTTACCCACGGCAACCACGTCACTTTTAACAGCACCAAACATTAGCAGATCATACATTTCAATGACATCCTGTCGAACACAATCAGTGCCATCTATCTCAGTACTTGTTGTTAGGACCAGACCTGAGGAGGGACAAAACACAGGCAAGTGATTACACCCCACGGGTCCATAGCACAGCTTCACCTCACCTGTTGTCCAACACTCCATGGGTAACTGATCTAACAAATGACACTGATCCAAGCACAAACTACTCCTTTCTGATGTACACATTACATTGTTGCAGCAACCAACATTAGCACTTTCCTTTACAGTGTCTCCGGGTACTTTAAGTTGTACCTCTTTCTGAGTGATAGAAAGCATCTCTGCTAGTGCTGCGTCTATTTTGGGCCCTACCTTCTCATGAGGTTTAGCGGGTGAAACAGTATCCACGCCCTCTATTGACCACTGCTCAGCCGCACCTCGGACCACACCAGCAGAGATGTTTATAGTCACTACACCAGCCGGAGAGACCTTTGATGTCTCCAACAGTTCTCCTGGGCACCTTCCATACCACTCAGTAACTGGGAGCACCCTCTCAGAGAACCTCAAGACTATCTGCCACACTGTTAATAAGCATTGGTCCCACCAATACCATTCTCGATCAAGGCTTCCCAGCACAGCCTGTACCACCTGGCTCCACCCATGGGTACTACGCAGCACCACCTGGTCCGACTGTGGTGGAGACACCCAAGTGTACAGTGAGTGCATTTTTACCAACTCCAGCATTTCAAGTAAGGTTTTTGTCATCTCTAAACATCCAATGTCTAAATACCAGACCTTTCTAAGGTCTTTTTCCCTGTCCAAGACATGGAGGGGCTCATCCACTGCAGCTTGTGAGGTTGAGACATTTGAAGAGACCTCCAACTCCTTGGAGGTACCCCTCATCACAGCCTGTTGCTCCCCTGGAGCGCTGTCAGACACATGTCTCACACTTTTCCCTTCTGTACCAGTGTCAGTGAGCCACTGCAGGTCATTATAAGTCACATTGTCACCTTCACACTTGAGCTGTGGGGCTGTGGACAACACATCTGCTTTGCCAGCACCCTGAACAGTTCCTTCAGACTGGAGGGCATTAACCTTCGCAGGGACAAACGTGTCCTTGAGCACCAGCCGATCTGCGATCCCTCCATTGGGCATAGCAGG
Source organism: Aquarana catesbeiana (assembly GCF_042186555.1). NCBI lineage: Eukaryota > Metazoa > Chordata > Amphibia > Anura > Ranidae > Aquarana > Aquarana catesbeiana. The sequence continues at coordinate 214,239,705 of NC_133328.1, read as the reverse complement.
TGTTATGTCCACCACATTATTTAATATTGCGATTGCATTCTCATACCAATTATCCCAGTCTATTGTGGTTCCATCACCTACTCTAGAAGGCCCCACAGGAACCTGGGATTCACTAGCCAAAACATCACCTGTGTCATTTCTATACATATCCCTTTGGGTGCACACATCATCTGACAAGGCAGGCTGTAATACATGCTTTTGCCCTACCTGCTCTGGGGGCGCTACTGACACACACAGCTCTGCACTTTCAGCTTTTGCTGGCTGAATTAACCCCTTGACACCAGGGTTACACTTAGGGTTGTGGGGCTGCGCCTGCACACTCTCACTGTGTGACTCAGTCTTCCTTTGTTTCACCAGAGTAGCACCACAGCCATCCTGGAAAACCTCTGGCTCCAACACATGGAGACCCCACGAGACTCCCATGGACAAGCCTGCGCTTCTGGTTGTCATGGGAGATATCCTACTCCCATCATTGGCAGTGAACACATTTCCAACATTTTCAGACATGACATTAAAGGGAACACATTTTTCAATGTCATTATCACCAATACCATCACATTTGCCAACAGTAACATATTTGTCAGCATAACCATCATAATTTTCATTACGTATAGACATAACTGCTACTTTTGTGGATTGTCTATTACCAACCACAGCCTGTGAGCCTCTCCTCACATCACCCTCTATCTTTAAAGGGGAACTCTTTCCTCCTTGGGCAGCTCCATAGCTGACCTGGGAAACTCTCTGCTCCGTCACTGCAAGCTCCTCTGAAGTTTCCCTGGGCAACTCTGCAGCACCTGTCACTAGGGAACATGGCACAATAACAGTTTTGGTCACCCCTAGTTTAACCTCTCCAGCACTCTGCTGGATTATAGCAGGCACATGCATAGTTCCCATGTTCATTTGAGTCTTTAACCTTGCTGTCAGCTGGTCCTCACCAAGTGCCTCCCCACTGCTCCGGGTAGCACACTGCAGCAAGTCTATGTCCATTTGCACTGCGGATCTTCCTGCTGGACACACTCCCATGTCACTAGGTTCAGTCCCACAAACTGAAACAGTCTTACCATTTTCAGTGGCTGACATCATACCCTTCACTTGAGTGCGCTGTCTCTCAGCTGCATCCATACCAGCTACTTCCTCTGTGTGGCCACAGGACGACACTGCAGCCTTTCCAGACTCTTCAGCGTTGTTCCAGAACCTTGGGCAAGTAAAAATTCCATGCCCCACTTGACCACATTCCAAGCACGGTACTGGTAGCTGAACTTTACTTTCTTGGAATCTCCTTAATGACTGGCTCTCTGTTGCCACAGGATACCACTGGTCATGACCATCAGCAGACAGACTCCTTGGATCCCCGACATCCCTGTTGGCCTGGACATTGCTTCCACAGATGACCATATTCCTCTTTTTCACACGCTGTTGTCCACCTGGCTTCCTGTTGCCAGGGGAAACTTCTTTCACTTCCTTTTTAACTGGGGATGACATGATTAATTTACCCCAGGTCACAGAAATTTCACACTTGGAAAAATTCTCTGGCGTGGCTGGGGCATGTGGTGAAATACCCTCTAGCCATAGAACCCTTTCCCTTGCTTCAGCAAGGATTGCTTCCTTTTTCTGTTTTGAACGCCCCATGCTTGCTGTCTTACACACAGCAACTTGCAACACACTTCACAGCAGAGAGAAAAAAAATATGTGATTCTCCTTTCACAGGTACACAACCTGCATGCAACACGGAGAGAAAAAATATGCGATTCTCCTTTCACAGGTACACAACCTGCATGCAACACAGTCCATCAAACTTCTGTGCAATGCTGTTCGCCTGGCTGCCACACACAGCTAGCAGTAGTTCCTGATGCGACTCACCATGGAGCAAGGACCTAGATTCAACCGTCTACATGCCCGCATTCGAGCACCACTTGTGACATTGGGGATTGTTCAGCTCAAGTGGATAGATGCGTTTTAGTGCAGTGAGTCCACATCAGAGAGGCATTTATAGTTAAGGGCCTGGTAGCCCACGTTTATTAAAGGAAAAAACAACAAAAGTCCATCCAGGAATCCCACGCAGGGGTCCAAGCTTCAGCAAGTAAATACAATAGAAAATCCAAATGAAAATGCTAGCCCACCTGGCTACTCTTCAGCAGTATTGCTGCTATAGGGAACAGGCCCCTCAAACAAGCTGCTTGGATGCACACAGTCTTAGGCTCCTTGGTCACACACAGTTTCAAGAGCTTCAATGCACACAGCTTCTGACTCCTTTGACGCACACAGCTTTACAGCCCTTCAATGCACACAGCTTCTGGCTCCCTGGACGCACACAGCTTTGAAGCCCTTCAACGCACACAGCATCTGGCTCCTTGGACGCACATAGCTTTGAAGCCCTTCAACGCACACAGCATCTGGCTCCTTGGACGCACATAGCTTTGAAGCCCTTCAACGCACACAGCATATCTGTTCTCACACAGAGACAGTTACTAGCAGCCACTGCTCCAACTTCACCTTCCTCCACCCTTTCTGCTCTCACCAGTCCCTCGTTATATGGGCTGTGTGCACCTGGGCACACACCCTGCTGGCTGTCCACAAGACCCGGACACAGGGTTGGAGATCCCGTCCCACCCAAGACTCTGAAGGATCTCCAAACTACAGAGCCCCATAAGGAACTAGCAAAACCTGGAGAAAACTGCCAGAGCAGTTCTCTCCACCTCAAACCTACACTCTGTAGCTCTGCACTCAGACAATATGCAGACTCTGTGTCCACTTTAACCCCATTTTCATAGTGACAGAGCCTTGCTCTGCCACAATATATATATATATATATATATATATATATATATATATATATATACATATACATATACATATACACACACACACACACATTATGGTTATGAAGCTGTTAATATTTATACAAAGCTTTTATATTTATTGATTTCAAGATTACTTGACGGAATACACACATTCCCTGGCCAGATTGTAGCAAGGTTGAACTAGGGTGGTTAAGATGTAAGTATCAGTTTTGCTTATCACACTGCTGGGAATTGTATGTAATAGTCCATTTTGCTCCATGTACATGCAGAGATCACTGAGGGTCTATAAACATAATTGATGACTGCAGGTTTATACAGATGTGTGTTCATTAGGTAAAGCTGTGATGCTTTGGGTATTGGACTGATGCCTAACGAGCAACCAACATGTCCCTATTTTAATTGTCTTCAGCTATTTAATTTTCTTAATTACATTGACAGAGCATGTGCTGAATCCTCTTATGAAAAAGCACACACACACAGTTATTTTCAGTATAGCCAGAATTATGTTTCAAGGGTCAGAAAAAGTTGAGCTTTCTTAAAATCCAGATCCAACATACTTTACAGGTCAGTGTGCTCACTTCTGCCTAATTTCATCAAACACATCCCCTTTCCAAACACCAGCAGAATATTAAATGTTACAGCTACAAGGAAAGTCTGAGACAATCTCTGCAGAGTCCCAATTCTGATATTAGAAGGTGTAAAGTATTAGAACCTTGTTATGTAGTTGGCTGTGAATTGTGTTCTTTTCTGGCTGAGGAAACGTATGACTAACCGGGTCATTTGTAAGAAATAAACTTTTTCAGGTGTCACTAAACATGTTTGATGATCATACATTAGAGTTTAATTCAACCAACACTTTTAAAAGTTAAAGTGGTTGTAAACCGGAAAAATCAAAATTAAACTAAACATTCCATCTCACTCAGCAAAGCAGGAGAACTCATCTGTCCGCAGTCTGGTCAGGAAAGGAGAAGCCCATCATCTGTAATCCTCCCCGGTTTCCTACAGTGAAAAAATCCGACACATTAAAAAAAAAGCGTCGACACTCCCCCTCTCCTGTGACTGACAGACCGGGATGGGTAACACACAAAGCACATACACACAGATCCCTCCTCTGGCTCTCCAAGCAGTAGATGTTTGGCACCTTAGTATTGTGGGATTTGAGGAAGTCAGATGGTGCCTTCCTAGGTGTCTAATTGGTTGGGACTCATGAGGGGGCATGGCCACATGTACACCCACTGTGCATGCTGCTATGCAGCACTAGAAAGATTTGTGGGGGCATGTACTGCTGGGAGGGGAGTCCAGTGACATCACAACTCCGCCTCCCGAGCTCCAGGCCGTCGACACACCCACAGATCCAGAGATATTCAGCATGCTGTAACAGGAATACACATTGAACTAATGAGGTACAAATAATATGATTTATATGACTATTGTACAAACTTTACACAGATGTTAGTCTTTCATACTTACGGCACATGGGATTTACGACCACTTTATGTCAACACTTTAAAACCTTGAAAGCAGAGAGTAGCAATTATATCATGGGAAGAAGGCTGCTCCATCCCTCATACACTAGACAAAAGATATCTCTCATGGGACTTTGTTGCAGCCATAGAAATCACACAATTACAAATTAGTGTATCTAAAATAGATTTTTTTTATTGAACAACAGGTATAAAATTGACTGGTCTAGACACTTCACGTCCTGATCTTATACCATTCCTACAATATACATATACTGCAGGAATATGTACAATTATTAAAATAAATTGCATATCCACCAAGTCAACCCAATGTGTTTCAACTTATATGAAGTTTTTATCAGGGGATAACGAAGTGGAAGTAATTAAAGATATGAATGTGACTGGATGTCCAGATTGACAGGTAATGGCTCAGTGGTGCAGACCACACGGGTCTCAGCCCAACCCAGACCTTAAGCCCCACAGAAGATCAATGGCTGTCAAGGAGAAGGCAACAGAGGCAGGTTGCTCGCATTCACTAATGGAAGAGTAAGAGGCCACAAAATATATGTGTAAAGCTTGATGGTAGACAACCGCAGCAAAAGGAGAGCAATCTCCTATAAAGCCATCCAGCGTGGGTTGACAGTATGGACTCCACTGTTTCACTTTAAAACCTCTGTAATTTTTTTTCTGTCTGTGTCTCATTGTGGAGATTTTTCCTCACTTCCTGTTCCAGAGACTACAGAAGGTATGCAGAATTTTCCAAAATGAAGAGTTCCCGTGACAGCAGTACAGCTTTGATTACCTATCAATTTCTATTCCAATGACATTGGTCACCAGAACAAAAAGAGATGGGGAATCTCAACACACATAGACAGCAATTGAACCCTGACAGAGTTTCTGACCTTTTCATATGTTTCCCTTCCAACAGAAGGTTTTGTCTATTGCTAAATTTTATTGCTGAATCCATTTTAAATGTAACTAAACTAAATACTAGAAACTGTCCTAATATCAAAGTCTTATAATCTTCTTTATATTGATACCTAGCCTTGGAGAGGTAGGGCAAGCTTCAAGAGCTGAAAAAATAAAATAACTTTGCGCTTACTCAATTGTGCAAGCAGCTAACATGGCAAATAGAAATTTTGCTATAAACGATAAATGTAACAAAGTGTAGTGCTAAAAATTTAAATATACATAAAGTGAAAAAATCTCTAATATTTGTAAATGTCCATCATATATATTAGTGAATCATAGTCCATCGTTGTGTAAAACCTTTGTGGTCACCATGTGCATAAGAAGGTAGATAGTGAAAGTATCACCACCGAAATAAATGGAGGCCTACCAGAAAGTTTGAACCCAAGACAGCATATGCTGTATGGGTCAAACCAGCCTGTATTGCCCACCGGCAATGGGAAGGAAGCTGTAGTGATCGGCCGAGTATGTAGTTCTGGGAACCTTCACAAAAGTGTCATATATAAACAAAGGATTGTGAGAATACCACCACCCAAGTGAATGGAGGCTTACAGGAAGGTTGGGACCCAAAACAGCATATGCTATATGGGTCAAACAAGCTTATATTGCCCAATGGCAATAGAGGGGAAGCCTTGGTAGCCAACAGGGGATGAGGTCCTAGGATTCTTCACGGAGGTGTCTTCTCAATACAGGTGTTTAGACGTCCCCGAACATAACCCATACAGAATAAAGAAGGGGCCGCATAGTGTAATTCCGTAAAAAACGTAAATTTAATAAAAGAAAAACACTTACATTTAAGTAGATAAAAAAGCGCTTGTACGTAAAATAATGGCAGAAGTGGAGTCCTCCCGACGTGTTTCGTCTCACAGGACTTCGTCTGGGGTCAAGCTTCAAGAGCTAATTATGGGGTCAAGCTTCAAGAGCTAATTATGTTTTCCAGCAGTACAAATGTACAAGCAGTGAGCATGCTGAGAGAGTAGAGTAAAGCTGACCGTACATAAGTAGAATTTCATTTGAAAGTTTCTTGTTTCAAGAATGTTTGTTAGATTTCCCAGTTGTTAGTGGGGTAAAATCAACATTTCTTTTTGAACACAGTGATGAAAATTCAAAGGAGCAGGATGGAAAATTTTCTTGAACAAATTAATTTGAAACTGAATTTGGTTTTTCGTTTGGGGAAAAACATACATTTTGTGATGAAATCTGTTTAATATTTATGGGATTCCATGCAAACAGCAGGTCTGGACAACATTTTCAGGGCTTTCAAACACAATTAGTTAACCCAATGATGACAAGAAAGAATGTTCTAATGAGCTGTTTTTCTACAAATGTTAAAATGAAAATCTAAGCTTGTATGGCCAATTTAAAGTGGTTGTAAACGCTTGCATATACCTAGTGAAGCAACTAGCCTCAGATGATACACAGAGATGAAACAAATCCTCCTACATAAGTTGTACCTTTTTTATCTGCAACCATCTTTCCTCTACAGCCTTGTACAACATACAGATACAATTATTTTTGTCAGCAGCAGAAAGCAGGGGGCGGGGATTTGACATCACACAGGCTGCAGAGTTAGAGCACAGAGCTGAGAATAATCTGAGAGCTGATTGGAGAAAATAACACACCCTCTCTTCACAGGCTCAGAGAAATATAGAGCTGAAGATATGAGTAATCTGCTGTGTGCTGGAGGGGGGTGGGCTGTCTCCTGTGAGGCTGAGGTGTATGTTTAATTTATTGGGAGAGAGTCAGCAGAAAGAGGAGAGATCAGAAATTAACATAATTTTTAAAAATCTCAAGGTTCCTCAAAAATAATATAAATTCCACTAAAGGAGTGGAGGAGTCACCAGTGATGAATCAATACACTATAATATATAAATAAAGATATAAAAACCTGGTTCTGACTCAAACTACGACTCTATATATACCATCTAAAAAAACACAAAAAACTGCTAATGGATGCCATTTTTTACACCTTGTAGAATTTATTAACACATAAACATCTCATATTCAACACTTAAAAACCTGGACAGGAAAATTCTAAAATAAACATTAATAAATAAACACATACTACCAGAGCCTAGGATCCAGGTTTTCACAAAGGAAAGGGTTTAAAGGCTCACAGGAACAGCAAGGCATCTGAACTTAAAAATGTTACTTAAACTTTGTTGGACTTGACAGGTTCACTTTAATTTATACACCATGCTTCTCTTTTAAACATAATACACTGCTTGCCATTGATTTTAGAATCAATGTTCCTGGAAAAGTGCAAGGCATACATTTTCTAAATGTCAAAATTATTTGAATTATTCTGTGTCCATATGAATAAGATAATCACAGGTATGATGGGCTGTGCATGATATCCTCTAGAATAACTGTATTTCTTTTGTACTAATTCTCGGCATTTAATATTCTGCCTTCTGTTGAAAATATATTTTCTACTTGAGTAATATTGCAGATATCCTTTAACGGGAAATGTGCTATTTGAATCCATTCATGGAAAGAATGTGTGACTACCACTCATTCAGTATAGTAAACTCTGAAAACATAGAGCTGTGCATTGATTTCTCCAAGAGCATCAGTATGATTTAATTGTTTACAGTGGTTTATTTCTTAACAGAGAACAATGTTAGAAAATTACTTTTGAGCTTTGGATACACAACTTCATTTTTTATGAATTAAATTAAAATGAAAATGTTTATATATATAGGGATAGATAAACTATACATTTTGCAATCAAAATTTCATGCAATATACTGACAGATATGTACTGTATAATTCCCTGTTAGTTAATCAGTGATGCATCCATAACAATGTGTCTTCAGAATGTTTCCAGCTGATTTTATGGGCTGAGTCCTGCAGTGATGTAGGGGGCCAGACCAAGGAACCATTTATGGCAATGATCACAAGTATCCAAAACTACTAGAGGGGTTGAAAGCCAAAGGGATTAACCATCTGTGTCCCACCGGGGAGATTTCCCTTCACTTCTTGTCTTATAGCCTTTAATGTGTAAGCATCCCTAGCTTTCACCAGGGCCACCAGAAGTAGTTTTCTCATTACCACTCAGGTACACAGGGCTTTCACATGAGACAGGGAGAGAGTTCCCAGCTTAATCACTTGCTGCCCGCTCGTGCATGTCGGTGGCGGCGTGTTCCGGGGAACGCTGCTAGTTACCAACATTGGTAAATAGCCATTGGCCAGTGGCTTTTACCATGTGATCGGCTGTGATCCATTCGAAGCCGATCAGATATGTAAACAAAGACCGGTAACTAGCTGTTACAGTTTCTTCCCTCCTCACACACCATTTCTAGTGTGGGGAGAGAAGAACCGGGGATCAGTGAGTTACCGATCTGTGTAGTGTCAGTGTCTGCACCAACACCACACCTTTCACATCGCCCCCACCTCCCCATTGTCACCTCTCACCCAACAGTCACCACAGTCACCCCATAAAGTGCATCTGTCACCACAGTCACCCCATAAAGTGCACCTGTCACATCAGAGACTGCTATCAGTGACCATCAGAGGTAAAACCGTCACCCATCAGTGATCGTGGCCTGTCACCTGTCACCTGTCACCCATCAATGACCATCACCCATCAGTGACCTGGGCCAGTCACCCATCACCCATTAGTGACCACCCGTCACCCATCAGTGATCCTGACCGGTCATCCATCACCAATCAGTGACCATCGCCCGTCACCCATTAGTGACCATCACCCATCAGTGACCATCATCCATCAGTGACCATCGCCAGTCACCCATCAGTGACCATCGCCAGTCACCCGTCAGTGACCGTGACCTGTCACCCGTCACCCATCATTAACCATTGCCAGTCACCCGTCACCCATCAGTGACCATCGCCAATTACTCGTCACCCATTAGTGACCATTGCCAGTCACTCGTCAGTGACCATCAGTCACACCATCATCACCCATCAGTGGACATGACCTGCCAACCATTGCACAGCCCATCAGTGAACGTCACCAGCCACCCACCGCACAGCCCATCAGTGACCATCACCTACCACCCATCTGTCACCTGTCGCACAGTCCATCAGTGACCGTCACCTTCCACACGTCACACAGCCAACAGCATGTCCAAAAAGTATATAGCAGTGAGGTGGCATTCAAGATCCTCTCCATGACTGATGAGAGCAGCGGGGAGTTCTCATCATATTCCAATGCCAATTCTGATTCCGAATCAAATTCAGCATTTGGACCAATTGATAGCAGCGGATCGACAAATGATTCGGAGGAAGAATTGGTCCCTCCTAAAAGGGCACTGCGTTCTGCAAACCAGGCAGCCGCCAGCAACCAGGATCCAATTCCCAGTACCAGTGCTCCCGCCAGCGTTATGCCCCGAGAACAAATTCTCAGGCCCAGTACCAGCTCTCCCACCAGCGATAGGCCCCAGGAACAAATGCCCAGGCCCAGTACCAGGGCTGCCACCAGTGATAGGCCCCAGGAACAAATGCCCAGTACTAGCGGTGCCGCATCGTGCCAAGTACCAGCACAGGACCTGCAAATCCAACTACCAGCACTGGAGGGCCATATCCCCATAGAGCCAGAGCCACTGGATTTAGAAAAGAGAATTTAGAAAAGATACCAGCTATATTTGTCCACAGTGTCCTTCCAAATCCAGCCTTTGCATTGGTGAATGCTTCCGACTTTTTCACTTCCCTAAAAATATTAGCCCATAGTTTAGACCATTTCCCCATTTTCATCATCTGTGCTGACCATTTTCCATGCTTTCTCAAATAACCATGCCACTGCTTTCCACGTGAACCGACCCTGGCCTGTATTTTGACTGTGCCTCTGCCTACCATTTGGACTGCTTTCACGTGAACTGACCCTGGCCTGTTTTATCAACTACGCTTATTCCTACCGTTTGGACTGCTTCCTCATGAACTGACCCTGGCCTGTTTTATCGACTACGCTTCTGCCCACCGCTTGGACTGCTAGCACGTGAACTGACCCTGGCCTGTTTTATCAACTACACTTATTCCTACCGTTTGGACTGCTTCCTCATGAACTGACCCTGGCCTGTTTTATCGACTACACTTCTGCCCACCGCTTGGACTGCTAGCACGTGAACTGACCCTGGCCTGTTTTATGGACTATGCTTTTGCCTACCGCTTGGACTGATCTGTTGCCCTACTACTGTCGTACACAGGGGTCTCACATATGTGAGGGGTTCCAGAATTGTTTTTCTGGATGGAAAAAACTATTTTTTTTGTTTTCTCTGAGTTACGTAATTTCTGGATTAGGGTCTGGATTCCGGAGGCTTCATAGAGATTTGTGTGGGCAAAGCCTCTACCCATGTGCCCCTGTGCACAGGTCTTACCTGACTGAGGCCTTCAGCCTGCTGCTGACTTACTGCTATTATGCCTCTGCCTGCTGCATAAAATGACCAAACCTCTGCCTGCTACCTGGACTATGGAAATAATTAGCTGTAGCAAGAGGCAGTATGTTTATGAAGGGCTTGAGAGCTGGTACAATAATGAGTGTCTGCAGGTAACAGTGTACCAGGACCAATATTATGGCTGTTCTGGCTGTCTCTGCCTGGACAATTCCTATGGACACATGCTTTGGCTGTGCTGACAATATCCTTGTGCTGAATGAAGACAATATTCCTGCCTGCTGCCTGGATAATTATTATTGTCGCTAAGCACATCCCTGCCTGCTGCCTGGACTATCTCTCTCCTCTTTGAACACTACTAAAACCACAGGTAATACTTTTTTTTACCCTTTACTCAATGGAATTTATTTTGGAGTGTTTACCAATTCTTGTTATGTACATGCTATGTGTTAGAAATATGAAGGGCCTTCAAAAATAGTAGATTGTCAGGAAATTATATGTGTAGTTTATGCTCCTAGAATGCCCTGAAGGTGCTACCTCAACATTGGGCCTTTGTATGTGGCCAGGCTGTGTAAAAGTCTCACACATGTGGTTTTCTTTGTACATGCTATGTGTTGGAAATATCTTATAAATGGACAAATCTGTGTAATAAAAATGCGTTTTCATTTTTTTTCCACATTTTCCAAAAATTTCTGGAAAAAATGAACCGTTCAAAAGACTCATTATGCCTCAGATTATACGTTGGGGTGTTTGCTTTCCAAAATGGGGTAATTTTATGGGAAATTCCATTGTCCTGGTGCTCCAGGGCCTTCAAAATGTAATAGGTAATTGAGGAATTAGATGTTTGATTTATGCTTGTAGAATGCCTGAAGGCGCTACTTCAATGTTGGGCCTCTGCATGTGGCCAGGCTGTGTAAAAGTCTCACACGTGGTATCGCCATACTCAGGAGGAGTAGCAGAATATATCATGGGGTGTCATTTTTGCTATGTACATTCTATGTGTTGGTCTGTGGGCGGGGGGCTAACCGGAATCTGGAAGCCCCCTTTAACAAGGGGACCCCCAGATCCCGGCCACCCCATGTGAATAGGTATCGGGTACATTGTACCCCTAAACATCCTTTATTAAAAAAAACCTGTCCCGTAATATCCATTCATCTTCAATTGCAGCATCTGACGATCGAGAAAAAAAAATGCAACAACTCCACCTCCATGGGAGGCTCCTGCTGACTGAAGCCTCTTTGCGATGATAGCTGTTATGTACCTGAAGGCGGGGCCACCGATCAGTGTACCTCCGTTCTGGGAACACAGATCGCTCTCCTCTGAGCTGACAGGACGTGGATCTCTGTGTTTACACACAGAGATCCACGGTCCGGCCCGGTTAACGGGCAATCGCGGGTGCCCGGCGGACATCGCCCCCTAGGCGGCCGGGAGCCCGAGGCCGTCATATGACGTCCACCCAGGATGGGAGATCCCATCTGTGAACGTCATTTGTCTATGGCCGGGTAAGGAAGCGGTTAAAGGAATATTTCATTTTTATTGTTTCACTTTAAGCATTATTAAAACCACTGCTCCTGAAAAAACGGCCGTTTTAAAAACTTTTGTTTTGCATTGATACATGTCCCCTGGGGCAGGACCCAGGTCCTTATACACTTTTTATGGCAATAACTTGCATATAAGCCTTTAAAATTAGCACTTTTTATTTGTCATGTTCCTGTCCCATAGACTTTAATGGTGTTTGTTTGTTCGTACAAATTTCTTGCCTGTTTGCATGTTCTGGTGTGAACCGAACCGGGGGAGGGTGTTCAGCTCTTCCCTACTCAGGAGGAGTAGCAGAATGTATTTTGGGGTGTTGTTTTTGCTATGTACATGCTATGTGTTGGAAATATCTTATAAATGGACAACATTGTATAAAAAAAAAAAAATGTGTTTTCATTTTTTTCCCACATTTTCCAAAAACTTCAGGAAAAAAATGAATCATTCAAAAGACTCATTATGCTTGATAGATTATACGTTGGGGTGTTTGCTTTCCAGAATGGGGTCATTTTGAGGGCAATTCCATTGTCCTGGTGCTCCAGGCCCTTCAAAATTGTAAAAGGTGATTGAGAAATGAGATGTGTGATTTATGCTCGTAGAACACCTAAAGGTGCTACTTCAATGTTGGGCCTCTGTATGTGACCAGGCTGTGTAAAAGACTCACACATGTGGTATCGCCATACTCAGGAGGAGCGGCAGAAAGTATTTTGGGGTGCAATTTGTTGTATTCATATACTCTTTGAAAGAAATAACTTGTTAATATGACAATTTTGTAAAAAAAAAAAATATATATAATTTTGCAAAGAATTGTTGGAAAAAAATTACAACTTCAAAAACTCACCATGCTACTTACTAAATATCTTGGAATGTCTACTCTTTGTACTTCCCTGACTTGTTAGTGTCTCAAGAATAGGGATGAGCTTTGAGTTCGAGTTGAACTCCTGTTCGACTCGAACATCGGCTGTTCGCCAGTTCGCCGAACAGCGAACAATTTGGGGTGTTCACGGCAAATTCGAAAGCCGCAGAACACCCTTTAAAAGTCTATGGGAGAAATCAAAAGTGCTAATTTTAAAGGCTTATATGCAAGTTATTGTCATAAAAAGTGTTCGGGGACCTGGGTCCTGCCCCAGGGGACATGTATTAATGCAAAAAAAGTTTTAAAAACGGCTGTTTTTTTGGGAGCAGTGATTTTAATAATGCTTAAAGTGAAACAATAAAAGTGTAATATTCCTTTAAATTTCACACCTGGGGGGTGTCTATAGTATGCCTGTAAAGGGGCGCATGTTTCCCGTGTTTAGAACAGTCTGACAGCAAAATGACATTTCAAAGGAAAAAAAGTCATTTAAAACTACTCGCGGCTATTAATGAATTGCTGGTCCGACAATACACATAAAAGTTCATTGATAAAAACTGCATGGGATTTCCCCACAGGGGAACCCCGAACCAAAATTAAAAAAAAAACTGGCGTGGGGGTCCCCCTAAATTCTATACCAGGCCCTTCAGGTCTGGTATGGATATTAAGGGGAACTGTGTGCCAAAATTAGAAAAAAAATGACGTAGGGGTCCCCCTCAAAATTCATACCAGACCCTTCAGGTCTGGTATGGATTTTAAGGGGAACCCCACGTCAAAATTTAAAAAAAAATTGGCGTGGGGTCCCCCCAAAAATCCATACCAGACCCTTATCCGAGCACGCAACCTGGCAGGCCGCAGGAAAAGAGGAGGGGATGAGAGAGCGCCCCCCCTCATGAACCGTACCAGGCCACATGCCCTCAACATTGGGAGGGTGCTTTGGGGTAGCCTACCAAAGCACCTTGTCCCCATGTTGATGAGGACAAGGGCCTCATCCCCACAACCCTTGGCCGGTGGTTGTGGGGGTCCGCGGGCGGGGGGCTTATGGGAATCTGGAAGCCCTCTTTAACAAGGGGACCCCCAGATCCCGGCCCCCCTGTGTGAAATGGTAAGGGGGTACAAAAGTACCCCTACCATTTAACAAAAAAACTGTCAAAAATGTTAAAAATGACAAGAGACAGTTTTTGAAAATTCCATTATTTAAAGTCTTATTTTTTCCATCTTCTATCTCCTTTCTTCTATCTTCCTTCAGTTTCTTCCTCCATCTTCTTCTTCCTCCGATCCTCTGCTTCTTTCTCCGGTGTTCTCGTCCGGTATCTCCCTCCGCGGCATCTTTTTATCTTCATCTTCTCTTCATCTTCTTTTCGGGCCGCTCCGCATCTATGATTGGATGGAAGGCTCCCGCTGTGTGACGCTTCTCTCTTCATCTTTTTCTCTTCATCTTCTTGTCTTAATCTTCTTGTCTTCATCTTCTTTTTGGGCCGCTCCGCATCCATGATGTCATGGAGGGAGGCTCCCGCTGTTTGACGCTGCTCATCTTCTGACTGTTCTTAAATAGCGGAGGGCGGGGCCACCCGGTGACCCCGCCCCCCTCTGATGCACGGGGACTTGACAGGGACTTCCCTGTGGCATTCCCCGTAACGTCAGAGGGACGGGTGACCCCAGGAATAGCATATTTTATATTGTATAGCGACCAAGCAGACGACTTTTGCAGAAAGGTCTTTAAAAGAAAGCGGGGTAGACCCCATGATACTGGGTCCAGACAATGAGTCAAGAATGAAGGGGAGATCCCATTTGGGGAATCTTGGTCTTCTTTGGGACCTGAATCTTAATGCCTCATGAAAGAACTGTCGGACTAGTGGGTGAACAGCCCATGATGTTCTGGAGAAGGCCGATAAACTGAGACTTGGACTCTAAGAGAGCTGATAGATAGTGACAGGTCTAGGTCAGATTGAAGAAAGCTGGGGATATCTTGAATCTCTGGATCCCTAAATGATCTGCCCGTAGAGGATGAAAATTCTACAAACTTGGCCCATATTCTCTTATTTTATTCGTGCTCACCTTTCTTGAGCCCATAAGGGTAGAAATCACTCTTGAGGTGCACACAAGAGATTCCAGCCTCTCCTTCTCAAGAACCAATCAGTCTCAGTAATGCAGGACAAGGGTGCAGGACTGCCCCCTGAGAAAGAAGGTCTGGCCTGAGAGGAAGAGGCACTGGGTTCTGGAAGCTAAACTGGGTCAGGAGGGGAAACCAAGGCCTGTTCGGCCAGTAAGGTGCAATCACCGCCACCTTGACCTCTTGCGCTTAAGGTCTCCGTAAGAATTTGAGGATGATCGGGAGCGGGGGAAAGGCGTACGCCCCATTGAATCTCCACTGATCTTACATAGTTAGTCAGGTTGAAAAAAGGTACAAGTCCATCCAGTTCAACCATAAAAAAATAAAATAAAAATATCATACAATCCAATATACCCAATTCTATACCCACAGTTGATCCAGAGGAAGGCAAAAAACCCCAGCAGAGCATGCTCCAATTTGCTACAGCAGGGAAAAAAATTCCTTCCTGATCCCCCAACAGGCAATCGGATTTTCCCTGGATCAACTTTACCTATAAATGTTAGTACCCAGTTATATTATGTACATTTAGGAAAGTATCCAGGCCTTTCTTAAAGCAATCTACTGAGTTGGCCAGAACCACCTCTGGCGGGAGTCTATTCCACATTTTCACAGCTCTTACTGTGAAGAATCCTTTCCGTATTTGGAGATGAAATCTCTTTTCCTCTAGACGTAAAGAGTGCCCCCGTGTCCTCTGTGTTGACTGTAAAGAGAATAACTCAACACCAAGTTCACTATATGGACCCTTATTCTCCTCTTCTCAAAAGTGAATACATTCAGTTCCTCTAATCTTTCCTCATAGCTGATCTCCTCCATGCCTCTTATCAGTTTTGTTGCCCTTCTCTGCACTTTCTCCAGTTCCCCGATATCCTTTTTGAGAACTGGTGCCCAAAACTGAACTGCATATTCCAGATGAGGTCTTACTAATGATTTGAACAGGGGCAAAATTATATCTCTCTCTCTGGAGTCCATACATCTCTTAAAACAAGAAAGGACTTTGCTCGCTTTGGAAACCGCAGCTTGGCATTGCATGCTATTATTGAGCTTATGATCTACCAAAACCCCCAGATCCTTCTCCACTATGGATTCCCCCAGTTGTACTCCCCCTAGCATGTATGATGCATGCATATTCTTAGCCCCCAAGTGCATAACCTTACATTTCTCAAAATTAAACCTCATCTGCCACATAGTCGCCCAATTAGA
Organism: Aquarana catesbeiana; assembly: GCF_042186555.1. Classification (NCBI taxonomy): domain Eukaryota; kingdom Metazoa; phylum Chordata; class Amphibia; order Anura; family Ranidae; genus Aquarana; species Aquarana catesbeiana. Next base: position 214,223,419 of record NC_133328.1, on the reverse strand, counting down.
CAGTGCATTTAGGTTGGCTTGTAAATTGGAGACATCCTGTAAGGACATTATTCCACTGCATAGCTTGGTGTCATCTGCAAAGACAGAAATGTTACTTTTGATCCCAGACCCAATATCATTTATAAAGATATTAAAAAGTAAGGGTTCCAGCACTGAACCTTGGGGTAAACCACTGATAACCCTAGACTATTCAGAGTAAGAATCATTAACCACTACTGTCTGAATTCTGTCTTTTAGCCAGTTTTCTATCCATTTACAAACTGATATTTCCAAGCCTGTAGACTTTACCTTACACATGAGCCGTGTGTGTGGAACTGTATCGAACGCTTTTGCAAAATCCAAGTATACCACGTCCACAGCCACACCTCTCTCCAAGGTTTTACTTACCTATTCATAAAAAGAAATGAGGTTTGTCTGACAACTTCTGTCTTTCATGAATCCATGCTGTCTGTTGCTTAAAATGTTTTTTTTTCCAGCAAGAACTCATCTATGTGGTCTTTTAATAAATGTTCCAGTATCTTCCCGACTATAGAAGTTAAACTAACAGGTCTATAATTACTTGGTAAAGACTTTGATCCCTTTTTAAATATAGGTACCACGTTCGCCCTGCGCCAATTCAGTGGTACTATTCCCGTCATTAATGCAGGTATATTAACCACTTCAGCCCCGGAAGGATTTACCCCCTTCCTGACCAGAGCACTTTTTACAATTTGGCACTGCGTCGCTTTAACTGCTAATTGCGCGGTCATGCAATGCTGTACCCAAACGAAATTTGCGTCCTTTTCTTCCCACAAATAGAGCTTTCTTTTGATGGTATTTGATCACCTCTGCCGTTTTTATTTTTTGCGCTATACACAGAAAAAGACCGAAAATTTTGAAAAAAATTGATATTTTCTACTTTTTGTTCTAAAAAAAATCCAATAAACTCAATTTTAGACATACATTTAGGCCAAAATGTATTCGGCCACATGTCTTTGGTAAAAAAAATGTCAATAAGTGTATATTTATTGGTTTGCGCAAAAGTTATAGCGCCTACAAACTAGGGTACATTTTCTGGAATTTACACAGCCTTTAATTTATGACTGCCTATGTCGATTCTTGAGGTGCTAAAATGGCAAGGCAGTACAAAACCCCCACAAATGACCCCATTTTGGAAAGTAGACACCCCAAGAAAATTGCTGAGAGGCATGTTGAGCTCATTGAATATTATTTTTTTTTGTCCCAAGTGATTGAATAATGACAAAAAAAAAAAAAAAAAATTACAAAAAGTTGTCACTAAATGATATATTGCTCACAGAGGCCATGGGCATATGTGGAATTGCACCCCAAAATACATTTAGCTGCTTCTCCTGAGTATGGGGATACCACATGTGTGGGACTTTTTGGGAGCCTAGCCGCGTACGGGGCCCCGAAAACCAATCACTGCTTTCAGGATTTCTAAGGGCGTACATTTTTGATTTTACTCCTCACTACCTATCACAGTTTTGAATGCCATAAAATGCCCAGATGGCATAAACCCCCCCCAAATGACCCCATTTTGGAAAGTAGACACCCCAAGCTATTTGCTTTGAGGCATGTTGAGTCCATGGAATGTTTTATATTTTGACACAAGTTGCGGGAAAGTGACAAATTTTTTTTTTTTTTTTTTGCACAAAGTTGTCACTTAATGATATATTGCTCACACAGGCCATGGGCATATGTGGAATTGCACCCCAAAATACATTTAGCTGCTTCTCCTGAGTATGGGGATACCACATGTGTGGGACTTTTTAGGAGCCTAGCCGCGTACGGGGCCCCGAAAACCAATCACCGCCTTCAGGATTTCTAAGGGCGTGAATTTTTGATTTCACTCTTCACTGCCTATCACAGTTTCGGAGGCCATGGAATGCCCAGGTGGCACAAACCCCCCCAAATGACCCCATTTTGGAAAGTAGACACCCCAAGCTATTTGCTGAGAGGCATGGTGAGTATTTTGCAGCTCTCATTTGTTTTTGAAAATAAAGAAAGACAAGAAAAAAATTTTTTTTTTTTCTTTTTTCAATTTTCAAAACTTTGTGACAAAAAGTGAGGTCTGCAAAATACTCACTATACCTCTCAGCAAATAGCTTGGGATGTCTACTTTCCAAAATGGGGTCATTTGGGGTTTTTTTTTGCCACCTGGGCATTCCATGGCCTCCGAAACTGTGATAGGCAGTGAAGAGTGAAATCAAAAATTTACGCCCTTAGAAAGCCTGAAGGCGGTGCTTGGTTTTCGGGGTCCCGTGCGCGGCTAGGCTCCCAAAAAGTCCCACACATGTGGTATCCCCGTACTCAGGAGAAGCAACAGAATGTATTTTGGGGTGTAATTTCACATATTCCCATGGCATGTTTGAGCAATATATCATTTAGTGACAACTTTGTGCAAAAAAAAAAAGTGGTCTCTTTTCCGCAACTTGTGTCACAATATAAAATATTCCATGGACTCGACATGCCTCTCAGCAAATAGCTTGGGGTGTCTACTTTTCAAAATGGGGTCATTTGGGGGGGTTTTGAACTGTCCTGGCATTTTATGCACAACATTTAGAAGCTTATGTCACACATCACCCACTCTTCTAACCACTTGAAGACAAAGCCCTTTCTGACACTTTTTGATTACATGAAAAAATTATTTTTTTTTGCAAGAAAATTACTTTGAACCCCCACACATTATATATTTTTTTAAAGCAAATGCCCTACAGATTAAAATGGTGGGTGTTTCATTTTTTTTTTTCACACAGTATTTGCGCAGCGATTTTTCAAACGAATTTTTTTGGGAAAAAACACACTTTTTTAAATTTTAATGCACTAAAACACACTATATTGCCCAAATGTTTGATGAAATAAAAAAGATGATCTTAGGCCGAGTACATGGATACCAAACATGACATGCTTTAAAATTGCGCACAAACGTGCAGTGGCGACAAACTAAATACATTTTTAAAAGCCTTTAAAAGCCTTTACAGGTTACCACTTTAGATTTACAGAGGAGGTCTACTGCTAAAATTACTGCCCTCGATCTGACCTTCGCGGTGATACCTCACATGCATGGTGCAATTGCTGTTTACATTTGACGCCAGACCGACGCTTGCGTTCGCCTTAGTGCGAGAGCAGGGGGGACAGGGGTGCTTTTTTTTTTTTTTTTTTTTTCCTTTATTATTTTTTTGCTTTTTTATCTTATTTTTAAACTGTTCCTTTTAGATTTTTTTTTTTTAAATCATTTTTATTGTTATTTCAGGGAATGTAAATATCCCCTATCATAGCAATAGGTGGTGACAGGTACTCTTTTTTGAAAAAATTGGGGTCTATTAGACCCTAGATCTCTCCTCTGCCCTCAAAGCATCTGACCACACCAAGATCGGTGTGATAAAATGCTTTTCCAATTTCCCAATGGCGCTGTTTACATCCGGCAAAATCTAAGTCATAAAATGCTCATAGCTTCTGGTTTCTTAGGCCATAGAGATGTTTGGAGCCACTCTGGTCTCTGATCAGCTCTATGGTCAGCTGGCTGAATCACCGGCTGCATTCTCAGGTTCCCTGTTGAGACAGGAGAGCCAGAGAAAAACACGGAAGACGGTGGGGGGGGGCGCATTCCATCCCACTGCTTGTAAAAGCAGTCTAGAGGCTAATTAGCCGCTAGGATTGCTTTTACATGAAAGCCGACCGCTGGCTGAAAAGAATGATACCAAGATGATACCTAAACCTGCAGGCATCATTCTGGTATAACCACTCAAAGTCGTGAATGGCGTACCTGAAGACAAAAAAAATGGTTAACAATAAAGCACAGTAAACGGTAAAGTATAAAAAATTGCAGACCTGAAAAACAAACATGATAAAACATAACAACAATAAAACATTGCAGAATAGAATACAGTAAAAAAGAGCAGAACAATAGAGAGAGAATAGAGAGAGAGAGCGAGAGAGAGAGAACAATAAAACGACAACTATTTTTTTTATTTTATATTTTTGTATGTGTTTTTTTTTTTTGTTTTTTTTTTTTACACTTTTTTTTGTAACTAACTTTTATAACTGTAACCGGTTCCAGGTTCGGGTCTCTCAAAATGTGATGGCATCTTGGGAGACCCTGTGAAAGTGTGCCTAGCCTGTGCAATGCTGTACCCTACGCTAATACTCAACTAGTGAATGGTAGCGTTCAAAACATTCACCAATGTAAAGACCAGGATTGTCAGGACAGGAGGGACAATAATAGCGGGTGTCACGCCTATATCCGCGCTTGCTGCAGACATAACATCTTTTTGGGGGGGTTCGTTGGGTAGGGGTACTCGGGAGGACATAAAGAAAATGAATCTCATGCAGCCGACTGCATTTGGTTGGGGATGTGAATGGGGGAAGTACGGGCGCTGCAGAAGTGGTGGGTTCCCAATTAGGATTGGCGAATGCAGCAGGAAGGGCATTATGGGCACGACGGGCCTGTGTTTGTCTTTTTGGTGGCAGCGGGACACTACTTGTGCTTGCCACCTCACCAGCTTGAACTGCATTTATGGGACTCGCCACGTCACCAAGTGTTACTGCAGTGCTGGTTTGACTATGACCGGGGTGTACTAGGCCGCTGGTGCTTGCCAGTTCACCAAAACGCTACCAAAAAAACTGTTAGCGATAGCAGGGATCAGGCCTGACTCTGCGAACGCTGCAGTTATGCGTTTAGTGTTTTGTAAGTGACAGTGATCGATCGATAGCAGGTATCTGGGCTGATCCCACTAACACTGCGTTTTTGGGAACCCTAAACTGCTGGGGACGCTAGTATAGATCTGATCGGATCAGGTATTGATCCGATCAGATACTATACCACTAAGGGTGGTGTACGGTGCGTGCGTGGGTGTTAGCGCGACTAGCGCTAACCTGACGCTGCCTGGGGCTGGTGCTTGCCAGTTCACCAAAACGCTACCAAAAAAACTGTTAGCGATCGCAGGGATCAGGCCTGACTTTCCGAACGCTGCAGTTATGCGTTTAGCGTTTTGTAAGTGACAGTGATCGATCGATACTGCACTTGGGTGGGCTGGGCTGGGCCAGGCGGAGGGGCAAAACGCAGGTGCTAGCGGGTATCTGGGCTGATCCCGCTAACACTGCGTTTTTGGAAACCCTAAACTGCTGGGGACGCTAGTATAGATCTGATCGGATCAGATATTGATCCGTTCAGATACTATACCACTAAGGGAGGCGTATGCTGCGTGCGTGGGTGTTAGCGGTACTGGCGCTAATCTGACGCTGCTTGGGGCGACGCATATCACCGCCGGGCGATCAGGGGGCTAAACCTTTATTCGGTAATAAACGGCTGGTGCCCTGACACTGTAAAAAATAAACCAACTAACCAGCGTCATCCGTAACGGTTATACGGTGATCAGTGGTGAAAGGGTTAACTAGGGGGCAATCAAGGGGTTAAAACATTTATTAGATAGTATATGGGGGTCCCTGTCGCTATAAAATGCTGACGTTGAACCTAAATATTTACGTTCCTAACTAGCGTCACCAGCGACACTAATACAGCGATCAGAAAAATGATCGCTTAGTGACACTGGCGACAGGGGGTGATCAAGGGGTTAAAACTTTATTAGGGGGGGTTAGGGGGGTATCCTAGACCTAAAGGAGGCCTAACACTCACTGTCCTACCACAGTAACTGTCACTAACTGACACCCTGCAGTAATCAGAAAAAAAAAAAAATACTGCTTGGTGTCAGTGTTACAGGGAGGGGGGGGTGATTGGGGGGGGATCGGGGGGGGCGATCGGGGGGCGATCGGGGGGGGGGGGATCGGGGGTGTTTTGTGTGCCTGGCATGTTCTACTGTGTGTGTGTGTGTGTGTTGGTGCACTTACATGTCTTCTCTCCTCGGCGCTAGAACGGAAACTGCCGAGCCGAGGAGAGATGACATCACATCCTCTGCCTGTGTGTACTATACACAGGCAGGGGAGGTTTCTCATTGGCTGGGAGCGATCGCGAGGGGGGGTCACGATCGGATGGTCTCCCCCTCGTCTCTCATCGCTCCTAGCCAAATGCCGACCGCCGCTGGCACCGGGGGGGGGTCCGATCGGACCCCCCGCCCGTGGGAAGGCAATCACGTATGGGTACATGATTTTGCCTGCCCGTGCCATTCTGCTCATGTATATATGCGTGAGGCGGTCGGCAAGTGGTTAATAGCCCAGTCATGTGAGGATTGAAGCCAAGTTTCAGCAATACCGATTACATCGTAGCTCTCCTCATGCACCAGAGCTTCCAACTCACCTATTTTGCTTGGCAGACTTCTGGCATTGGTGAACAAACACTTTAATGCATTATTACATTTTGCTCTGGTATTTTTCATATCATTTTTAGTAGTACAAATTGCACTATAGTTTCCAATGGCTGTTTGCAACATGGGAGCTTTGTCACCTGCCATAACCCTCCCTCCATCTATCCCTATTCCACCCTCCATTAATGTCTGACCCCTAACTGACCTGTCTTCCTGATGTAATTCTAGTTCACCCTCCCCACTCAATCCTAGTTTAAATACTCCTCCAGCCTTCCCATAAACCTCTCCCCCAGCACAGCAGACCCCCTTCCATTCAAGTGCAAACCGTCTTTAGCATATAGGTTGCACCCCAATAAAAGGCAGCCCAGTGCTCTAGAAACCCAAATCCCTCCTCCCTACACCAGGTCTTTAGCCATGCATTCAGCTCTCTAATCACCCCCTGCATTTTCTGTGTTGCGCATTGCACAGGCAATATTTCAGATAATATCACCTTGGAGGTGCTTCCCTTCAACTTGCAGCCTAGTTCTTTAAATTGATTCTTAAGGAGCCTCCACCTTCCATGTATACTGTCATTGGTTCCAACGTGGGACATGACCAGCCCCTCCCAGTAATTTATCCATCCGGTCCACCACATGCCAAACCCTAGCACAAGGGAGACAGCAAACAATTCGGTTGAGGCGATCCTGGCGACAAATTATTCTATCAGTCCTTCTGATTATAGAATCCCCTATTACCACCAACTGTCTAGGCCTACCTGCACTCCCCTCACCACCTCTACTAGATGGGCTGCTCTCCCGGCTGTTAGGGGTAGCAGTGACATCTAGGGCTGCCACCTCTGTGTTTGCCACCTCCACATCTTTACCCAACTTGGCAAATTTGTTTTGATGCACAAACACAGGACTGGCCTTCCTTTTCTGCGAGCCCCTTCCACTCCCTCTAACTACATTAACCCATCTTCCTATCTCATAATCCTGACTTGCCCCTCCACCCTCCACATCAACCCTACTGACCACCTGCTCAGCGAGCAGAGGACCCCTTTAAAGGTTGTCCTTTCTGCCCAGTGTTGCAACTTGCTCCTCCAGATCTCTAATGCAAGCTTCCAGAAGGGCAACCTGCTCACATCTGTCACAGCGGTATCCATCCTGGAGCTATTGCACTAATTTTGCATACATGTGGCACACTGTGCACTGAGCAAAAAATTCAACCCTGCTAGCACTCATTTCCCAGTTACAATACAATTACTTAAAGAAAGTTTAAGATGTTACTTACAGTTTAGAAGACTCCTGTTTTAACTCCTGGTTATTAACTCTCCACTTTAGTTCAAAATTCCACTTATGTTCACAAAATCCACATGCAAGCCACCATCAGCTGGGAGCAAGCTCCAGGGGAGTTTGTATAAACACTTTTATACACCTGTGAACAATTAACCACTCCCATTAATTAGCAGGAAAAAAAAAAAAAATAAAAAAAAAAAAAAAGCTATTTAACCACTTCCATGCAGGGCATTTTCACCCCCTTCCTGCCCAAGCCAATTTTCAGCTTTTAGCGCTGTCACATTTTGAATAACAATTGCGCGGTCATACAACACTGTACCCAAATTTTTATAATTTTTTCCCCACTAATAGAGCTTTCTTTTGGTGGTATTTGATCACCCCTGCATTTTTTATTTCTTGCGCTATAAACAAAACAAGAGTGACAAGTTTGAAAAAAACAAAATGTTTTTTACTTTTTGCTATAATAAATATCCAATTTTTTTTTTTTAAACAAATTTTTTCCTCAGTTTAGGCCGATATGTATTCTTCTACATATTTTTGGTAAAAAATATCGCAATAAGCGTATATTTATTGGTTTGCGCAAAAGTTATAGTGTCTACAAAATAAGGGGATAGATTTATAGCATTTTTATTATTATTATTTTTTTTTTACTAGTAATGGCGTCGATCTGGGATTTTTATCATGACTGCGATATTGCGGCAGACACATCGGACAATTTTGACACATTTTTGGGACCATTCACATTTATACAGCGATCCGTGCTATAAAAATGCATTGATTACTGTATAAATGTGACTGGCAATGAAGGGGTTAACCAGGAGGGGGTGCTGTAGGGTTAAATGTGTTCCTAAGGAGTGATTCTAACTGTGGGGGGAGGGGATTCACAAGGGAAGGGACTGATCGGTGTTCCTCTGTACAAGGAACATACCATCGGTCTCCTCCCATCTGACAGGACGTGGATCTGTGTGTTTACATACACAGATCCACGGTCCTGCTTGGCTACCGGGCAATCGCGGGTGCCCGGCAGATATCGCGGCCGTCGGGCACGCGCACCGGGACCCAAGTGACGCGGCGGGTGCGCGCCCCCTAGGGATCCTGGAAGGCAGCGTCATCATATGACAGCGGCCCAAGATAACAGCTGCACCGTCCCGCTGTCATATGACGTGGGCGGGCAGCAAGTTGTTAAAAAGTGTCAGAAAAAAGTAGGAAAAAAAAGTATTTTAAAAACTGATAGCAAACATATCAAATAAAGGAGGAAAAAAAACCCAAAAACAACACTTGCAAGCAGAAGCAGTCAAAAGCACAACTCCTGGTTATTAACTCTCCACTTTAGTTCAAAAACACGCAAGCCACCATCAGCTGAGAGATCTGTTAAGGCATCCATTCCGAAGGCCTGACTGCAACGGGCTTGAGTGTAATACTTTTTGACCTTGAAGTTGCAGGGAGATGCAAATAGATTCACTTCATGGTCGCCTCCCAGGAACAGGATCCACTCGAACGTCTGCACATGAAGGGACCACTCATTGTTGTCCAGGAAGTCCATCTCAACATTCTGGGCTCCGGGGATGAAGACTGCTGAGATATTGACCAGGTTTTTCTGGGCCCAAGACATGATGGGTTTGACCTCTTGGAGAAGGGTGGTGCTCTAAGTGCCCCCTTGCCCCCTCAAATAGGAGACCGCTGTAATGTTTTCCATCTTCAGAACCACTGACTCCCCTTTCAGGAGATGGGAGAAGGGCACACCAGGCCACCCGAAGTTTTAGGACGTTTGAGCCTGGATTGTGGAGACGAGCATCCCACTTGCCTTGCGCCAGTTCTGACCGTGACCCATGAGACGGGGCAATGGAGTGGCAAGTGAGCAAATTTTTGCGCTGGAGCCACCAGAAGAGGCTGTTCCTCATCACTAATGTTATACGAATGGACTGATTGATGTCCCTCGAATTCCATTGGTGAAGGAACCCTGTCTTAAAGGGCCTAACCTCCACAGCGACCATTTGACCATTTGACCATGGGGGTCGTAGAGATCATTGTGCCGATAATCCTTAGGCACTGTGAGGCTCTCAGGCATGAGGAGTTAAAAGCCCGAGAGATTCTCTCTCGGATAACTGGAACTTTCTCCACAGGAAGAGAGATGGTGCTTTCCACCATGTTGAATTGGGCCCCCAAGTATATCAGGTGCTGAGCTGGTACTAGATGGCTTTTCTCCAGGTTTAGGAGCCACCCAAAGTCGATCAGTGTGGAGATAACCTGCTCCTTGTGGATCAAAAATTGCTTCTTGTCCTGGGACAGCAACAGGAGGTCATTGAGATAATGGTACAAACATATTCCTCTTGTTCTGATAAGGGCCACTATGGACAGTAAAACTTTCAAAAAGACTCGGGGTGAGGTTGTCAACCCCAAAGGGAGGCAGGTAAACTTCAGATGTTCTTGCCCAAGTTGAAACTGGAGGTATTTGCAGAACTCCTCTGCCACAGGCACATGGAAGTAAGCATCTTTTAGGTCAATTGAGATTAGCCAATCGCCAGGCTGCACAGCTTGTTGGATGGTAGCCGGAGTCTCCATTTTGAACCTTTCGTACCTTATGAATATATTGAGGTAAGTTAGATCTATAACTGGACGCCATGAACCATTTTTCATCTGAACTAAGAAGAGAGGGGAGTACACCCTGTGGAACTCTTCATCCTTTGGGACCGTCACCAGAGCACCCTGTGTTTTCAGCGAATCCACGTAGGATAGTAACACCTGCTTCTTTTCTTCTGACCGTGAAAGCAGGGTGGAAATAAATCTGGGGGGAGGAATACTGGTGAAGGACCATGTGTGGCCTGAGAATACCGTTTTGATGGTCCAGTAATCCGAGATTGAGGCCACCCAGACGTGCTGGAAAAGAAGCAAACAAGCCCCTACCCAACACGCTTGGGCAGGCCCAATGTCAAAATGGCTTAGCCGCCTCACGTCCACTGAGCCTGGCTTTTAGTGGACTTCCAAAAAGAAGCCTGTGCTCTGTTCCAATTCATTCTGAAGTCCCGAACGGGCCTGTAAGAGCGTGCTTCCCTTGAACGCTCGGTACTGCGTCTTCTAAACTGAGGTCTCTTCTGACCAAACAGCCTATCCTGGGGTAGGAAGCCTGACTTCCCACTGGTGACCCGGGCTATAGCACTGTCCAGCCTGTTACCAAATAGCGAGGAGCCTTCAAAGGGGATCCTACACCAAGCTTGTTTAGACGCGACCCAAGGCCGTAACCACAGGGCCCGCTTAGCCGTGATCAAAGACAGCACAGTCTGGGCCAGCAAGCGGATAAGACTGATAGAAGCCTCCCCCAGGAAGGCCACTGCCAGCTTCAGTTCCTGGACTGTCGAGCCTGTGGCTAACTCTTCTGAAACTCCTCTGAGTACGGAGTCCACATTTTCTGTCCAAGATTCCATAGCCTTGGACATAGCTGCTAGGGCCAGGGCGGGCTTGCAAGCCATTCTGGCTAGCCCGTAGATTCTCTTGAGGTCTTGGTCTATCCTTCTCTAAAGACCGTCCTTGAAGGATACCGCATCTTCCAGGGGAAAAGTGATGTGTTTTGCCAGACACATTAGAACTGCATCCATGAGGGGAGCATTTTCCAGATGTTTCACTTCCTCTGGCTTGAAGGGATATAATCTGGAGGTTTTGCATGACATAGGGGTTTTCTTGTCTATTTTGCTCCACTCTTCGTCAATGACATCCTTCAATTCTGCAAGGAGCGGAAAGTTAGAACATTCTTTTCCCAAGTGATTAAAGAACTTTCTTTGTTTAGCAAAGTGTTTCTCAACTCCAGTCCTCAAGGCGCCCCAACAGGTCATGTTTTCAGGATTTCCCTCAGATGAAACAGCTGTGGTCATACTAAGGCAGTGAAACTGATCAAATCACCTGTGAAAAATAATGAAACTCCTGAAAACATGACCTGTTGGGGCGCCTTGAGGATTGGAGTTGAGAAACACTGGTTTAGCCAGTGGAGTAGAAGGGTCTTCCCACTTCAGGGCCTCTTTGACTGCTTTGACTAGTGGAGAAACAAGAGCAAAGTTGAAACCCCCGGCAAACTCATCTCCTTCTAACTCGCTGTCCAAAGATCCGGGAGAAGCATTGTAGAGCTGGAATGGGCCTGGATCCTCCTGGGCCTCATCAGCTAGGGAGCCAGATAGTGTGGACTGGCTCCGCATGTGGGTTGTACCCCACTCTTTTAAGGACTGTTGGACCACACGCTTGACAAGATACTCCATCTGTTGGTTTTCCATCTCTTTTTCTCCAACCGCCTGGGCCAAACATGGGTCACATAGTGACTTGTCCTCCAGAACTCTGGAGGACATCCCCAGCAGGCTCTGCGATCAGAGCAGCTGTCATGGCGGTGGGTACGGTGACTGGAGGAGGAATGGGTACATCTCCTTTGATTGGAGGAGGAATGGGAACATCTCCTCGGCTGTTAGGTCCTAGACGGAGAATCACGTCGGGACCTGGATGATGAGTGGTGATGTTGCGGCCTGGCAAGGTCTCTGCCATCCTGAACCATGATTTGGTGGTCTAATCTGGAAGGGCTAAAGAGGATAACAAACAGGGGGGGAGAGATCTGGTGTAAAATGAATACTCAACCAACAGAAAAGAATCCCAGCCCCACCCCCTCATCTGCACATACCTTATGCGAGAGGTGACCTGTCTATGACCGTTGGACGGAACATCAAACTTAAAGGAAGGAATCGCACGGGATTGCGGCAATATGCAGACAAACTTCGGAGCTAATAAAAACAAGAGCACCATGGTAACCCAAAAGGAATAAAATCTAATTTTTTTTTTAATTTAAATATATATTTTGAATTATTTAACTATGTATATATATATATATATATATATATATATATATATATATATATATATAGGTTGAAGTGTAGAGGAGAACCGCACACAGCTTTCAATCTAGTGCCAGCAAACAGGTCCTCCCACGGACCTTGTATATATAAGAATAAAGTTCAAAAGGTTGCTGCACTTAAAAATGTGTTGCTTTATTCCATCAAATCTTTGGAAAAGGGGGGGCGTGGCTTGACCTCGTAGAGAATGGCCGCTTGATTTCAGAGGTCCGCTGACAGGGATAGAAATCTGCCTTCTACAGACGGTAACCAGGATCTCACATACCTGAAAAGCGATGGGTACTGCCTCTAGAACATCGTCGACCTCCCGGTCACGTTCTCACCGTGAATTACTGGCAAGATCCAGTCAAAACATCCCGGAGATGTTTCGGGCACAGATGGGAAGTTTGGCGCCGGCTCCCACCTCACAGAATCAGCATCAGCACCCTCCTAACCCTAATGGAACTGCTTCTCCATCTCACAATGGACACAACGAGGGGGGGATTCTCCTTACCCCACATCAACAACCGAGCTTGAGCGATCTTAGATACATAGCTGAAGACATTAAGGACTCCCTGACGGCAGCGATCTCGGATTTAAAAATTGAAATCCAGGCTATTACCGGCAGAGTCCAGGCAGTGGAACAAACAACTGCCCTCCATTCTTCAAAGATCCGTCACCAACATCTGGCGATCGACACACACACACGACAACTCAGAGATATCAATCGCCACTTGGAAGACTTGGATAACCGTGGCAGACGCCATAACCTCTGGCTGAGAGGTTTGCCTGAAGCCGTGGATGCGGAACACCTTCAAAGTGAAGTTACCCATATTTTTAATAATCTACTCAGCAGACCCAGAGATGTTCCCATTGTGATGGAAAGAATCTATCGTGCTCTGAGACCGAAAAGAAAAGACTCTGACCCTCCTAGGGATGTGGTATGCTGCATTATTGACTACCGAGAAAAAATTCTGAGGAGAGCACGAACCCTGACTCCTTTATTACATAACGGCACAGAACTTTGCCTATTTCAAGATTTATCGAATATAACCTTACAGCGCAGAAGGGAACTGCAACCCCTTCGGGCCAAGGGTATAATTTACCGCTGGAAATTCCCCTTTGGTTTGGCGGCAACAGTACAAGGGCACTCAGCTCTCCTCAGAGTCCCTGAGGATCTACACAACTTCTGTGACACTCTCGGCATCCCTCTCACGGAAGTACCAGATTTGTACACGGAATTTCGTACCTCCACATCACCTTCGGCACCTTCCAGAAGTGAATCGATGGAGACCCAGAACGTAAGATACCGAAGACATCGTTCACCATCGGAACCAAGATTTCTACAACCCGATCCACATTCTCCTTCGATCTACAGTCTGACGAAACCCCCGCGCTTCAGAGGAGCTAGAAGGGATCGGTGACTACAGATGGCTTCTACAACACATATTGAAAGCTATCCTCTGACTGTTCAATTATCGTTTTTTCTAGCACTGTAAGTTCATGCCCCAGCTAGTATTGTTTTCCTTCAGTCTTTCAATCTTTAAAGCTTGTTTAGTGTAGGTCCCACTTTCTACATATTTGCATAGCTTTGTGTATCTAAGTGCTACCTGACCAACGCTGAGTCCTGCCTTCATGGCTTGTCATCTCATAACACAGTAACAGATACGGCTCCATACTATCAGTATGCAGTCTCCATTAGGGCTTTGTTACACCTAAACTCTTATGTTGTTTTACTTTCAAATCTAATGGGGTACCGGATCATCAGAGAAGTCCACTCAAAAAACAAAAAACAAAAAAACAAAAAAAGAGAATAAAGCCCTCCTTTAGCTGTACATAACGCTGTCAGCCTGACACTGATACACCCTACTCCTAGTACACTACTTGGTGATTCTAACTGAAAATATGCCCGGGACCACTCATCTAAACATAACAGGTAGCTGGTAACATTATTTGCTTTCCACGTAATGATCCTGTTTATGTTAACTGTATGTTCTAGCTGGCATATATCTTGACAGTGAACAGCTTAAGCTAACACAAAACTTGCTCCCATGACAACCAGATTTATATTTCTCAATTGGTTGCCTTCTTTAGGTGCGAATAACTGGGAGGAACCAAGGTCTGCTGTAACAAGATCTCCCTCAACATGACTCACGAAGCAGTTCATTATTCCTTACACGGAGCAGGCTCAGACTTGTAACCTTGGCGATAAACCGCAGCCCTTCCTTCTCCTGTATTCATACACGCATCTCTCAGATGACGATGTATGAGGCCTTTTACCCCTATATAATTAGGTATATGAATAGTGCTCTCAGTTATTCTGATAACACACTCTATACAGAAAAATAAAACAATTAGGGTACTTGACATCTTGTATGTTTAACCATTCCTACCCCTCACGAATACCTTACACTGACTGGAGTGCTGTCTTAATGCCAAAACGGAATTGGCAGGCTCTCCATACAAGAGTATAATAAGAGAAACTCAAAAACGCTTACTATTCACTTATGGGACCTCCTCATATCCATTGTGATATGCTCCCTATTAGCTTAATGATCTACACAGATGTTTTGCTCTAATGTCTTTATAACAAGCTTCTTAATCGCCTTCAGGGGTAGTTAATTAATTAGTGGCTTCTGCCTGGTTTAACTTTCTTAAGAGGTACTGCTTTCTACCTATGTTGAATAATCTGTTCTTCATACTGTTCAAGTTTTCTTGATAAATGTTTAATTATTCCATCATCTGGACATAAGCGACTCAGGAATCAGACCTTTCCCAGATGTCTAATATGATTGTTATTTATGGTTATTTTTTGCGACTGCCCTGGGAACGAATTCAAAAATATGACATTTCCTTTTTGATTTATTTTACCGTACACCAGGTTCTTCATCTACTCTTCGCAAACTGATCTATGCTCCTTTCAGCGCCCACCTAGAACGTTAAAGGGCAGCGTTTACAGTACTCCCATAACATCCATACCACACATGGACCGTCTTCAGTCCATGCCCTCTTCTTTTCTCTATCCCACATGTCCGCGGACCTCGTCCCTTGCTGACAGGTTTTTCTATTCTCTACACTATCGTTTGGTCACCTTCCCACACAGTGGTTTTAATTGACTGCCTGATTTCCACGCTCAACCTTTTTCTAAAACGCCACTGACCCTTTCCGGTACCATCTACCACGAGATTATACACGTCTACAACCTAGCGAGCAGGTATCGCTAGTTCCCGGATCATTTCCTTTTGCCTATAATCCCTATCAATACGACACATCTGACAACAAAGTACTCTCATCTTCACCTCCCCAGTTCCCCACAATTCATTCCCTACTTTTAATCAAACTACACTCATCCTGAGTAGACTTTCACTAATCTCCTAGATCGTAGCTCTCAAACATAATAACACGCACCACGAGTCCCATTACCACTCTATCTCTCTCACTCATATATCTGGAACATGGACGATATCCAGTAAACACCAATCCAGAATAATACACAACGTCTCCCAAATTACAGAATGTCACCTGTCTCACACAATTCTACATCAAAATCTAATCACAAAACTACTACTAAACTTGTCTCGCTAAACGCAAGGGGACTCAATGTTCCTGAAAAACGTACACAAGTTCTCCTGTCTATGCGTAAACTTAAGGCAGATATTATATACATCCAAGAAACTCATTTCAAAACAGATTCTGCCCCCAAATTCTCCAACTTACACTACCCAACAGCTTATCATGCTACCAACAAGCAATCAAAAACAAAAGGGGTCTCTATCCTTATCTCAAAACATTGTCCACTCATAATCACAGACACTTTAGCGGATGTCGACGGAAGATATCTATTTATCAAGGGTTTGCTCTTCGGTAAACGATTAACCTTAGCAAACATATATGCCCCCAATATTAAACAAGTCCCCTTTTTCTGACACACACTGCAATTGCTCACATCGTTTCAAGAGGGTATTTTAGTAATGGGAGGAGATTTTAATGTTCCCCTAAATCCCTTACAAGATACCTCTTTGGGATCGTCCAATTTACCCTTTTCTGCGCTACGAGCAATTAAGAAATGTTTTCAAGAATTGACATACATGATGCATGGCGTAACTTAAACCCCACAACTAAAGATTATACTTTTTTCTCCAATCCCCATGGAAGCTACTCCAGACTTGACTATTTTTTTATCTCACAAAGAGACCTCACCATGCTCAAAAACACCTCCATCGAACCAATGTACATATTGGACCACCACCCGATAACCATGTCCATGGAATTCCTGTCCAATCACACCCACTCACAAATATGGCACCTTGATCCGTCACTACTTACAGACACTTCAATAGTGTCCACTATACACGACAGTCTCAAACTTTATTTCCAAGATAACAACTCTCCTGAAATATCCCCAATGATAAAATGGGAAGCTCACAAATGTACCATAAGGGGGAAACTAATAGCTATAGCCTCCAAAAGAAGACGTGAAAGACAAGCACACATTTCCAACCTCTCCAAGTGTATACACGATTTAGAAAAAACACATAAAAAAACACAAGCTATCTCCACACTCCAAGAACTCACTCGGGTGAGGACAGAGTTGATAGAAGTGTTGCACAAACAAATAAAACGCAATTATATATTATCACAAAAACTATTCTACGAACATGGCAACAAATCCGGTAAAATTCTCGCCAGAGCCCTTCGTGCAAAAAAATCATCCACAACAATTCACTCTATCAATGACTCTTCGGGATCTAAAGTAACTTCCAATAAACAGATAGCAGACCAATTTGTAAACTATTATTCGCAACTATATAATATAAAACCACAAGCTCCCGTGATAAACGATGATCATAGAACACACTTGATTAAAGACTTCTTAGCCCAACACGGTCCTAAACCCATTTCTGATGCAGAAGCATCACACCTAGAACGTCCTATCTCTAAAGATGAATTAGATACTGTGCTCAAGCAACTCAAAACAGGCAAAAGTCCAGGACCGGATGGTCTAACAGTAGGGTACTATAAGGAGTTCATTGACACGCTTCATCCTCACTTCTTAAATGCATTCAACTCCCTCTCCTCCGATAACCCCCCTCCCAGAGATCTTCTCATGGCTCACGTCGTGATTATACCAAAACCTGATAAAGATCCAAATTTAATTCCCAACTATAGACCAATATCTTTACTAAATGTTGACCTAAAAATCTATGCAAAAATTTTAGCTAATAGACTTTTACCACTCCTCCCTGGCCTTATCTCCTTGGACCAGGTTGGTTTTGTCCCGGGTAGAGAGGCAAGGGACAACACCCTAAAGGCAATCAGTATTCACAAATGGCTGACTTCAACGAAGCAACCGGGATTCCTTCTTTCCCTTGATGCGGAGAAGGCATTCGACAGGGTGGCTTGGGACTACCTCACGGAGGTCCTAACACACATAGGCATACGGGATCGTATGCTACAATTTATACTAGCTTTGTACTCCACCCCAACAGCCAAAGTCCGGATTAATGGACACCTGTCGGATGCCTTCTCCATATCCAACGGTACACGGCAAGGATGCCCACTCTCTCCGCTTATTTTTGTTTTATCACTAGAACCATGTCTTACATGTTTGAAAGACAATCAAGACATTAAAAGGTATAACCATTACAAAATCTAACTAGAAATTAGCGGCGTTTGCGGATGACATCCTATTATTTCTAAAAGAGCCGCACATTACGTTGCCCAACCTCCTCAAAGAACTCACCCTGTTTGAAAATCTCACCAATCTTAAAATCAACTTTACTAAATCAGAGGCCTTAAATATAACTCTACCACCAGACATAATAATCCAATGTCAAAATAATTTTCCATTCAAATGGAAACCAAATGCCATTAAATACCTTGGGATTTATATTCCGACCTCACTATCGGATTTATACAGCAAAAACTACACTCCCATTCTCCAAAATATCCAAAAAGACCTCAAAGCTTGGTCGACAGGTGTGTTCTCCTGGTTTGGTAGAATTTCTATTATAAAAATGACCATACTACCAAAATTTCTATACTTGCTTCAAACAGTTCCCGTGTCATTACCACGTACTTTTTTCAACTCCTTCCGCAAATCTTGTACGGAATTCATATGGAATGGTAGGCGAGCTAGAATGAGTTTCAACAGAATGACCATACCCAAAATGAAAGATGGTTTAGGCTTACCATATATTCGAAAATACTATTGGGCCTGTCAACTATCCAGAATAGTTGATTGGAATGTACACGCTGAAACCAAAGCTTGGATTGCCATTGAACAAGCCTTCTCACACCTACCGCTCCACAATCTACCCTGGACCCATCCTTGTCACATCTCACCACAATGCAAACAACATCCCCTTATCGGTAACACGCTGACTTCTTTCAATACTACATGTAAACAATTTCACATTTCATCCTCTCCAGGCCCTCTCATGCCAATCAAACATAACCCTGACTTCATACCGGGATGATTCTTTCCTTCATGAAATGGGACCCCAGACAAAACTGAAAATGGGAGATTTCTTCGCTAAGGGGAAAATCATACCGCTATCCTCATTGAACTCCCAAGGAACGAACCGCCAGATCCTTTTCTGGTCATATATGCAACTCAGACATTTTCTCCTTGATCCCCTAATAAGTTCTGCTTTCTCAAGAAATCAATCACACTTTGAATTCTTTTGTACTGCCGCTGAACCACAACGTCACCTGATCTCCATCCTTTATTTGAACCTCTTTCATGATCACACCCCCAAATCGAATATCGCCAGTACAAAGTGGGAAAAAGATCTTTCCATCAAACTCTCTGATACAGATTGGGGAAAGATATATTCTAATATTCACAAAGGCTTGATTAATGTTACAACTCAGGAAAACGGATATAAACTTTTTTCCAGATGGTACAAAACACCACTCAAGTTACACAAAATTAATCCGGAGATTCCACCCAATTGTTGGAGATGCAATGACAAAAACGGATCACTGATTCACATATAGTGGGACTGTCCTGCGATCTCTACCTTCTGGACTAAAGTTTTTCACCTCACCTCCCAAATCACCTCACTTCATCTAGATTTCTCTCCAGCCCAAGCGCTCCTACACCACTCCTCCCTACCGATGAAAACATATCATAAATCTCTAGCTCTACATCTCCTCAATGCCACCAAACTTTGTATCCCAGTTCTTTGGAGATCATCTCACCCACCCACAATCGCAGACTGGATCAAAAGAGTAAACAAAATAGCCGCAATGGGAGAACTTATGCACCAAGCACACGACTCTTCCACCACATACAGGAACATATGGGCCAGTTGGCAACAATTCCACACAACATCTGAATATGCCCAATTACTCAGTTAAGGGCCCTCGTCCATCTAATCATAAGACTCATCATGCACCTCAACTGACCCACCCCCTGCCATAGTCTTTCATGAAACAAAAAGTACAGGATGCGACAATATCAATATTCCTGCAGATATTATTTTCATAATAGATTACGCTTACATACCTGAGACACGGTTCTTCTGAAAAGATACTTCCCTTTAGACCCATGGCTGAGCCAAGGACGGGAAAGATCTCTCCCCTATATTTTCACATTTTTTAATGTGCTTTGGTCCACATCTACTCAACACTTTCCTATGATAGGTATCAGTAGTTCTATTCTATGATTTTATCTCAGTTTACACATAATATCCTTCGTCTGGGCAGCATACGCCAGGATTACTATTACATTTTAATACAGAAATAGTGATAAACTGTTATCTCAGACATAATCCGACAACAACCTTTGACCCATATAATATTGCTGTGAACAGGTATCTTATTATAATGTTTTATTCCCAAAGATCACAATGCTTACAAAATATTTTATATGCTTTGATATATTATATAGATATTTTACGTTCTCACTCATCTGCAATCTCATAAGCCCACACTCACGATGTATTGTGTTTTTCAACAACTCAAGTGTATTATATTTCACTAACTGTTAAACTATACCGTTGTACTTTCTGGATTGTATCCTCTGCATAACGCTGTTACCTTTTTATCTATTACTATACTTTTCTGTATTACTTTTCTGTATGGATTTAATAAAATAAAGATTTCTTGGAAAAAAATCTTTGGAAAAAGATTACAAAGCAAGTAGAGTCATTCTAGACAAAATTGTTACAATCATCTCTTCAAAGATTACGTTTCGGGCTGAAATAACTCAACACACAGTCATTAATGTCTAAACCGCAGGTAACAAAAGTGAATACACCCCTAAGTAAAAAATGACCAAATTGGGCCCAAAGTGTCAATATTTTGTGTGGCCACCATTATTTTCCAGCACTGCCTTAACCCTCTTGGGCATGGAGTTCACCAGAGCTTCATAGGCTGCCACTGGAGTCCTCTTCCACTCCTCCATGGCGACATCAGAGAGTTGGTGGATGTTAGAGACCTTGCACTCCTCCACCTTCCATTTGAGGATGCCCCACAGATGCTCAATAGGGTTTGAGTCTGGAGACTTGCTTGATCAGTTCATCACCTTCACCCTCAGATTCTTTAGCAAGGCAGTGGTCATCTTGGAGGTGTGTTTGGGGTCGTTATCATGTTGGAAAACTGCCATGCGGCCCAGTCCCCGATAGGGAGGGGATCATGCTCTGTTTCAGTATGTCACAGTAAATGTTGGCATTCATAGTTCCCTCAATGAACTGTAGCTCCCCAGTGCTGGAAGCACTCATGCAGCCCCAAACCATGACACTCCCACCACCATGCTTGACTGTAGGCAAGACACACTTGTCTTTGTACTCCTTACCTTGTTGTCGCAAAACACGCTTGACACCATCTGAACCAAATAAGCTTAGCTTGGTCTCATCAGACCACAGGACATGGTTCCAGTAATCCATGTCCTTAGTCTGCTTGTCTTCAGCAAACTGTTTGCGGGCTTGCTTGTGCATCATCTTTAAAAGAGGCTTCCTTCTGGGATGACAGCATTGCAGACCAACTAATATGCAAAACAAGCATTCTCCTTTGGAATCAAGAACACACTGGGTAGACAGACTGTGTCATTGTCACTGTTTTTAATTTAAAGTTTCATGGAATGCCAAATCAGCCAATACAGTGTTAATGTAAGTGAAAAAGACATCAAAAATATACTATGTAATTTTTTACATATACGTATATCTACATGTTTATTGTTGTTTTCTCTATCCATTTTTTCTAATACAGAACTATTGTTAACTCACACCCATACCTGAGGAAGGAGGCTAATTAACTCTGAAACGCATCGGGTGCAAGTGTATTGTCTTTCACACTGTATATATACAAATGTAGAACAGCTTGATTCGCATTCCTATAATAGACGTTACACTATTGTCATTTTTTGATATTTTTCTATTTGATAAACTTTATTTGTACTTTATATGCTCCTCTATGCCTTTTTATACGTGCCTAAAAAGTCCACCAATAGGGGAACCCCTTCTTTTTGTACAATTCTATATTTTGGATGTGGCACAACTTTACAGTCGGCTGCTGATCTACATTATTTGTCATGCTCTTTAAATTCCGGCATCGGTGCGACTGCCAGGTGCTCCGCCACTCTGCACATGTGCGAGCCAAGCCTTGAGGTCACGGAGGCCTCGTACCTGTGCAGAACATAGCGGCGTCCGCAACCTGGAAGTGCTGCGGCATCCTGGAATGCAGAAGGGCTCAGGGTGCCATGAGATTTGTCACAATGATAAGAGTAAAAAACTAGCAAGGGGAAAGGCTTGTGGAGACACAACACAAAGAGACATAAACAGCTGCCATGGAGAAAGGCAAAAACAGCAGACCTTGCCAGCCGCGCTTGACAGACGTCCATCCTAGGCATACAAAGGCAGCCTACCCTCCACCACTGGGGCATTTTGCACCTCAGAAACAGCCACTCGCCTGCCCATGGCTGGACTTTGGGCTTGCAACACACAGAAGGTATGCCGTAATCTGGAAAAAAATCCCGACTTGATGCCAAGCAGGAACAAACAAAATGTAGGTCAATTGGAGGAGGACAAAAAAGGAACGCAGTCTCTAGTGGTGAGTTCACATTTATGGGTATAGGGTTCTATAGCGTTGGAGAGGAGGTGGGGTTAACCCACAAGTAGGCTGCCATGGAGTCTGTCACGAAAAAGGCATTTTTATTCATAGCACAAAAAAAACACTAGTGATTAAATACCATCAAATGAAAGCTCTAGTTGTGTGAAAAAAATGATGCACATTTCATATGGGTACAGTGTTGCATGACTGGGTAATTGTCATTCAAAGTGTGAGAGCGCTGAAAGCTGAAAATTGGTCTGGGCAAGAAGGGGGTATAAGTGCACAGTATTGAAGTGGTTAATATAAGCTCCAATACTATGTGGACCTTACCATAGAGTTTCCACTCTTTACTCCCAGTGAAAATAGATACAACTCCCAGGGTTGGCTGCCATTCAGGGAGCCCATTACCAGACCCTCCAGCTCCCCGGGCCAAGCATCATGCCCCAGCTCCAGTTGGGGGGGCTGGGAGGAATCCCTGTTGCGGGTGGGACTCGGGCCAGGAGGGTGGCGTCCCCTACCACCACCAGACCTGTAGCGGCATTGGCTCAGGATTCAGTGGCGGCGCACGTAGGGCCTTCCGCCCTGCGCAGGGTGGCCCGCATGGAAGAACTGATGGAACGGGTGTGGGCCACTCCCCCAGGGCAGCTGCGGCCATTGATGGTGGAAGCAGAGGTACAAGGGTTGATGACGTCGGTGCCAGAGCGGCTGCTGCTGGCAAGCAGAGGGCTCCACGTGGGAGGTCGGTGGTGGTAAGCCAGATGGTGAGGAGCACCCCTGAAGTCACTGTCGCCCACGAGCGCCCAGCCCCTGCGGCCAGGAATGGTGGTTGACCTGTCGAGGTCTCTACAGGGATCTGGAGAGGTGGCTGGTCGGTCAGTTTACCCTGGGCAGCCTGATAAGTCCTCTTCTTTTTCTTTACTTTTATCTTCTGTGTCCATGTTGTCTGTGTCTCCCCCTCCCCCCCGCCGTCACCTCCTCTGGGGAACGGGGTAGGGGCCTTGGGTGTGGGCAGTGTCCCGGGGTATGGGGAAGGGTTGCTGCAGCAATTAATGGTGTCATTGTTAGCAGGCTGCAGAGATATGGTGAGTAGGAGTGTCACAGCAGCGCCCGTTGCTGCCACAATCTCGCCAGCAGCGGCATGGGTGGTCGGGGGATGCGCAACCAGTCGCCTCCCCCCCCGTCGGGGTGGCTGGGGTTCCCTCTGCAGTGGTGGGGGCCCCGCAGGTGAGTACAGGGGTGGGAGCTGCCCCTTTGGCAGCAGCAGGATCTTCTCAGGTGAGTTTGGGGGTAGGTGCTACTCCCCCAGCAGTGGCTGGAACCTCCAAGGTGAGTACAGGGGAGGGCGCCACTGCAGGTTCGCTGAATGCAGATGGGATTCGGCTGGTGGACGAGGCTTGCTGTGAGGTCAATGTTTGCTACGAGGGCCCCCTGGGGGCTCAATTAAAAGCAGTGGTGAGGGAGAAGATCTGGAAGGGTGACTACGTGGAGATCTTTTTGCTGGATGAGAGCAAAAAGGAAGAAGAGGAAAAACGGCGTTATCGCCTTATCCCTCGAACATTTGCAAATTAGATGCAAGCCTTTAACATTTTAGCTAGTGTTATCGAGGAGAAGGCGCCAGAAAATTGTTCTGCCCTATTCTGCTCTTGATTCTATTAGTGAGGCCCAAAGGGTGTATGGGGGGGATGGCGTGGCTGCACTACGATGAGCAGTTCCGGCAACGGAAGGCAGTGAGACCAACATTGCGTTGCGATCACAAAGACATGGTTTGTGGATGAAGCTCATGACGCAAGCCAGGGTCGCGCCGCAGCCCTTTTGTGGGGGGGGGGCGGGGGTGCCTAAGCCTCTTCACCATCGGCCAGTAAGTGCAAGGGGTTCTGTTGGCAGTTCAACGAGGGCACTTGCAAATTCGGGGAATCATGTTGTTTTCGGCACGAGTGTTCGGGTTGCGAAGGAGCACATCCCTTGTCAAAATGCTTCAAGAGAGGAAATAAAACAGGCAACTCTGGAAAAAGGGATGACGCCGGTGAAAGTGGAAAAAATGGCGCCGTACCTAAGTAGGTATCCAAACAGGGAGGTGGCACGGACACTGTGGTTGGGCTTTAAGGAGGGTTTCCCGATTCCCAGCGAATTGGCAGAAGTCCCTCCCATCTCCGCCAACCTGCGGTCAGCATATGATCACCCAGATGTGGTTTCTAGTAAACTGCGGAAGGAGGTAGCATTGGGTAGGATGGCGGGTCCATTCGCGGTAACGCCAGTTGGGGACTTGGTGGTATCGCCATTGGGGGTGGTCCCTAAGAGAGAACCAAATCAGTTTCAGCTTATTCATCACCTTTCCCACCCAAAGGGTGGGTTGGTGAATGACGCAATTGATCCAGAGCTTTGCTCGGTGTCCTATGCCTCCTTTGACGAGGCGGTGCGATGCGTGCAGCGGTTTGGTAGGGGGGCGCTTATGGCAAAGACCGACATTGAGTTGGCCTTTCGTTTGTTGCCTGTACATTCGGATAGTGTGCGTTTATTGGGATGTAGTTGGGAAGGGGAGTATTTTGTGGATAGATGCCTGCCTATGCGTTGCGCTATCTCCTGTTCTTATTTTGAATTGTTCAGTTCATTTCTGGAGTGGGTGGTCAAGGATTTGTCAGGCTTTCGCTCAATTTTGCACGATTTGGATGATTTTTTGGTGATAGGCCCTCCGGATGATCGTTCTTGTTTGATTCTGTTGGCCACCATTCAGCACGTTTTTCAAGTTTTCGGGGTCCTGCTGGCAGAGGACAAGACGGAAGGTCTGGTACCAGTATTGAAGTTCTTAGGTATCATTATTGATACCGAGCGGATGGAGTGCCAGCTGCCAAG
The DNA here is from genome assembly GCF_042186555.1 of Aquarana catesbeiana. Lineage (NCBI taxonomy): Eukaryota > Metazoa > Chordata > Amphibia > Anura > Ranidae > Aquarana > Aquarana catesbeiana. The sequence goes on along the minus strand of NC_133328.1, from coordinate 214,198,117 downwards.
CGACAAGCTGGAGGATCTTAAGAGGACGGTGGCGGCTGTGGCTCGCCAATCCAAGGTACGGTTGCGGGACTTGCAGTCATTGTTGGGGAAACTCAACTTTGCGTGCCGCATTATTCCGATGTGGAGGGTGTTCTTCAGGTGATTGGCTGTGGCTACAGCTGGGGTCAAGGCCCCGCATCATTTTGCTCGTCTGGGATGGGACCACAGGGATGATTTAAAGGTTTGGCCGGAGTTTTTGGAACAGTACAATGGTAGGTCTTTTTGGCTTGGGCCTGCATGCAGGCACAGGAACTGGAGTTGTTCACGGATGCAGCGGGATCTGTGGGTTTCGCAGCTTACTTTCAGGGGAGGTGGTGTGCGGAACGATGGCCGGAGGAATTGGCGGGGTTGATTAGGAACTTGATGTTGTTGGAATTGTTCCCTATTGTGTTGGCAATGGAGCTTTGGGGGTTGGAGTTCAGGGACCGGAGGGTCTGTTTTCATTGTGATAACCTGCGGGTGGTGTACGCAATCAATTCACTGTCGGCATTGAAAGAGGGGGCCAGGGATCAGCTCCTGGAGTGTATCTGTCTGGCTCATTCTCTGGTTGATCAGGGTAGATTACTGTTTAAAAACGTTCAGCCCCTGATACGGGTGTGTGCTGAGCTAGCCTTGTCTAGCAGTCCTAAAGGAAGTGAAGATTTTTCTCCCCCCTTCAGTAGTGATCAGGTGGAGTCTCTGGTATGGCTGTTGGAGGATGATGCTGTATACTTTTTGGAGCATTATTCAGCTTGTCCTAAACAGGTGCTAGTGGATTGTATAGATTCGGTGCAGTCCCTGGTTAGACTGGCACTATGTGAACCCACGTTTGTTCAACCTGTACTACAGGCATGGTCAGACTTATTATTTACAGCCTCAGTCAGCTCTTCACAACCTGGACCTGCTATTAGACACCTGCCTGCCCAGGAGTCTTTTTCCCCTTCACCCATAGCAACCTCCATTTCAGCCCAATATACCCTGCTTCCCACCAAATATCAATACCCTGTCTCTACCCGCTGCACTTATCCTGCCTTTAACCCACCTGCCTCTTCTCTGCTACCTACCACTTCCCCACAAGAACTTCCTCTGGCCACTGTTCCCTCTTCCTTGTCATATCCCAGCCCTTCTCTTCAGTACGCCTCACCTCCTACCTACAGTCCTGCACTCACCTACAGATCTCCAGCAGTTAAGCCAAAGAATAGGGATGAGCTTCGAGTTCGAGTCGAACTCATGTTCGACTCGAACATTGGCTGTTCGCAAGTTCGCCGAACAGCGAACAATTTGGGGTGTTCGCGGCAAATTCGAATGCCGCGGAACACCCTTTAAAAGTCTATGGGAGAAATCAAAAGTGCTAATTTTAAAGGCTTATATGCAAGTTATTGTCATAAAAAGTGTTTGGGGACCCGGGTCCTGCCCCAGGGGACATTGATCAATGCAAAAAAAAAAGTTTTAAAAATGGACGTTTTTTCAGGAGCAGTGATTTTAATAATGCTTAAAGTCAAACAATTAAAGTGTAATATCCCTTTAAATTTCATAGCTGGGGGGTGTCTATAGTATGCCTGTAAAGGGGCGCATGTTTCCCGTGTTTAGAACAGTCTGACAGCAAAATGACATTTCGAAGGAAAAAACCCATGTAAAACTACCCGCGGCTATTGCATTGCCAACAATACACATAGAAGTTCATTGATAAAAACGGCATGGGAATTCCCCACAGGGGAACCCCGAACCAAAATTAAAAAAAAAAATGACGTGGGGGTCCCCCTAAATTCCATACCAGGCCCTTCAGGTCTGGTATGGATATTAAGGGGAACCCCGGGCCAAAATTTAAAAAAAATGACGTGGGGTCCCCCTAAATTCCATACCAGACCCTTCAGGTCTGGTATGGATTTTAAGGGGAACCCCGCGCCAAAAAAATAAAAAATAAAAAACGGCGTGGGGTCCCCCCCAGAATCCATACCAGACCCGTATCCGAGCATGCAACCTGGCAGGCCGCAGGAAAAGAGGGGGGGACAAGAGTGCGGTCCCCCCCCTGAACCGTACCAGGCCACATGCCCTCAACATTGGGAGGGTGCTTTGGTGTAGCCCCCAAAACACCTTGTCCCCATGTTGATGAGGACAAGGGCCTCATCCCCACAACCCTGGCCGGTGGTTGTGGGGGTTTGCGGGTGGGGGCTTATCGGAATCTGGAAGCCCCCTTTAACAAGGGGACCCCCAGATCCCGGCCCCCCCCCTGTGTGAAATGGTAAGGGGGTACTTACCCCTACCATTTCACTAAAAAACTGTCAAAAACGTCACGGGGAATGTCACAGGGAAGTCCCGTCATGTCCCGTGTGTCAGAGGGGGGCGGGGTCACCGGGTGGCCCCGCCCCCCGTGATTTAAGAACCATCAGACAAGGAGACGCCGTCACACAGCGGGAGCCTCCCTCCATGCCAGCATAGATGCGGAGCGGCCCGGAGAAGAAAATGAAGAAGAGAAGAAGAGAAGAATAGAAGAAAAGAAGAGAAGAGCGGGAGCCTCCCCCCATGCCATGGGTGCGGAGCGGCCCGAGGAGAAGAAGATAGAAGACGCCGTGGAGGAGATGCTGGACAAGAACGCCGGAGGAAGAACCAGAAGAGCCAGAAGAACCAGAAGAAGAAGATGAAGGAAGATAGAAGAAAGAAGAAGCATTTAAATAAAGGAATTGTCAAAAACTGTCTCTTGTCATTTTTAACATTTTTGACAGTTTTTTAGTGAAATGGTAGGGGTAAGTACCCCCTTACCATTTCACACAGGGGGGGGGGCCGGGATCTGGGGGTCCCCTTGTTAAAGGGGGCTTCCAGATTCTGATAAGCCCCCCGCCCGCAGACCCCCACAACCACCGGCCAGGGTTGTGGGGATGAGGCCCTTGTCCTCATCAACATGGGGACAAGATGTTTTGGGGGCTACCCCAAAGCACCCTCCCAATGTTGAGGGCATGTGGCCTAGTAGGGTTCAGGAGGGGGGGGCGCACTCTCGTCCCCCCCCTTTTCCTGCGGCCTGCCAGGTTGCGTGCTCGGATAAGGGTCTGGTATGGATTTTTGGGGGGACCCCACGCCGTTTTTTTTGTTTTTTTTTGGGGTGGGGTTCCCCTTAAAATCCATACCAGACCTGAAGGGTCTGGTATGGAATTTAGGGGGAACCCCACGTCATTTTTTTTTTTTTTATTTTGGCCGGGGTTCCCCTTAATATCCATACCAGACCTGAAGGGCCTGGTATGGAATTTAGGGGGACTCCCACGTCATTTTTTTTTAAATTTTGGTTCGGGATTCCCCTGTGGGGAATTCCTATGCCGTCTTTATCAATGAACTTCTATGTGTATTGTCGGCAATGCAATAGCCGCGAGTAGTTTTAAATGGGTTTTTTCCTTCGAAATGTCATTTTGCTGTCAGACTGTTCTAAACACGGGAAACATGCGCCCATTTACAGGCATACTATAGACACCCCCCCAGCTACGAAATTTAAAGTGATATTACACTTTTATTGTTTGACTTTAAGCATTATTAAAATCACTGCTCCTGAAAAAACGTCTGTTTTTAAAACTTTTTTTGCATTGATCCATGGCCCCTGGGGCAGGACCCAGGTCCCCAAACACTTTTTATGACAATAACTTGCCTATAAGACTTTAAAATTAGCACTTTTGATTATTCATGTTCATGTCCCATAGACTTTAACGGTGTTTGCATGTTCGAACGAACTTTTTTCCTGTTCACATGTTCTGGTGCGAACCGAACAGGGGGGTGTTCGGCTCATCCCTACCAAAGAAGAAACGGAAGTTCTTTCTAACCCAAACGATCCTGCCAGTAACCCAACCTTCCTCCACACCAACCAACCTGCTCCAGTCTGCTTGCATGCCAGCTGAACCTGATAACCCATCTGATTCTGCCAAATCTCTGCCTGCTATCCAGCCAGTGTCTCAGCCTGATGTGTTCCTGTCTGTTGCCCAGCCTGATGTGTTTCTGTCTGCTGCCCAGCCTGATGTGCCACCGTCTGCTGCCCGGCCTGATGTGCTACTATCTGCTGCCCGGCCTGAGGTGCCACCGTCTGCTGCCCAGCCTGATGTGCCACCGTCTGCTACCCAGTCTGATGTGCCACTGTCTGCTGCCCAGCCTGAGGTGCCACCGTCCGCTGCCCAGCCTGAGGTGCTCCTGTCCGCTGCCCAGCCTGAGGTGCTCCTGTCCACTGCCCAGCCTGAGGTGCTCCTGTCCACTGCCCAGCCTGATGTGCCAGTGTCTGCTACTCAGCCTGTTGTACCAATGCCTGTGCCCGCTGTCCAGTTTGAGGTCCCAGTGCCTGCTGCTCAGCCTGACATCCCACTGTCCATGTTCCAGTCTGACGCTCCAGTGACTACTGCCCAGTCCTATGTACCTGTTGTTCAGCCTGTTGTGCCAGTACCTGCTGTTCTGCCTGTTGTGCCAGCACCTGTACCTGCTGCCCAGTCTGAAATTCCAGTACCGGCTGCCCGGTTTGAAGTGCCAGTACCTGCTATCCAGTCTGATGTACCCGTTGTTCAGCCTGTTGTGCCAGCACCTGTTGTTCTGCCTGATGTGCCAGCGCCTGTGCTGTGTCTGCTGCCCAGTCTGAAGGTCCAGTACCTGCTGCCTGGTCTGATGTCTCGGTACCCTCTGTCTAGTCCGATGAGCCTGCCTTCCAGTCTGATGTGCCCGCTTTCCAGTCTGATGTGCCCGCTTCCCAGTCTGATGTGCCTGCTTCCCAGTCTGATGTGCCCGCTTCCCAGTCTGATGTGCCCGCTTCCCAGTCTGATGTGTCCGCTTTCCAGCCTGATGTGCCCGCTTCCCAGTCTAATGTGCCCACCTTCCAGCCTGATGTCTCGGTGCTTGCTTTCCAGCCTGGTGTCTCGTTGCTTGCCTTCCAGCCTGATGTCTTCAAATTAGTATCTCAGCCTGAAGTTTTGGTGCTCGTGTCTCAGCCTGAAGTTTTGGTGCCCGTGTCTCAGCCTGAAGTTTTGGTGCCCGTGTCTCAGCCTGAAGTTTTGGTGCCCGTTACCCAGTCTGCTGAACCGGTGCCCGTTACCCTGTCTGCTGAACCGGTGCCCGTTACCCAGTCTGCTGAACCGGTGCCTGCTACCCAGTCTGCTAAACCGGAGTCCCTCACTCGGCCTGTTAAGCCAGTACCCCTTATTCGGATTGCCGGACCAGTGCCCAGTGTCCAGCTCACTGAGCCGGGGCCTGTTACCCAGCCTACTGGGCCGGGGCCCGTTACCCAGGTTGCTGAGCCGGTGCCTGTGATCCAGCCTGCCCTTATGGTGCTCGCTGTTCGGCCTAATGTTCCAGAGAACCCAACTCGAGGACCCGGAGCCTGCTGCCCAGCTCGAGGAACCGGAGCCCGCTGTCTGCCCTGAGGTGCCTGATGCCCAGCCTGAAGTGCCTGTTGCTCAGCCTGACATACCCCATCTGTTGTTCTGTTTGATGCCATAGACTATGGACAATTACAACAAGTTGGAGCGTCCGAAGGCCGCTCCTTTGAGGGGGGTACTGTCAGGAAATGTTCCATCCGCTGGTAATATCTGTCATTTGGCATGCAGTACTGAGGTCCACCAGCAGGTGTCTCCTGGCAGTTTGGAACTGTCAGGAGAGCTTTTCCCTACTGATGTTATGTCAGCTTTGGGCCGCAGTACTGGCATCCACTAGCGGTTGGATCCTGGCAGTGTGGAGCAGACAGTACCTCCTACAATCAGGTGTCAATTGAGGCCAATCACAGGCCTATAAATACCTGGCAAGCACTCACATGTTTGCCTTGGTTTCTTCATTGCGCCCTGACAGGATCCTGATTCTGAACCTGTTCCTGTGCCCTGAACCTGTGACCCGTGTTTCTGCTCCTGTCTCCCCGTCCCGATCCCTATCCTGTCCCACCTGTTACCTTGCATCCCTGCCTGCAGTCTGATCCATCCATCCTCTCCCTGTCCTGTGTTCCATACCCCATCTGCTGATCTCCCTGTGTATGACCTTGGCCTTGCTTACGTTTATGTCTCTGGAACATCCCCTGTCCATCTGCTGATCTGCTGTGTATGACCCTGGCCTGGCTATTGTTTATGATCCTGGTATTTCCCATTTATTGTACTTATCTGTCTGTTGTTATTTGTGGGTCTCTGTCTGTGGTTGGTTATTGCACTGTCATATTGGAGGTGGTTGTACTATATTATTCACTTACTTTAATAAATTATTATATTTTCACTTATATACGTTTTGGTGTCCTCTGTCGCAGATCACACGGTTCTGGTCACACCTGTTCATGACAGTCTCATTCGTTCAGAATTGGGGCCGCAACAGAAGCATCGCGGTGGGGTTTGAGTGATCAAATCTTATCACAGCGTATTGGGCGTTGGGAATCTCATCAGTTCAGGTTGTATGTCCGCCCTCACCTCCTGTGGAGGGGGGGAGTATGTCCCGTTTGGTGTGTTCTTTGTGTCTGTGTTTGTTATGAGGGCTGTCTTTCTGGGGTATGTGCATGCTGGGAGTGTGGTGATTGTTTCCTGGGTCTATGTCCTGTTTGTTTCTTTCTTACAGGCCCAGTGTGTCTGATGTGGATCCTGGGCCATTCGTACATGCACTAGGGGGCAAAAAGGGCTTTGGTCAGGCTGGAAGGCAGACAGTTGGGTTTCCCCCAGGGGACGCTATGGAACAGTGGATAGGGATCCCAGGGATGCTGTGGTCCAGGGTGTTGCCGGAAATCCAAAGGTATGCTCGTTTGGACAGGCCCCCGGATGTGCTCCTGTTACATGTTGGTGATAATGATCTTTGCCTCAGGGCCTCCACGGTGCTCATCAGAGATGTTAAGTGGGATTTCCTCCATCTCATGGTGTCCTTCCCAGACACGGTTATAGTGTGGTCAGACATTATTAGGAGGGTGGCCTGGCGGGGGCACGGTCGGTGGAACATGTTAACAAAGCCAGAATAAAGGTTAACAAAGCTGTGGCTAAGTTTGTAGTCCTCAATGGGGGGCTGGTGGTGCGTCATTGTGAGTTAGAGAGAGACATCGACCTCTATTTAAGGGGTGATGGGGTACATCTTTCAGCAGTGGGAATTGATATGTGGTTCCTGGGGCTCCAGGAAGGTCTCCAATGGGCCTTACGGCTGTGGCGGGTCGCCCACACATAAGGGATCACTGGTGGGCGTCTGTGGCAGGGGTCTCTGGTTCCTGAAGGTGGTGGTGTGTATATATTATATATATATATATATATATATATATATATATATAGATATAGATATAGATATAAAATATATGGTGTGGTACGGGTTGGGACAAATCTCTGTATGGGTACCTTCCCTATCTGGTATTATGGACTATCGGTCATCAAGTTGAAGGTGCATGAAGGTGGTAAGCATTTGTCACTGAGCTGTATCAATCGCGGCTAGGGGCCAGGATGCTGTGGTGGTGGTCAGCCGATGAGCTAGTGGTACCTTCTTTCAGGAACCTCAGATGTAGCAATAAAATGTTTTTGGTTATAAATATGTGTTTTATATATATATATATATATATATATATATATATATATATATATATTTATACAATTTTGTTGTTCGGAATTAATAAAGGGGCCATTGTTGGCCATTTAATCCAGACAGTGTTACGTGTTTCATTGGTAAATTAAGATTAAGTAAGGGGGGGGGTGTAAATGGGGTTAGATCAGGGCAGCTGACATATCAGCCTTACACCAGTCATGCATTGTCAAAAACACCCAAAAGTGAAAGTTCATGTTCATAATGAAGATATGTGTGACCTGAAGTCGGCACTTCACCAAGAGCATGTATGGATGAAGTAATTTAGCCACTCTTTCTGCCTAAGCTATAATAAGCACTACTTAGGCATCATACATTCTTACATAGTGACCTTCTTGATGCCTGTTTGTGTGTGGGTGGAATTAGACAGTGTAATGCTGAATGTATATTTTTAGGGTTCATATTCAGAAACATTTGCAACAAAGCAATTCTATTTACTACCACCACACTGACAATCATAAGGTATTTTTTCTCCCTCTTTGATGCCAATATGTTCGTCTGGCCCTTTTCCGAGGTTGGGATTCAACCATTCAAGTTCAAGTTCATTGATTTTGGCGGATGCCAACATTTTACACACTCATGTGCAACTCAGTGAGCTCTGTAACTAAGTAGATGAAAAGGGTATGTAAAAATCCTTTATTGCAGAATAGACATAATCTAGGGAAATCCACAACACTCTTTAAAATTCCTTAATGCCTCTGACACAGGAGCGGATACAGAGTCTAGTCTCGGGAGGGGCACTGCCAGAAAATAAGGTGTTGCTTACGGAACTGATTTAATGTATAATTCAATGTATAATACAGTGTACGTTTACAGAGGCCAGTAGTATGTAGGGTAGTGCACAGAGGTCAGTAGTAGGCAGGGAAGTGTACAGAGGTCAGTAGTGTATGGGGCAGTGTACAGAGGTCAGTAGTAGGCAGGGAAGTGTACAGAGGTCAGTAGTGTATGGGGCAGTGTACAGAGGTCAGTAGTAGGCAGGGCAGTGTACAGAGGTCAGTAGTATGTAGGGCAGTGTATAGCGGTCAGTAGTATATAGGGCAGTGTATAGCGGTCAGTAGTATATAGGGCAGTGTACAGAGGTCAGTAGTATGTAGGGTAGTGTACAGAGGTCAGTAGTATGTAGGGCAGTGTACAGAGGTCAGTAGTATGTAGGGAAGTGTACAGAGGTCAGTGGTATGTAGGGTAGTGTACAGAGGTCAGTAGTATGTAGGGCGGTGTACAGAGGTCAGTAGTATGTAGGGCGGTGTACAGAGGTCAGTAGTATGTAGGGCGGTGTACAGAGGTCAGTAGTGTGTAGGGCAGTGTACAGAGGTCAGAAGTATGTAGGGTAGTGTACAGAGGTCAGGAGTATGTAGGGCAGTGTACAGGGATCAGTAGGATGTAGGGCAGTGTACAGAGGTCAGTACACTCCTGTGTAGGGTAGTAAACAGATGTCAGTAGGATTTAGGGCAGTGTAGAGAGGTCAGTAGTTTGTAGGGCGGTGTAGAGAGGTCAGTAGTATGTAGGGCAGTGTACAGAGGTCAGTAGTATGCAGGGCAGTGTACAGAGGTCAGTAGTATGTAGGGCAGTGTACAGAGGTCATTAGTATGTAGGGTAGTGAACAGATGTCAGTAGTATGTAGGGCAGTGTACAGAGGTCAGTAGTATGTAGGGTAGTGTACAGAGGTCAGTAGTATGTAAGGTAGTGAACAGATGTCAGTAGGATGTAGGGCAGTGTTCAGCAGTCAGTAGTATGTAGAACAGTGTACAGAGGTCAGTAGTATGTAGGGCAGTGTACAGAGGTCATTAGTATGCAGGGTAGTGTACAGAGGTCAGTAGTATGGAGGGTAGTGTACAGAGGTCAGTAGTAGGCAGGGTAGTTTACAGATGTCAGTAGTATGTAGGGTAGTGTACAGAGGTCAGTAGTATGTAGGGTAGTGTACAGAGGTCAGTAGTATATAGGGCAGTGTACAGAGATCAGTAGGATGTATGGCAGTGTACAGAGGTTAGTAGTAGGTAGGGTAGTGTACAGCGGTCAGTAGGATGTAGGGCAGTGTACAGAGGTCAGTAGTATGTAGGGCAGTGTAGAGAGGTCAGTAGTATGTAGGGTGGTGTACAGAGGTCAGTAGTATGTAGGGCAGTGTACAGAGGTCAGTAGTATGTAGGGTAGTATACAGAGCTCAGTAGTATGTAGGGCAGTGTACAGAGATCAATAGGATGTAGGGCAGTGTACAGAGGTTAGTAGAATGTAGGGCAGTGTACAGAGGTCAGTGGTATGTAGGGTAGTGAACAGATGTCAGTAGTATGTAGGGCAGTGTACAGAGGTCAGTAGTATGTAGGGTAGTGTACAGAGGTCAGTAGGATGTAGGGCAGTGTACAGAGGTTAGTAGTATGTAGGGCAGTGTACAGAGGTCAGTAGTGTGTAGGGTAGTAAACAGATGTCAGTAGTATGTAGGGCAGTGTACAGATGTCAGTAGTATGTAGGGTAGTGTACAGAGGTCAGTAGCATGTAGGGCAGTGTAGAGAGGTCAGTAGTATGTAGGGCGGTGTACAGAGGTCAGTAGTATGTAGGGCAGTGTACAGAGGTCAGTAGTATATAGGGTAGTGTACAGAGCTCAGTAGTATGTAGGGCAGTGTACAGAGATCAGTAGGATGTAGGGCAGTGTAGAGAGGTCAGTAGTATGTAGGGCGGTGTACAGAGGTCAGTAGTATGTAGGGCAGTGTACAGAGGTCAGTAGTATATAGGGTAGTGTACAGAGCTCAGTAGTATGTAGGGCAGTGTACAGAGGTCAGTAGTGTGTAGGGTAGTAAACAGATGTCAGTAGTATGTAGGGCAGTGTACAGATGTCAGTAGTATGTAGGGTAGTGTACAGAGGTCAGTAGTATGTAGGGCAGTGTAGAGAGGTCAGTAGTATGTAGGGCGGTGTACAGAGGTCAGTAGTATGTAGGGCAGTGTACAGAGGTCAGTAGTATATAGGGTAGTGTACAGAGCTCAGTAGTATGTAGGGCAGTGTACAGAGGTCAGTAGTATGTAGGGCAGTGTAGAGAGGTCAGTAGTATGTAGGGCGGTGTACAGAGGTCAGTAGTATGTAGGGCGGTGTACAGAGGTCAGTAGTATGTAGGGCAGTGTACAGAGGTCAGTAGTATATAGGGTAGTGTACAGAGCTCAGTAGGATGTATGGCAGTGTACAGAGGTTAGTAGTAGGTAGGGTAGTGTACAGCGGTCAGTAGGATGTAGGGCAGTGTACAGAGGTCAGTAGTATGTAGGGCAGTGTAGAGAGGTCAGTAGTATGTAGGGCGGTGTACAGAGGTCAGTAGTATGTAGGGCAGTGTACAGAGGTCAGTAGTATGTAGGGTAGTATACAGAGCTCAGTAGTATGTAGGGCAGTGTACAGAGATCAATAGGATGTAGGGCAGTGTACAGAGGTTAGTAGAATGTAGGGCAGTGTACAGAGGTCAGTGGTATGTAGGGTAGTGAACAGATGTCAGTAGTATGTAGGGCAGTGTACAGAGGTCAGTAGTATGTAGGGTAGTGTACAGAGGTCAGTAGGATGTAGGGCAGTGTACAGAGGTTAGTAGTATGTAGGGCAGTGTACAGAGGTCAGTAGTGTGTAGGGTAGTAAACAGATGTCAGTAGTATGTAGGGCAGTATACAGATGTCAGTAGTATGTAGGGTAGTGTACAGAGGTCAGTAGTATGTAAGGCAGTGTAGAGAGGTCAGTAGTATGTAGGGCGGTATACAGAGGTCAGTAGTATGTAGGGCAGTGTACAGAGGTCAGTAGTATATAGGGTAGTTTACAGAGCTCAGTAGTATGTAGGGCAGTGTACAGAGATCAGTAGGATGTAGGGCAGTGTAGAGAGGTCAGTAGTATGTAGGGCGGTGTACAGAGGTCAGTAGTATGTAGGGCAGTGTACACAGGTCAGTAGTATATAGGGTAGTGTACAGAGCTCAGTAGTATGTAGGGCAGTGTACAGAGGTCAGTAGTGTGTAGAGTAGTAAACAGATGTCAGTAGTATGTAGGGCAGTGTACAGATGTCAGTAGTATGTAGGGTAGTGTACAGAGGTCAGTAGTATGTAGGGCAGTGTAGAGAGGTCAGTAGTATGTAGGGCGGTGTACAGAGGTCAGTAGTATGTAGGGCAGTGTACAGAGGTCAGTAGTATATAGGGTAGTGTACAGAGCTCAGTAGTATGTAGGGCAGTGTACAGAGGTCAGTAGTATGTAGGGCAGTGTAGAGAGGTCAGTAGTATGTAGGGCGGTGTACAGAGGTCAGTAGTATATAGGGTAGTGTACAGAGCTCAGTAGTATGTAGGGCAGTGTACAGAGATCAGTAGGATGTAGGGCAGTGTACAGAGGTTAGTAGTATGTAGGGCAGTGTACAGATGTCAGTAGTATGTAGGGTAGTGTACAGAGGTCAGTAGTATGTAGGGCAGTGTACAGAGGTCAGTAGTATGTAGGGTAGTGTACAGAGGTCAGTAGTATGTAGGGTAGTGTACAGAGGTCAGTAGTATGTTGGGCGGTGTACAGAGGTTAGTAGTAGGTAGGGTAGTGTACAGAGGTCAGTAGGATGTAGGGCAGTGTACAGAGGTCAGTAGTATGTAAGGTAGTGAACAGATGTCAGTAGGATGTAGGGCAGTGTACAGCGGTCAGTAGTATGTAGAACAGTGTATAGAGGTCAGTAGTATGTAGGGCAGTGTACAGAGGTCATTAGTATGCAGGGTAGTGTACAGAGGTCCGTAGTATGGAGGGTAGTGTACAGAGGTCAGTAGTATGGAGGGTAGTGTACAGAGGTCAGTAGTAGGCAGGGTAGTTTACAGATCTCAGTAGTATGTAGGGTAGTGTACAGAGGTCAGTAGTATGTAGGGTAGTGTACAGAGATCAGTAGGATGTAGGGCAGTGTACAGAGATCAGTAGGATGTAGGGCAGTGTACAGAGGTCAGTAGTATGTAGGGCAGTGTAGCGAGGTCAGTAGTATGTAGGGCGGTGTACAGAGGTCAGTAGTATGTAGGGCAGTGTACAGAGGTCAGTAGTATATAGGGTAGTGTACAGAGCTCAGTAGTATGTAGGGCAGTGTACAGAGATCAGTAGGATGTAGGGCAGTGTACAGAGGTTAGTAGTATGTAGGGCAGTGTACAGAGGTCAGTGGTATGTAGGGTAGTGAACAGATGTCAGTAGTATGTAGGGCAGTGTACAGAGGTCAGTAGTATGTAGGGTAGTGTACAGAGGTCAGTAGGATGTAGGGCAGTGTACAGAGGTTAGTAGTATGTAGGGCAGTGTACAGAGGTCAGTAGTATGTAGGGTAGTGTACAGAGGTCAGTAGGATGTAGGGCAGTGTACAGAGATCAGTAGGACGTATGGCAGTGTACAGAGGTCAGTAGTATGTAGGGCAGTGTACAGAGGTCAGTAGTATGTAGGGCAGTGTACAGAGGTCAGTAGTATGTAAGGTAGTGAACAGATGTCAGTAGGATGTAGGGCAGTGTACAGCGGTCAGTAGTATGTAGAACAGTGTACAGAGGTCAGTAGTATGTAGGGCAGTGTACAGAGGTCATTAGTATGCAGGGTAGTGTACAGAGGTCAGTAGTATGGAGGGTAGTGTACAGAGGTCAGTAGTATGGAGGGTAGTTTACAGAGGTCAGTAGTAGGTAGGGTAGTTTACAGATGTCAGTAGTATGTAGGGTAGTGTACAGAGGTCAGTAGTATGTAGGGTAGTGTACAGAGGTCAGTAGTACGTAGGGCAGTGTACAGAGATCAGTAGGATGTAGGGCAGTGTACAGAGGTCAGTAGTATGTAGGGCAGTGTACAGAGGTCAGTAGTATGTAGGGCAGTGTAGAGAGGTCAGTAGTATGTAGGGTGGTGTACAGAGGTCAGTAGTATGTAGGGCAGTGTACAGAGGTCAGTAGGATGTAGGGTAGTGTACAGAGCTCAGTAGTATGTAGGGCAGTGTACAGAGATCAGTAGGATGTAGGGCAGTGTACAGAGGTTAGTAGTATGTATTGAAGTGTACAGAGGTCAGTGGTATGTAGGGTAGTGAACAGATGTCAGTAGTATGTAGGGCAGTGTACAGAGGTCAGTAGTATGTAGGGTAGTGTACAGAGGTCAGTAGGATGTAGGGCAGTGTACAGAGTTTAGTAGTATGTAGGGCAGTGTACAGAGGTCAGTAGTGTGTAGGGTAGTAAACAGATGTCAGTAGTATGTAGGGCAGTGTACAGAGGTCAGTAGTATGTAGGGTAGTGTACAGAGGTCAGTAGTATGAAGGGCAGTGTACAGAGGTTAGTAGTATGTATTGAAGTGTACAGAGGTCAGTGGTATGTAGGGTAGTGAACAGAGGTCAGTAGTATATAGGGTAGTGTACAGAGCTCAGTAGTATGTAGGGCAGTGTCCAGAGATCAGTAGGATGTAGGGCAGTGTAGAGAGTAGGGATGAGCCGAACACCCCCCGGTTCGGTTCGCACCAGAACCCGCGAACGGACCGAAAGTTCGCACGAACGTTAGAACCCCATTGACGTCTATGGGACTCGAACGTTCGAAATCAAAAGTGCTCATTTTAAAGGCTAATTTGCATGGTATTGTCCTAAAAAGGGTTTGGGGACCCGGGTCCTACCCCAGGGGACATGTATCAATGCAAAAAAAACTTTTAAAAACGGCCGTTTTTTCGGGAGCAGTGATTTTAATGATGCTTAAAGTAAAAAAAAAAAAAGTGAAATATTCCTTTAAATATCGTACCTGGGGGGTGTCTATAGTATGCCTGTAAAGTGACGCGTGTTTCCCATGTTTAGAACAGTCCCTGCACCAAATGTCATTTTTAAAGGAAAAAATCTCATTTAAAACTGCTTGCGGGTTTAATGTCATGTCGGGTCATGGCAATATGGATGAAAATCAGTGAGACAAACGGCATGGGTACCCCCCAGTCCATTACCAGGCCCTTTGGGTCTTGTATGGATATTAAGGGGAACCCCGCACCCAAATTAAAATAAGGAAAGGTGTGGGGCCACCAGGCCCTATATACTCTGAACAGCAGTATACAGGCGGTGCAAACAAGACAGGGACTGTAGGTTTGTTGTTAAGTAGAATCTGTTTGTAATTTTGAACATTTTTAACGTGTTTAGCTCCAGCCAAAAAATCTTTTCTAAGCTTTTTGGAAAACATAGGGAAGGGTTATCACCCCTGTGACATTTGTTTTGCTGTCTTTCCTCCTCTTCAGAAGATTTCACCTCACTTTTTTGTCCCAATGAAAAATGTTTTTTGAAAATTTGGGTTTTTTTGTGGAACAAGGATTGGAAAGCATCAGTGGAAAGGAGAAATTGTTTTCCCATATTAACTCTTACAGGAGAGAATTTCCCTTCCTAGGGGTAGATTTCATCTCACTTCCTGTTGTCTCCTTCCGTTTGCAAGTAGGAGTCGTTTGTAAGTTAGATGTTTGAAAGTAGGGTCCTGCCCTATATACTCAGCAGAAATTTGGGCCTTAGGTGTTGCTGTGGCCACAACACTGTAAGCCCTCACAGGGCCCTGCTGTGAAATATTAGATCAAGAATTGTAATTACATGCCCCTGTTGAACAGGAGCTGAAAAATTAGGCCTTAGGCACTGGTGCTGGTGCCACAACACTGCAACCCCTCACAGACACTCTAGTTGGAACGCAGGAACGAGCCCTGCTGCAAAGTATTGCTTCAAAAATTGTAATTACACGCCCCTGTTAGACAGGGGCAGAAAAATTGGGCCTTAGGCACTGGTGCTGGTGCCACAACACTGCAACCCCTCACAGACACTCTAGTTGGAACGCAGGAACGAGCCCTGCTGCAAAGTATTGCATCAAAAATTGTAATTACACGCCCCTGTTAGACAGGGGCAGAAAAATTGGGCCTTAGGCACTGGTGCTGGTGCCACAACACTGCAACCCCTCACAGACACTCTAGTTGGAACGCAGGAACGAGCCCTGCTGCAAAGTATTGCATCAAAAATTGTAATTACACGCCCCTGTTAGACAGGGGCAGAAAAATTGGGCCTTAGGCACTGGTGCTGGTGCCACAACACTGCAACCCCTCACAGACACTCTAGTTGGAATGCAGGAACGAGCCCTGCTGCAAAGTATTACATCAAAAATTGTAATTACACGCCCCTGTTAAACAGGGGCTGAAAAATTGTGCCTTAGGCACTGGTGGTGGCACCCAGAACCAAAAATGTTCTTACAAGCTATCAGCGTGATGATTGAGGAGGAAGAGGATAATTACTCAGGGATAGTCACTCAGCATCAGCATAGGCAGTCTTTGAAGGGATCTGAGATTTCAAAAAAAATTATTCGGTTACATCAGCATCAGGTGCTTGGTAGCTGGTGGTGATCCAAGACTCATTCATTTTTATGAAGGTCAGCCGATCGATCGAGTCGGTGGACAGACGCACCCTGTGATCGGTTACCACGCCTCCAGCAGCACTGAATGTGCGTTCCGAAAGAACGCTGGATGCAGGACAGGCCAGTAGCTCAATTGCATACTGTGCAAGCTCTGGCCAGTGATCCATCCTCAAGACCCAGTAACCCAGAGGATTTTCGGTGGGAAAGGTGTCCAAGTCTGATCTTGCCCCTAGGTATTCCTGCACCATGTAAAACAGACGCTGGCGATGGATGCTGGAACCGATCATACCTTGGGGCTGCGGACCAAAAAATTGTCTGAACGCATCGGTCAGACGGCCACCTTCTCCACCGCTCCTTCTTTGACTGACCGAAGCCTCAGCAACACGTTGTCCAGAAACAGGAGTTTGTAACCTCCCAGTCTCTGGGAACGCGTTGCACAGACCTTTCTGCAAGGCCTCCCGAAGATGTTTCATCCTCTGCTCCCTCTGCGATGGCAAGATAAGGTCCGCAACCTTACCCTTGTAACGTGGATCAAGGAGGGTTGCCAGCCAGTATTGGTCCTTCTCCTTGACACCACGAATACGAGGATCCTTACGCAGGCTTTGCAGGATCAGGGAGGCCATGCAGCGTAGGTTTGCTGAGGCATTCGGTCCGGAGTCCTCTGGGTCACTAAGAACGACATGGTCCGCAGCCACCTCCTCCCAGCCACGTACAAGTCCATGTGTTTCTTGGGACTGATCCCTTAAAGACTGCTGTTGATGCTGAGTGCCAGGCTCCACCTCCATACTGACACAATCTTCCTCCTCCTCCTCCTCCTCTTCCTCCTCGTCCTCTTCCTGTGTGATCGGCGGGCACGCAGGAACACTGTCTGGATAAAGGGGGCCTTGAGAGCTAAGGAAGTCCTCCTCTTCCTGCCTCTGTTCTGCCTCAAGTGCTCTGTCCATTATTCCACGCAGCGTGTGCTCCAACAGGTGGACAAGGGGGACAGTGTCACTGATGCATGCACTGTCACTGCTCACCATCCTCGTGGCCTCCTCGAATGGTGACAGGACAGTGCATGCATCCCTGATCATGGCCCACTGGCGTGGGGAAAAAAAACCAAGCTCCCCTGACCCTGTCCTGGTGCCATAGTCGCACAGGTACTCATTGATGGCCCTCTGCTGCGTGTGCAGCCGCTGCAGCATGGCCAACGTTGAGTTCCACCTGGTGGGCATGTCACAGATTAGGCGGTTCTTGGGCAGGTTAAACTCCTTTTGGAGGTCCGTCAGCCGAGCACTTGCATTATATGACCGGCGGAAATGCACACAGACTTTCCTGGCCTGCCTCAGGACATCCTGTAAGCCCGGGTACCTGCCCAAGAACCGCTGCACCACCAAGTTAAGGACGTGAGCCAAACAGGGCACATGGGTCATTTGTCCCTGTCGGAGGGCAGAGAGGAGGTTGGTGCCATTGTCGCAAACCACCATTCCTGCCTTAAGTTGGCGTGGCGTCAACCACCTCTGAACCTGCCCCTGCAGAGCTGACAGAACCTCTGCCCCAGTGTGGCTCCTGTCCCCCAAGTACACTAGCTCAAGCACCGCATGGCATCTTTTGGCCTGCGTACTTGCGTAGCCCCTTGAACGCCTACGGAGCACCGCTGGTTCCGAGGAAGAGGCCATGGAGGAAGAAGAAGAGGAGGGGGTGGATGAGAGAGGTGTGTCACAATCAGCATTTTGGAGGCGTGGTGGCGGAACAACCTCCAACACTACTGCACCTTGTCCTGCATCCTTCCCAGCTGCCAGCAGAGTCACCCAATGCACCGTGAAACTTAGGTAACGTCCCTGTCCATGCCTGCTGGACCATGAGTCAGCGGTAATATGCACCTTACCGCTGACCGCCCTGTCCAGCGAGGCATGGACATTGCCTTCCACATGCCGGTAGAGAGCCGGAATCGCCTTCCGTGAGAAAAAGTGGCGTTTGGGTACCTGCCACTGAGGAACCGCACATTCCACAAACTCACGGAAGGGGGCAGAGTCTACCAACTGAAAAGGCAGCAGTTGAAGTGCTAGCAATTTTGCCAAGCTAGCATTCAACCGCTGGGCATGTGGATGGCTGGGAGCAAACTTCTTTTGGCGGTGCAGCAGCTGGGGCAGGGAAATTTGCCTGGTACAATCTGACGTCGGTGTACCAAAAGCAGATTGCCCACAAGTACTTGGCTGTGACACACCTAATTCTACACCTTCATTCCTCTCACTGCAGGTCTCAGAGAGGACTGAAGGTCTAGTGGGGTTGGAAATCTCAGCTGATGAGGAGCAAGGAGAGATCCTCTTTGTTCTTTGGTGTGGGTCTTTTAGATACGCTTGCCAACGAACTGCATGGCAGGTCAACATATGTCTGGTCAAGCATGTCGTACCCAAGCGGGAGATGTTTTGGCCACGCGAGATACGCTTGAGACATATGTTGCAAATAGCAGCGGTGCGATCTGATGCACTCGTCTCAAAAAAGGCCCACACCAAAGAACTTTTTGAATAACGCGCAGAGACTGCAGCGCCCTGCACATGTTGAGCTTTGGGGTGTGATGCAGTCAATGTGCTGCCCTTAGGCTGGCCCCTGGAGGGCATCCTGCCTCGTTGGTGATGTGCCGCCACCTCCTCCTCCTCCTCCTCCTCCTCCTCTCTCCTATCAGGCACCCACATTGAGTCAGTGACCTCATCATCCCCTCCCTCCTCATCACTGGAGCAAACCTGGCAGTATGCTGCAGCAGGGGGAGCATGACTGCCAGATTGCTGTCCTTCTTGGGCACCCCCTCTGTCCGTGCTCATGTTACTGCCTTCATCGAGCTCAGTATCGTCATCAGAGCCTTCCACACGCTGGGCATCCTCCTGGAGCATGTACCCAACACTGTGGTCAAACAGTTCGAGGGAATCCTCATGAGGACATGGTGGAGCTAGGGAAGGAGTCACTGATGACATTGAGCTGAGGGAAGAGGCCGCTGCTTTGCCAGACAAAGCACCCTGGGCATGGGTGAGAGAGGATGAGGAGGATGAGGACGGCTTGGTCATCCACTCGACCAAGTCTTCCACATGTTGCGGCTCAACACGGCCAGCTGCCGAAAAAAAGGCCAAGCGTGTCCCATGGCCACGTGCTGATGAGGATGCACCGTCTCCACGACCAGCACTAGACACAGAGCCTGCTTGCCCTCTCTTATTGGCTTGTGACTGTCTGCCTCTCCTTCTTGGCCTTCCAGACATACTAATGGCCTGTAGCTGCACTAAGCTGGGATAGAACACCTGTAATTTTCTTCAGGTAGCTTTATATACTGTAACCAGACAAGCCTGCCTGTCAGTAGGAAGATAAGAGGAACGGATCTAGCTGAACACTGTGAGCAGGACGCACTGTACTAAATGTAAATAGTCTAGCTGCCTGACCGTGGTACTAATAGGATCAAATAGAACACCTGTAATTTTCTTCAGGTAGCTTTATATACTGTAACCAGACAAGCCTGCCTGTCAGTAGGAAGATAACAGGAACGGATCTAGCTGTACACTGTGAGCAGGACGCACTGTACTAAATGTAAATAGTCTAGCTGCCTGACCGTGGTACTAATAGGATCAAATAGAACACCTGTAATTTTCTTCAGGTAGCTTTATATACTGTAACCAGACAAGCCTGCCTGTCAGTAGGAAGATAACAGGAACGGATCTAGCTGAACACTGTGAGCAGGACGCACTGTACTAAATGTAAATAGTCTAGCTGCCTGACCGTGGTACTAATAGGATCAAATAGAACACCTGTAATTTTCTTCAGGTAGCTTTATATACTGTAACCAGACAAGCCTGCCTGTCAGTAGGAAGATAACAGGAACGGATCTAGCTGAACACTGTGAGCAGGACGCACTGCACTAAATGTAAATAGTCTAGAAGATAACAGGAACGGATCTAGCTGAACACTGTGAGCAGGACGCACTGCACTAAATGTAAATAGTCTAGAAGATAACAGGAACGGATCTAGCTGAACACTGTGAGCAGGACGCACTGCACTAAATGTAAATAGTCTAGAAGATAACAGGAACGGATCTAGCTGAACACTGTGAGCAGGACGCACTGCACTAAATGTAAATAGTCTAGAAGATAACAGGAACGGATCTAGCTGAACACTGTGAGCAGGACGCACTGCACTAAATGTAAATAGCAGGAACGGATCTAGCTGAACACTGTGAGCAGGACGCACTGCACTAAATGTAAATAGTCTAGAAGATAACAGGAACGGATCTAGCTGAACACTGTGAGCAGGACGCACTGCACTAAATGTAAATAGCAGGAACGGCTCTAGCTGAACACTGTGAGCAGGACGCACTGCACTAAATGTAAATAGCAGGAACGGATCTAGCTGAACACTGTGAGCAGGACGCACTGCACTAAATGTAAATAACAGGAATGGATCTAGCTGAACACTGTGAGCAGGACGCACTGCACTAAATGTAAATAGTCTAGAAGATAACAGGAACGGATCTAGCTGAACACTGTGAGCAGGACGCACTGCACTAAATGTAAATAGCAGGAACGGATCTAGCTGAACACTGTGAGCAGGACGCACTGCACTAAATGTAAATAGCAGGAACGGATCTGGCTGAACACTGTGAGCAGGACGCACTGCACTAAATGTAAATAGCAGGAACGGATCTAGCTGAACACTGTGAGCAGGACGCACTGCACTAAATGTAAATAACAGGAACGGATCTAGCTGAACACTCTGAGCAGGACGCACTGCACTAAATGTAAATAGCAGGAACGGATCTAGCTGAACACTGTGAGCAGGACGCACTGCACTAAATGTAAATAGCAGGAACGGATCTAGCTGAACACTGTGAGCAGGACGCACTGCACTAAATGTAAATTGCAGGAACGGATCTAGCTGAACACTGTGAGCAGGACGCACTGCACTAAATGTAAATAGTCTAGAAGATAACAGGAACGGATCTAGCTGAACACTGTGAGCAGGACGCACTGCACTAAATGTAAATAGCAGGAACGGATCTAGCTGAACACTGTGAGCAGGACGCACTGCATTAAATGTAAATAGTCTAGATAGAAGATAACAGGAACGGATCTAGCTAAACTGAATACAGTGTATATATATATATGCAACACCTGGGATGCATATATATACACAATACACTGTAAGTGCAGCTAACTGACTGACTGTTCTGCCTAATCTATCTAACTCAAATCAAATGACACTGTCTCTCTCTCTCTCTATCTCTCAGCACACCGGAACACACACTACACAGGGCCGCCGTGCAGGCGGCCTTATATAGTGTGGGGTGTGTACTAAATCCCCTGAGCCATAATTGGCCAAAGCCACCCTGGCTTTGGCCAATTACAGCTCTCTCTACTGACGGCGCTGTGATTGGCCAAGCATGCGGGTCATAGTGCATGCTTGGCCAATCATCAGCCAGCAATGCACTGCGATGCCACAGTGAATTATGGGCCGTGACGCGCCACACAAATTTAGCGCGAACGGCCCATATCGTTCGCAATTCGGCGAACGGGCGAACAGCCGATGTTCGAGTCGAAC
The DNA here is from genome assembly GCF_042186555.1 of Aquarana catesbeiana. Taxonomy (NCBI): domain Eukaryota; kingdom Metazoa; phylum Chordata; class Amphibia; order Anura; family Ranidae; genus Aquarana; species Aquarana catesbeiana. The sequence continues at coordinate 214,176,685 of NC_133328.1, read as the reverse complement.
ATGGGTTCGACTCGAACACGAAGCTCATCCCTAGTAGAGAGGTCAGTAGTATGTAGGGCGGTGTACAGAGGTCAGTAGTATGTAGGGCAGTGTACACAGGTCAGTAGTATATAGGGTAGTGTACAGAGCTCAGTAGTATGTAGGGCAGTGTACAGAGATCAGTAGGATGTAGGGCAGTGTAGAGAGGTCAGTAGTATGTAGGGCGGTGTACAGAGGTCAGTAGTATGTAGGGCAGTGTACACAGGTCAGTAGTATATAGGGCAGTGTACAGAGCTCAGTAGTATGTAGGGCAGTGTACAGAGGTCAGTAGTGTGTTGGGTAGTAAACAGATGTCAGTAGTATGTAGGGCAGTGTACAGATGTCAGTAGTATGTAGGGTAGTGTACAGAGGTCAGTAGTATGTAGGGCAGTGTAGAGAGGTCAGTAGTATGTAGGGCGGTGTACAGAGGTCAGTAGTATGTAGGGCAGTGTACAGAGGTCAGTAGTATATAGGGTAGTGTACAGAGCTCAGTAGTATGTAGGGCAGTGTACAGAGGTCAGTAGTATGTAGGGCAGTGTAGAGAGGTCAGTAGTATGTAGGGCGGTGTACAGAGGTCAGTAGTATGTAGGGCAGTGTACAGAGGTCAGTAGTATATAGGGTAGTGTACAGAGCTCAGTAGTATGTAGGGCAGTGTACAGATGTCAGTAGTATGTAGGGTAGTGTACAGAGGTCAGTAGTATGTAGGGCAGTGTACAGAGGTCAGTAGTATGTAGGGTAGTGTACAGAGGTCAGTAGTATGTTGGGCGGTGTACAGAGGTTAGTAGTAGGTAGGGTAGTGTACAGAGGTCAGTAGGATGTAGGGCAGTGTACAGAGGTCAGTAGTATGTAAGGTAGTGAACAGATGTCAGTAGGATGTACGGCAGTGTACAGCGGTCAGTAGTATGTAGAACAGTGTACAGAGGTCAGTAGTATGTAGGGCAGTGTACAGAGGTCATTAGTATGCAGGGTAGTGTACAGAGGTCCATAGTATGGAGGGTAGTGTACAGAGGTCAGTAGTATGGAGGGTAGTGTACAGAGGTCAGTAGTAGGCAGGGTAGTTTACAGATCTCAGTAGTATGTAGGGTAGTGTACAGAGGTCATTAGGATGTAGGGCAGTGTACAGAGGTTAGTAGTATGTAGGGCAGTGTACAGAGGTCAGTAGTGTGTAGGGTAGTAAACAGATGTCAGTAGTATGTAGGGCAGTGTACAGAGGTCAGTAGTATGTAAGGTAGTGTACAGAGGTCAGTAGTATGTAGGGCAGTGTACAGAGGTCAGTAGTATGTAGGGTAGTGTACAGAGGTCAGTAGTATGTAGGGTGGTGTACAGAGGTCAGTAGTATGTAGGGCAGTGTACAGAGGTCAATAGTATGTAGGACAGTGTAGAGAGGTCAGTAGTATGTAGGGCGGTGTACAGAGGTCAATAGTATGTAGGGCAGTGTTCAGAGGTCAGTAGTATGTAGGGTAGTGTACAGAGGTCAGTAGTATGTAGAGCAGTGTACAGGGATCAGTAGGATGTAGGGCAGTGTACAGAGGTCACTACACTCCTGTGTAGGGTAGCAAACAGATGTCAGCAGGATGTAGGGCAGTGTAGAGAGGTCAGTAGTATGTAGGGCAGTGTACAGAGGTCAGTAGTATGTAGGGCAGTGTACAGAGGTCAGTAGTATGTAAGGTAGTGAACAGATGTCAGTAGGATTTAGGGCAGTGTACAGCGGTCAGTAGTATGTAGAACAGTGTACAGAGGTCAGTAGTATGTAGGGCAGTGTACAGAGGTCATTAGTATGCAGGGTAGTGTACAGAGGTCAGTAGTATGGAGGGTAGTGTACAGAGGTCAGTAGTATGGAGGGTAGTTTACAGAGGTCAGTAGTAGGTAGGGTAGTTTACAGATGTCAGTAGTATGTAGGGTAGTGTACAGAGGTCAGTAGTATGTAGGGTAGTGTACAGAGGTCAGTAGTATGTAGGGCAGTGTACAGAGATCAGTAGGATGTAGGGCAGTGTACAGAGGTCAGTAATATGTAGGGCAGTGTACAGAGGTCAGTAGTATGTAGGGCAGTGTAGAGAGGTCAGTAGTATGTAGGGCGGTGTACAGAGGTCAGTAGTATGTAGGGCAGTGTACAGAGGTCAGTAGGATGTAGGGTAGTGTACAGAGCTCAGTAGTATGTAGGGCAGTGTACAGTGATCAGTAGGATGTAGGGCAGTGTACAGAGGTTAGTAGTATGTATTGAAGTGTACAGAGGTCAGTGGTATGTAGGGTAGTGAACAGATGTCAGTAGTATGTAGGGCAGTGTACAGAGGTCAGTAGTATGTAGGGTAGTGTACAGAGGTCAGTAGGATGTAGGGCAGTGTACAGAGTTTAGTAGTATGTAGGGCAGTGTACAGAGGTCAGTAGTGTGTAGGGTAGTAAACAGATGTCAGTAGTATGTAGGGCAGTGTACAGAGGTCAGTAGTATGTAGGGTAGTGTACAGAGGTCAGTAGTATGTAGGGCAGTGTACAGAGGTTAGTAGTATGTATTGAAGTGTACAGAGGTCAGTGGTATGTAGGGTAGTGAACAGATGTCAGTAGTATGTAGGGCAGTGTACAGAGGTCAGTAGTATGTAGGGTAGTGTACAGAGGTCAGTAGGATGTAGGGCAGTGTACAGAGTTTAGTAGTATGTAGGGCAGTGTACAGAGGTCAGTAGTGTGTAGGGTAGTAAACAGATGTCAGTAGTATGTAGGGCAGTGTACAGAGGTCAGTAGTATGTAGGGTAGTGTACAGAGGTCAGTAGTATGTAGGGCAGTGTACAGAGGTCAGTAGTATGTAGGGTAGTGTACAGAGGTCAGTAGTATGTAGGGCAGTGTACAGAGGTCAGTAGTATGTAGGGCGGTGTACAGAGGTCAATAGTATGTAGGGCAGTGTACAGAGGTCAGTAGTATGTAGGGTAGTGTACAGAGGTCAGTAGTATGTAGAGCAGTGTACAGGGATCAGTAGGATGTAGGGCAGTGTACAGAGGTCAGTACACTCCTGTGTAGGGTAGTAAACAGATGTCAGTAGGATGTAGGGCAGTGTAGAGAGGTCAGTAGTATGTAGGGCCGTGTAGAGAGGTCAGTAGTATGTAGGGCCGTGTACAGAGGTCATTAGTATGCAGGGCAGTGTACAGAGGTCAGTAGTATGTAGGGCAGTGTACAGAGGTCAGTAGTATGTAGGGCAGTGAACAGATGTCAGTAGTATTTAGGGCAGTGTACAGAGGTCAGTAGTATGTAGGGTAGTGTACAGAGGTCAGTTGGATGTAGGGCAGTGTACAGAGATCAGTAGGATGTATGGCAGTGTACAGAGGTTAGTAGTATGTAGGGTAGTGTACACAGGTCAGTAGGATGTAGGGCAGTGTACAGAGGTCAGTAGTATGTAAGGTAGTGAACAGATGTCAGTAGGATGTAGGGCAGTGTACAGCGGTCGGTAGTATGTAGGACAGTGTACAGAGGTCAGTAGTATGTAGGGCAGTGTACAGAGGTCAGTAGTATGTAGGGTAGTGTACAGAGCTCAGTAGTATGTAGGGCAGCGTACAGAGATCAGTAGGATGTGGGTAGTGTACAGAGGTCAGTGGTATGTAGGGTAGTGTACAGATGTCAGTAGGATGTAGGGCAGTGTACAGAGGTTAGTAGTATGTAGGGTAGTGTACAGATGTCAGTAGGATGTAGGGCAGTGTACAGAGGTTAGTAGTATGTAGGGCAGTACTGTGTAGGGTAGTAAACAGATGTCAGTAGGATGTAGGGCAGTGTACAGCGGTCAGTAGTATGTAGGACAGTGTACAGAGGTCAGTTGTATGTAGGGCAGTGTACAAAGGTCAGTAGTAGGTAGGGTAGTTTATAGATGTCAGTAGTATGTAGGGTAGTGTACAGAGGTCAGTAGTAGGTAGGGTAGTGTACAGAGGTCAGTAGGATGTAGGTCAGTGTACAAAGGTCAGTAGGATGTAGGGCAGTGTACAGAGGTCAGTAGGATGTAGAGCAGTGTACAGAGATTAGTAGGATGTAGGGCAGTGTACAGAGGTCAGTAGGATGTAGGGCTGTGTGCAGAGGTCAGTAGGATGTAGGGCAGTGTACAGAGGTCATTAGTATGCAGGGTAGTTTACAGAGGTCAGTAGTATGGAGGGTAGTGTACAGAGGTCAGTAGTATGGAGGGTAGTTTACAGAGGTCAGTAGTAGGTAGGGTAGTTTACAGATGTCAGTAGTATGTAGGGTAGTGTACAGAGGTCAGTAGTATGTAGGGTAGTGTACAGAGGTCAGTAGTATGTAGGGCAGTGTACAGAGATCAGTAGGATGTAGGGCAGTGTACAGAGGTCAGTAATATGTAGGGCAGTGTACAGAGGTCAGTAGTATGTAGGGCAGTGTAGAGAGGTCAGTAGTATGTAGGGCGGTGTACAGAGGTCAGTAGTATGTAGGGCAGTGTACAGAGGTCAGTAGTATATAGGGTAGTGTACAGAGCTCAGTAGTATGTAGGGCAGTGTACAGAGGTCAGTAGTATGTAGGGCAGTGTAGAGAGGTCAGTAGTATGTAGGGCGGTGTACAGAGGTCAGTAGTATGTAGGGCAGTGTACAGAGGTCAGTAGTATATAGGGTAGTGTACAGAGCTCAGTAGTATGTAGGGCAGTGTACAGATGTCAGTAGTATGTAGGGTAGTGTACAGAGGTCAGTAGTATGTAGGGCAGTGTACAGAGGTCAGTAGTATGTAGGGTAGTGTACAGAGGTCAGTAGTATGTTGGGCGGTGTACAGAGGTTAGTAGTAGGTAGGGTAGTGTACAGAGGTCAGTAGGATGTAGGGCAGTATACAGAGGTCAGTAGTATGTAAGGTAGTGAACAGATGTCAGTAGGATGTACGGCAGTGTACAGCGGTCAGTAGTATGTAGAACAGTGTACAGAGGTCAGTAGTATGTAGGGCAGTGTACAGAGGTCATTAGTATGCAGGGTAGTGTACAGAGGTCCGTAGTATGGAGGGTAGTGTACAGAGGTCAGTAGTATGGAGGGTAGTGTACAGAGGTCAGTAGTAGGCAGGGTAGTTTACAGATCTCAGTAGTATGTAGGGTAGTGTACAGAGGTCATTAGGATGTAGGGCAGTGTACAGAGGTTAGTAGTATGTAGGGCAGTGTACAGAGGTCAGTAGTGTGTAGGGTAGTAAACAGATGTCAGTAGTATGTAGGGCAGTGTACAGAGGTCAGTAGTATGTAAGGTAGTGTACAGAGGTCAGTAGTATGTAGGGCAGTGTACAGAGGTCAGTAGTATGTAGGGTAGTGTACAGAGGTCAGTAGTATGTAGGGTGGTGTACAGAGGTCAGTAGTATGTAGGGCAGTGTACAGAGGTCAATAGTATGTAGGACAGTGTAGAGAGGTCAGTAGTATGTAGGGCGGTGTACAGAGGTCAATAGTATGTAGGGCAGTGTTCAGAGGTCAGTAGTATGTAGGGTAGTGTACAGAGGTCAGTAGTATGTAGAGCAGTGTACAGGGATCAGTAGGATGTAGGGCAGTGTACAGAGGTCACTACACTCCTGTGTAGGGTAGCAAACAGATGTCAGCAGGATGTAGGGCAGTGTAGAGAGGTCAGTAGTATGTAGGGCAGTGTACAGAGGTCAGTAGTATGTAGGGCAGTGTACAGAGGTCAGTAGTATGTAAGGTAGTGAACAGATGTCAGTAGGATTTAGGGCAGTGTACAGCGGTCAGTAGTATGTAGAACAGTGTACAGAGGTCAGTAGTATGTAGGGCAGTGTACAGAGGTCATTAGTATGCAGGGTAGTGTACAGAGGTCAGTAGTATGGAGGGTAGTGTACAGAGGTCAGTAGTATGGAGGGTAGTTTACAGAGGTCAGTAGTAGGTAGGGTAGTTTACAGATGTCAGTAGTATGTAGGGTAGTGTACAGAGGTCAGTAGTATGTAGGGTAGTGTACAGAGGTCAGTAGTATGTAGGGCAGTGTACAGAGATCAGTAGGATGTAGGGCAGTGTACAGAGGTCAGTAATATGTAGGGCAGTGTACAGAGGTCAGTAGTATGTAGGGCAGTGTAGAGAGGTCAGTAGTATGTAGGGCGGTGTACAGAGGTCAGTAGTATGTAGGGCAGTGTACAGAGGTCAGTAGGATGTAGGGTAGTGTACAGAGCTCAGTAGTATGTAGGGCAGTGTACAGTGATCAGTAGGATGTAGGGCAGTGTACAGAGGTTAGTAGTATGTATTGAAGTGTACAGAGGTCAGTGGTATGTAGGGTAGTGAACAGATGTCAGTAGTATGTAGGGCAGTGTACAGAGGTCAGTAGTATGTAGGGTAGTGTACAGAGGTCAGTAGGATGTAGGGCAGTGTACAGAGTTTAGTAGTATGTAGGGCAGTGTACAGAGGTCAGTAGTGTGTAGGGTAGTAAACAGATGTCAGTAGTATGTAGGGCAGTGTACAGAGGTCAGTAGTATGTAGGGTAGTGTACAGAGGTCAGTAGTATGTAGGGCAGTGTACAGAGGTTAGTAGTATGTATTGAAGTGTACAGAGGTCAGTGGTATGTAGGGTAGTGAACAGATGTCAGTAGTATGTAGGGCAGTGTACAGAGGTCAGTAGTATGTAGGGTAGTGTACAGAGGTCAGTAGGATGTAGGGCAGTGTACAGAGTTTAGTAGTATGTAGGGCAGTGTACAGAGGTCAGTAGTGTGTAGGGTAGTAAACAGATGTCAGTAGTATGTAGGGCAGTGTACAGAGGTCAGTAGTATGTAGGGTAGTGTACAGAGGTCAGTAGTATGTAGGGCAGTGTACAGAGGTCAGTAGTATGTAGGGTAGTGTACAGAGGTCAGTAGTATGTAGGGCAGTGTACAGAGGTCAGTAGTATGTAGGGCGGTGTACAGAGGTCAATAGTATGTAGGGCAGTGTACAGAGGTCAGTAGTATGTAGGGTAGTGTACAGAGGTCAGTAGTATGTAGAGCAGTGTACAGGGATCAGTAGGATGTAGGGCAGTGTACAGAGGTCAGTACACTCCTGTGTAGGGTAGTAAACATTTGTCAGTAGGATGTAGGGCAGTGTAGAGAGGTCAGTAGTATGTAGGGCCGTGTAGGGAGGTCAGTAGTATGTAGGGCCGTGTACAGAGGTCATTAGTATGCAGGGCAGTGTACAGAGGTCAGTAGTATGTAGGGCAGTGTACAGAGGTCAGTAGTATGTAGGGCAGTGAACAGATGTCAGTAGTATTTAGGGCAGTGTACAGAGGTCAGTAGTATGTAGGGTAGTGTACAGAGGTCAGTTGGATGTAGGGCAGTGTACAGAGATCAGTAGGATGTATGGCAGTGTACAGAGGTTAGTAGTATGTAGGGTAGTGTACACAGGTCAGTAGGATGTAGGGCAGTGTACAGAGGTCAGTAGTATGTAAGGTAGTGAACAGATGTCAGTAGGATGTAGGGCAGTGTACAGCGGTCGGTAGTATGTAGGACAGTGTACAGAGGTCAGTAGTATGTAGGGCAGTGTACAGAGGTCAGTAGTATGTAGGGTAGTGTACAGAGCTCAGTAGTATGTAGGGCAGCGTACAGAGATCAGTAGGATGTGGGTAGTGTACAGAGGTCAGTGGTATGTAGGGTAGTGTACAGATGTCAGTAGGATGTAGGGCAGTGTACAGAGGTTAGTAGTATGTAGGGTAGTGTACAGATGTCAGTAGGATGTAGGGCAGTGTACAGAGGTTAGTAGTATGTAGGGCAGTACTGTGTAGGGTAGTAAACAGATGTCAGTAGGATGTAGGGCAGTGTACAGCGGTCAGTAGTATGTAGGACTGTGTACAGAGGTCAGTTGTATGTAGGGCAGTGTACAAAGGTCAGTAGTAGGTAGGGTAGTTTATAGATGTCAGTAGTATGTAGGGTAGTGTACAGAGGTCAGTAGTAGGTAGGGTAGTGTACAGAGGTCAGTAGGATGTAGGTCAGTGTACAAAGGTCAGTAGGATGTAGGGCAGTGTACAGAGGTCAGTAGGATGTAGAGCAGTGTACAGAGATTAGTAGGATGTAGGGCAGTGTACAGAGGTCAGTAGGATGTAGGGCTGTGTGCAGAGGTCAGTAGGATGTAGGGCAGTGTACAGAGGTCATTAGTATGCAGGGTAGTTTACAGAGGTCAGTAGTATGGAGGGTAGTGTACAGAGGTCAGTAGTATGGAGGGTAGTTTACAGAGGTCAGTAGTAGGTAGGGTAGTTTACAGATGTCAGTAGTATGTAGGGTAGTGTACAGAGGTCAGTAGTATGTAGGGTAGTGTACAGAGGTCAGTAGTATGTAGGGCAGTGTACAGAGATCAGTAGGATGTAGGGCAGTGTACAGAGGTCAGTAATATGTAGGGCAGTGTACAGAGGTCAGTAGTATGTAGGGCAGTGTAGAGAGGTCAGTAGTATGTAGGGCGGTGTACAGAGGTCAGTAGTATGTAGGGCAGTGTACAGAGGTCAGTAGGATGTAGGGTAGTGTACAGAGCTCAGTAGTATGTAGGGCAGTGTACAGTGATCAGTAGGATGTAGGGCAGTGTACAGAGGTTAGTAGTATGTATTGAAGTGTACAGAGGTCAGTGGTATGTAGGGTAGTGAACAGATGTCAGTAGTATGTAGGGCAGTGTACAGAGGTCAGTAGTATGTAGGGTAGTGTACAGAGGTCAGTAGGATGTAGGGCAGTGTACAGAGTTTAGTAGTATGTAGGGCAGTGTACAGAGGTCAGTAGTGTGTAGGGTAGTAAACAGATGTCAGTAGTATGTAGGGCAGTGTACAGAGGTCAGTAGTATGTAGGGTAGTGTACAGAGGTCAGTAGTATGTAGGGCAGTGTACAGAGGTTAGTAGTATGTATTGAAGTGTACAGAGGTCAGTGGTATGTAGGGTAGTGAACAGATGTCAGTAGTATGTAGGGCAGTGTACAGAGGTCAGTAGTATGTAGGGTAGTGTACAGAGGTCAGTAGGATGTAGGGCAGTGTACAGAGTTTAGTAGTATGTAGGGCAGTGTACAGAGGTCAGTAGTGTGTAGGGTAGTAAACAGATGTCAGTAGTATGTAGGGCAGTGTACAGAGGTCAGTAGTATGTAGGGTAGTGTACAGAGGTCAGTAGTATGTAGGGCAGTGTACAGAGGTCAGTAGTATGTAGGGTAGTGTACAGAGGTCAGTAGTATGTAGGGCAGTGTACAGAGGTCAGTAGTATGTAGGGCGGTGTACAGAGGTCAATAGTATGTAGGGCAGTGTACAGAGGTCAGTAGTATGTAGGGTAGTGTACAGAGGTCAGTAGTATGTAGAGCAGTGTACAGGGATCAGTAGGATGTAGGGCAGTGTACAGAGGTCAGTACACTCCTGTGTAGGGTAGTAAACAGATGTCAGTAGGATGTAGGGCAGTGTAGAGAGGTCAGTAGTATGTAGGGCCGTGTAGAGAGGTCAGTAGTATGTAGGGCCGTGTACAGAGGTCATTAGTATGCAGGGCAGTGTACAGAGGTCAGTAGTATGTAGGGCAGTGTACAGAGGTCAGTAGTATGTAGGGCAGTGAACAGATGTCAGTAGTATTTAGGGCAGTGTACAGAGGTCAGTAGTATGTAGGGTAGTGTACAGAGGTCAGTTGGATGTAGGGCAGTGTACAGAGATCAGTAGGATGTATGGCAGTGTACAGAGGTTAGTAGTATGTAGGGTAGTGTACACAGGTCAGTAGGATGTAGGGCAGTGTACAGAGGTCAGTAGTATGTAAGGTAGTGAACAGATGTCAGTAGGATGTAGGGCAGTGTACAGCGGTCGGTAGTATGTAGGACAGTGTACAGAGGTCAGTAGTATGTAGGGCAGTGTACAAAGGTCAGTAGTATGTAGGGTAGTGTACAGAGCTCAGTAGTATGTAGGGCAGCGTACAGAGATCAGTAGGATGTGGGTAGTGTACAGAGGTCAGTGGTATGTAGGGTAGTGTACAGATGTCAGTAGGATGTAGGGCAGTGTACAGAGGTTAGTAGTATGTAGGGCAGTGTACAGAGGTCAGTACTGTGTAGGGTAGTAAACAGATGTCAGTAGGATGTAGGGCAGTGTACAGCGGTCAGTAGTATGTAGGACAGTGTACAGAGGTCAGTTGTATGTAGGGCAGTGTACAAAGGTCAGTAGTAGGTAGGGTAGTTTATAGATGTCAGTAGTATGTAGGGTAGTGTACAGAGGTCAGTAGTAGGTAGGGTAGTGTACAGAGGTCAGTAGGATGTAGGTCAGTGTACAAAGGTCAGTAGGATGTAGGGCAGTGTACAGAGGTCAGTAGGATGTAGAGCAGTGTACAGAGATTAGTAGGATGTAGGGCAGTGTACAGAGGTCAGTAGGATGTAGGGCTGTGTGCAGAGGTCAGTAGGATGTAGGGCAGTGTACAGAGGTCAGTAGGATGTAGAGCAGTGTACAGAGGTCAGTATTATATAGGTTATTGTACAGAGGTCAATAGTAGGTAGGGTAGTGTACAGAGGTCAGTAGGATGTAGGGTAGTGTACAGGGAACAGTAGGGCAGAGAACAGGGGGTCAGCAGGGCAAAGGACAGGGGTCAGTAGGATGCAGAGCAGAGTTCCGAGGTCATTAGTATGTAGGGTAATGTACAAGGATCAGAAGAGCAAAGGACTATGTGTGGGTCAGAACGGCACACGCTGGGTGGTCAGAATGGCACTTGCTGGGGGGGGTCGGGAGGGCATACACTGGGGGAGAATTGGAAAGGAATACACTGGGGGGATCAGGAGGGCATACACTGGGGGGATCAGGAGGGCATACACTGGGGGGGTCAGGAGGGCATACACTGGGGGGGGGTCGGGAGGGCATACACTGGGGGGGGTCGGGAAGGCATACACTGGGGGAGAATTGGGAGGGAATACACTGGGGGGATCAGGATGGCATACACTGGGGGTGTCGGGAGGGCATACACTGGGGGGATTGGGAGGGCATACACTGGGGGGATCAGGTGGGCATACACTGGGGGGGTCAGGAGGGCATACACTGGGGGGGGTCGGGAGGGCATACACTGGGGGAGAATTGGGAGGGAATACACTGGGGGGATCAGGAGGGCATACACTGGGGGGATCAGGATGGCATACACTGGGGGTGTCGGGAGGGCATACACTGGGGGGATCAGGTGGGCATACACTGGGGGGGATCAGAAGGGCATACACTTGGGGGATCAGGAGGGCATACACTGGGGAGGATCAGGAGGGCATATACTGGGGGGGGTTAGGAGGGCATACGCCTGTCCAGGTATCCCCTACTCTTGCTATCTTCAAGCGATCCCTGAAAACGTATCTCTTCAGGAAAGCCTATCATGTCTCCAACTAATCTTATACCACTTCCATCAGCTCATTCCCCACAGTTACAACCTTTTGTACCACCTGCCCCACCCTATTAGATTGTATGCTCTTCAGAGCAGGGTCCTCATAATCCTCTTGTATTTTATTGTATTATAACTGTATTGTCTCCTTTTAATATTGTAAAGCGCTGCATAAACTGTTGGCGCTATACATATATATATATCCTGTATAATAATAATAATAATACACTGGGGGGGATCAGGAGGGCATGCACTGGGGGGTGATCAGGAGAGCATACACTTGGGGGGATCAGGAGGGAATACTCGGGGGGGATCAGGAGGGCATACACTGGGGGGAATCAGGAGGGCATACACTGGGGGGGATCAGGAGGGCATACACTGGGAGGATTAGGGGAGAATACACCAGGGGGTAGTCATAATCCTTTAATGAGTTCAATTTCTCACTGGTCTACATGAAAAGAAGATGCAATATCATTTGTCAGCTAACAGCACCTCTATGCTAAGTTGCAGTAACTCAGCAGACTCAGCATAAAGGTGCCTGTAGACTAATCCACAATGTACTGCTAGCAGAGCTCACCTCCAGGAACATACACTCGGCTCCTTCTGTTCAGCTGCTCACACCTCCCTCTTCCAGATGAGTGTGATCTTGGGGGAAAAAGGCACATCCCCATCCCACCTACTCAAGCAGCAGCCTGCAGGAGAGAGGTTGAAAAACTGCTAGGGGAGGTACAGGGGGCGGAGAGTGCAGTCCAGAGCTTTCTGAGCAGTAATTCATGCTTAGAATGGTTGTCCCGACCACGGCTCTGGTTACCAGGGGGGCGCTCGGCCTCTGAGTCTGAAATATTTTCTCGGGGGGGGGGGGGTCCCCCCGGATCTGCCTCTGCTCTGACAAATGTTGGTGTGTGCCCCAAATTCATGTAGCTTTTGTATATATTATTTCAGAAACCAGCAAGGTTAGTTGCCTCCGCGTATGCCTCTTAGCAACTGGTTATCTGCCCCAACTCCATGCCAAACTGAGCAATTTGAGTTAAATTTTGCTTAACCACTTCAGCTATGGAGGATTTTACCACCTTCATGACCAGGCCATGTTTTGCTATTTAGCACTGCGCTACTTTAACTGGTAATTGCATGGTCATGCAGTACTGTACCTAATCAAAATGTATATCATTTACCATACAAATAGAGCTTTCTTTTGGTGGTATTTGATCACCACTGGGTTTTTTCTTTTTTGCGATATAAACGAAAAAATACTCAAAATTTTGAAAAAACAAAAAACAATATTTTGTGCTTTTTGCTATAAACATATCAAATAAAAAAAAATCGAATTTCTTCATAAATTTTGGCTAAGATATATTTGGTTACATGTCTTTGGAAATAAAAATCCCAATAAGTGTATCCTGATTGGTTTGCGTGAAAGTATAGTATATATACTGGAATTTTTATATATATATATATATATATATATATATATATATATATATATATATATATATATATATATACTAGTAATGGTGGTGATCAGAGACTTATAGTGGGTCTGCAATAGTGGGGCAGGAAATCTGACACTAACTGACACTGGTGGGAACTGACTAACTGCCAGTGACATCACTAGTGACACTAATACAGTGATCATTCTATACACTGCCACTGTACTAATGACACTGGCTGGAAAGGGTTTAACATCTAGGGCAATCAAAGGGTTAAATGTGTAATGTGTGTAATGTGTTTCTGTGATGTGACCAAGGCAAAGGCAGAATTCCTCTGGACTGGACGGGTTAAGTAGGCAGGACTGACAAGCAGGAAACCATACTGCTGAGTAACTGTGGAGAGATAGGAGCTGGCAATTAGCCAACAGCTGAGCAGCCAGCTCAGAGAAGGAAGGCCTGAGCCCAGCCCTGACAGTTGTTAAGCTTGAGTTCACACTGATACAACAGGACTGTTGTACGACTATCATCCTACTTTGCCCTGCTACATCTGTCCTGTCTGTCCTACTTTGGTCCATCCGACTTGAATGAACAAGATAAGATTTTGCTAAGACTTTGAGATAGTATAACTCGTTCTTTGACCAATCAAAACAATCCCAGAGTGACATAACTTCCTTTTACTGCTGCTGTAATCACCATGTCGGATGTCACAAGTTGGATGGTTAGGACAAGGATCCTACTTTGATCCAACTTCAAAGATATTCAATAGACTGAAGTAGGACCAAAGTCGGACCAAAGTAGTGCAGGGAGCATTTTCGGTCCAGTTAAAACACCTCTCATAGGGAAACATTGATTTTCACACGTCATGCGACATGAGCTCCAAATGTCGGAGCATTTGTCGTACAAGTGTTGTCAGAGAGTTCCCTTGGGCAGATGCGCTGTTGGTGGGCATCGCGGTGCGTTGGGGCGCATCGGCGCGCGCGCGTTCCCGTGCGTGCCGCCGCGGGTGCCGGTGTGCAGGCGCGTGCGTGTGTGCGGGGGCGCGCGGGGGCACGGTGCTGTCCGATCTTCAGCTCCCTGTATCCCTGCACCTGCTTCCTGCTTCCTGTTGTACCCGATCTCCTGACCACCGGCCTGTCTCTGATTCTCCCTGCTTGCTGCCTGCCACTGATCCCAGACTGTCCTGACTACGAACCTGCCTGCTCCTCTGTACTGCGTTGCCCGCCTGCTGCCGACCTTTGCCTGTGACCCGACCTGCCTGCTCCACTCCTGCTCTGCATCCACTGCCTGTGCTTCAGTTGACTGGTGATCTCCATAACCATCTTTACCGGGATCTTCCTGCAGCTAACCTGCCAGGCTCTCATACCATTCTGTGCTCCCGTGCCTCCTGTCCATACTACCAGGGGCCAGTAACCAGATACGTAAGGGAGGCCTCCCCCTGCTACATCGGGCTCACCTGTCTGCTACGTGGAAGTCTGACAGTATCGGACAGCCATGTCCGAGCCCGAGCAGGGAACCTCCCCCATGGAGGAACTGTGTAGACACCTGGCGGGTCTCACGCAAGCTGTGAAGAGCCTCCAGGAAGGCTACACAAGGTTGGAAGAACAAGTCCAGGTCCTGTCGGCTCCAACCCGTCCACAAGCTGCTTCATCGGCCGGAGCGCCATCTGCACCCTCAGTAGTTATGCTACCTCCGGAGCCTAGGGTATCCGTACCCGAAAGATTTACTGGGGTCCGCAATGCCTGCGAGCTATATTTTGCCCTGCAACCTCGCACTTTTTCCCTGGAGGCGACCAAGGTGGGCTTTGTGATCTCCCTCTTGTCTGGTGAACCACAGACCTGGGCTCACCGCCTCCTGGAACAGAAATCTGGAGCACTGGACAACCTTGATGCTTTCTTTACCATCATGTCCCAGTTGTATGAGGATCCCCAGGTGACAGCGACTGCCGAAGCCGCCTTGCACGCCCTTCAACAGGGGCGTAGAGCCGCAGAGGACTATGTGGTGGAATTTAGGCGGTGGAGCTCCGACACTGGTTGGAATGATGCAGCTTTACGTTATCAATTCCGCATGGGGTTGTCTGATCCCCTGAAGGATGAGTTAGCACGGGTCGGTGTACCCCAAACCTTGGATGAACTCATTAATCTGTCTGTCCAGATCGACCGACGCCTCAGAGAGCGTCGCTCCGAGAGGTCTACCAGCCAATTCCGCCCTACCTGGATGCTACCCAAGGTTCCAAGCTCTCCCAGCCAGTCCTTCCCGGCACCGGCCACACCGGTTCCAGATACCTCCGAACCAATGCAACTCGGGCTACTCCGCCCCTCTCTCAATCCAGAAGAACGCCAACGCCGAAGAGTTAACAATCTCTGCATGTACTGTGGGGAGCCTGGACACTACGTGAGGTCTTGCCCAAACAAGACACGTAAGTCGCTTAAGTCGCTGCCCATCTCTTCAATTTGTGCATCTGCTCTCTCTAAACCTGTTAATCATCTTGCTCTCTCTATCACCCTACAGCTTCCAGGAAAGATTATTCCAGCTACAGTCATAATTGATTCAGGAGCCTGCAGCTGTTTCATTGACCTGACCTTCGCTGCCAACCATCACATTCCTCTCCAGTCCAAAGTTCGGGGACTCTCGGTACATCTCGCGGATGGCTCCTCTCTTCGCTCCGGCCCTGTCACCATCCCCTTGTTAGCCACCATGGGCTCTAACCATCAAGAACTTCTGCGCCTGGATGCCATCTCCTCTCCCCTTTTTCCCATCATATTGGGGATGCCATGGTTACAGGCCCATAACCCCAGCATTGACTGGTCCAGTGGAGAAGTCAAGTTCTTTTCTGATTACTGCCAGCAACACTGCTTACATACAAATCCTGCTGAGTCCACCCAATTACTCTGTTTAGACACTGAATCCGAGCTTCAACAGGTGGTCCCTGCACCCTATTGGGACTTTCTGGACGTCTTTAGCAAAAAAGGAGCAGAGGCCCTACCTCCTCACAGGCCTTACGATTGCCCAATCGAGCTATTACCTGGAGCAGA